>NC_073246.2:33426027-33747813 GCF_029281585.2 Gorilla gorilla gorilla
CAAAGGAAAGGATCAATAAAAGGTAGGAAGTACAGGCCGGGCGCAGTGGCTCACGCCTATAATCCCAGCACTTTGGGAAGCCAAGGCAGATGGATTACTGGAGGTCGGGAGTTCAAGTCTACCTTGGCCAACGTGGTGAAACCTCATCTCTACTAAAAATACAAAATTAGCTGGATGTCGTGGCATGCGCCTGTAATCCCAGCTACTCGGGAGGCTGAGGCAGGAGAATCACTTGAACCCAGGAGAAGGAGGTTGCAGTGAGCCAAGATCACGCCATTGCACTCCAGCCTAGGCAAAAAGAGCAATACTCCATCTCAAAAAAAAAAAAAAGGTAGCAAGTACAATGGTTATAGTCCTAAACACCACTTATAAAAGTATTCAAGTGGCCGGGAGAGGTGGCTCATGCCTATAATCCCGGCACTTTGGGAAGCTGAGGCAGGAGGATCGCTTAAGCCTGGGAGTTTGTGATCAGCTTGGGCAACATACGGGGACCCCCATCTCTGCAGATGAGGCTCTCTTAATGTCCAGCCTGCTCACTTCTTAAACTTCTGGTTCATAAAATCAAAGACTCAAGACACTGGAAGCTAGAAAGGACCTCAGAAACAACATCTCACAGATGAGGAATCCAAAGACAGTTGTTTATAGTTTTCTTTTGTTTGTTTTTTTTGCTCTGAGGCGTAAGAAAGATTTAAGTGATAAGATAATGATAGTGTTTTGTAAACATTTAAAACAATGTTTAAAGTAATAAACACGAAAAGTAAAGTCTACCTGAAAAGTAAAGAAACGGAGAAAGAGAGAGAGCGGGAGATACTGTTCAATTAACAGCAACAAAATAAAGTGAAATGATTAAGATTCCGTTGCTAGTTAGGCTGTGGTGAGTCCAATATACTTATTATTGATAAATTCATATATGGATATATACATCAACTGATGAAGACCAATCAAGCTTCTGGAAGGCAGTTTGGCAATTCAAATCAAGAGCTATTTTTTACAGTGTCATATTTAATACATATTGAATACAGATCCCACATCCTGGGAATTTATCCTGAGAAAAATATGTTTAGAAAAGAAAGCAAGCAAACAATATATACTTAAAGAATGTCAGGCTGGGCATGGTGGCTCATGCCTTAATCCCATCACTTTGGGAGGCTGAGGCGGGCAGATCACTTGAGGCTAGGAGTCTGAGGCTAGATTGGGCAACGTGGCAAAACCCCTTCTCTACAAAAAATACGAAAGTTAGCCAGGTGTGGTGGTGCCCGCCTGTAGTCCCAGCTACCCGGAAGACTGAGGTGGGAGGATCGCTTCAGCCCCAGAGGTTGAGGCTGCACTGAGCCAAGATCATGCCACTGCACTCCAGCCTGGGCAACAGAGTGAGACCCTGTCTCAAAAAAAAAAGGAAAAAGAAAGAAAAGAAAAAGGTCAAAAAAGATTATTAAAATAGTGATGAAAATAATACTACATAAATGTTCAATTACAGGAGAATAGTTAAGTAAATTATGAACTCACTGAAATGTATGACCATTATAAATGAGAAATATGAGGATAAAGTGGCTACAATATACAGGCTGATGGTGTAACATTACCTGAAAAGAAACAAAATACAAAGCTGTATCTATTTAAGAGTTACAATTATATAAAAAGTACATCCAAAATATGGATAAGAAAAAACAGAGAAAACCAAAAGCAACCAATGTGTTCCTATCCTAGGAATGCAGAAGAATGTCTCCTTTTAAATGCATTTTATTGTTCTTACAAAAATCATGCAGTCAATAAAAATACATTTTAAAAGAGTAAGCTGATCCATGTGCAGCACAAAATCCCTTTTGAAGCTAAGTGCTTGCCCAACTGCCTAGAAAAATACGTTGGGAAAGTCAAGCAAAGGCCTGAATCCTTATCAGATCTCAATTAGCAATTTTCCTCACTTTCCCTAAAACCAGTGCCCTCACCCCTCCCTCTGTGGTCATTCGCAATGAAGACTATGCCCTCAACCCTTGACCCAACCACAGGCATTCGAGCCAGGCTCCTCCCATGAAGATCTCCTTCATTCTTCTGAATGCTTAGTAATGGGTACAGCAGGCCAGGTGCGGGGCTCACGCCTGTAATCCCAGCACTTTAGGAGGCCAAGGCGGGCGGATGACAAAGTCAGGAGTTCGAGACCATCCTGGCTAACACAGTGAAACTCCGTCTCTACTAAAAATAAAAAAAAAAAAATTAGCCGGGCGTGGCGGTGTGTGCCTGTATTCCCAGCTTCTGGGGAGGCTGAGGCAGGAGAATGGCGTGAACCCAGGAGGAGGAGCTTACAGTGAGCTGAGACCGCGCCACTGCACTCCAGCCTGGGAGATAGAGCGAGACTCCGTCTCAAAAAAAAAAAAAAAAAAAAAAAAAAAAGTAATAGGTACAGCATTGTGGGATCATCTCACCTCCCAGGCAAAATGTTTTCTCCTTGAGGTTACGGAACTCAGCTTCTCTCTATTTCTACTTGCCCCCCAACCCTTACTACTCCCTCAAGGATCATCCATGATTTTCTACACATAGGCTCAGTATCCAGGTACAAATTCTTCTGCAACCATTTGCAGGTTAGGTCCTGGGCTGCTCAGTCCCTGTGACACTTTTTAAAAACCCAGGTCCACGGTTGGGCACAGTAATGCCTGTAATCCCAGCACTTTGGGAGACTGAGCAGGGCAGATCACTTGAGGTCAGGGGTTCAAGACCAAGGCCTGGTCAACATGGCAAAACCCTGTCTCTACTAAAAACACAAAAATTAGCCAGGATGGTGGTGCGCACCTGTAGTCCCAGATACTCGGGAGGCTGAGGTAGAAGAATCACTCAAACTCGGGAGGCGGAGGTTGCAGTGGACCGAGATTGCGCCACGGAACTCCAGCCTGGGTGACAGAGCAAGACTCCATCTCAAAATAAATAAAAAATAAATAAAAATAAAAACAGGTCCAGAAGGGCTCACCTTGGAATCAAAGGCATATCGGTGCGATGTTTTTCTTGGTTTTCTGGTTTCTGTTTATCTGCTGGTTCCAAACTGCTTGCCTACCCTGCTTGCCCCTCAGAGTACATGCTGCCTCATGTTGCCTCTTCCTATACATCAGTTTCACCCTGGCTGGAAACTGCTCATCAGCAACTAAGAGAAACTTTCTTCTCCAATGGGCCCATAGGGAAGTTGCCCTCTCTGATCTCTCCTGAGTAAAATCCCCTTTTCACTTTGGGCTTCTCGTCCCACAGCCGCCACCATTCCAAGCTCGTGCTCTTGGCAATGACCTGTGCATCATGCGTACGTACAGACTGCTGAGTTACAAATCGGGGCAAGTTTATCCACACACAGGCCAAGCTCCTCCACAGCAGTGCCATGGGAGATGAATGTGGCTGAGACCTTGCCATCTAAGAGTCTGCGGTCTAGCAAGTGTCCACAGAGACCCAAGCTAGACTATAACAACACACAGAAAAGAGTCATGAAACATTATAACGATTCAGAAGGGAAGGGACGACTTCAAGTCACGGAGGAAGCAGAACATTGAGGAAAACTGTAAGAAGATGGCTGATTTCAACCAGACCTAGAAGAGGAGGTAGATTTTGACATGCAGAAATAGGAATGTCCCAGATCTGGAAACAGTGTGAGCAAAAGAATAAGAAAACAGGATATATCCCCGAGGAGAAGTAACTCCTGTTTCACTGGCTCAAAGGATTTGAACAAGGAGTCCTGTCAGACAAGATTGAAAAACAAGGTCTGGACCAGTAGGGCTAGCCATAGCCACTGAAAGTTTAAAACACAGGTGGCATATCAGAGCTAAGCTTTCAGAAAATCAAGCTTCTTAGCACTGAGGACACATCCATATTACACGTCCTTAACCAATTTAAATAGGCAGTCTAAGACCCAGCACAGTGGCTCACGCCTGTAATTCCAGGACTTTGGGAGGCCAAGGTGGGCAGATCGTTTGAGGTCAGGAGTTCAAGACCAACCTGGCGAACACAGCGAAAACCCATCTCTGTTAAAAATATAAAAATTAGCTGGGCATGGTGGCAAGTGCCTGTAATCCCAGCTACTCAGGAGGCTGAGACGGGAGAATTGCTTGAACCCGGGAGGCGGAGGTTGCAGTGCCAAGATCATATCACTGCACTCCAGCCAGGGCGGCAGAGGGAGACGGTCTCAAAAAATAAATAATAAATAAATACATAAAAATAGGCCACGTGTGGTGGCTCACACCTGTAATCCCAGCACTTTGGGAGGCCCAGGTAGGCAGATTACATGAGGTCAGGAGTTCAAGAGCAGCCTGGCCAACATGGTGAAACCCACCCCTACAAAAATACAAAAATTAGCCGGGCACGATGGTGGGCGCCTGTAATCCCAGGTACTCAGGAGGCTGAGGCAGGAGAATCACTTGAACCCCGGTGGCAAAGGTTGCAGTCAGCTGAGATCGCGCCATTGCACTCCAGCCTGGGTAACAGAGCAAGACTCCATCTCAAAATAAATAAATAAACAAGCAAACAAACAGGCAGTCTTAACAGAGCAGCTGGGCATGGTTATGGGTTGAACTGTAGCCCTCAAAAAAAGATATGTCAAAATCCTGGCCAGGCGCGGTGGCTCATGCCTGTAATCCCAGCACTTTGGGAGGCCGAGGCAGGTGGATCACAAGGTCAGGAGATCGAGACCATCCTGGCTAACATGGTGAAACCCCATCTCTACTAAAAATACAAAAAATTAGCCAGGCGTGGCAGCATGCGCCTGTATTCCCAGCTTCTGGGGAGGCTGAGGCAGGAGAATGGCGTGAACCCAGGAGGCGGAGCTTGCAGTAAGCCAAGATCACGCCACTGTACTCCAGCCTGGGTGACAGAGACTCCATCTCAAAAAAAAAAGATATGCCAAAACCTTAATCCCTGGTACCTGTGAATGTGAGCTTCTTTGGAAACAGGGTCTTTGCAGATATAATCAAGTTAAGAAGAGGTCATACTGAATTAGGCTGGGCCCTACAGCCAATAGCTGATAACCTTATAAGAGAAAGGGGGAGATGTGGAAACAGACACACAGACACACATGGAGAATGCAGCCATGTGATAATGTCAGAGATTGGAATGATAATGTGACAAGCCAAGGATTGCCTGGAGCCACCAAAAGCTGGAAGAGGCAAGAAAAGAATTTTCCCTAGGGCCCTCAGAGGGAGTGTGGCCCTGTTGACAACTTGATTACAGACTTCTAGCCTCCAGTTCTGTGAAAGAATAAACTTCTGTTGTCTTAAGTCACCAGATTGAGGTACCTTGTTACGGGGAGGAAACTAACAAAGACATGAATTAAATGTCTTGGAAATCATCAATGCTTTGGGACATTCAGAGAAGATGGGATCATTCATGAACCAGGAGGCAATCCTAGAGAAAAGCTGAGGTCATGAGACACAACCATGATTGGGACTGTGGATATAAGACTAGTGTCTAAGGAGAAAGGGGAAAAAAGGGGAGGCACTCAACCCTCCAAGGTCAACAATGTTCTGATGACTGAGGGTCTTGGTTCAATCCCAGCCTGAAAGGATCCATTAATAGCGCTAATCCTTCCATTGAGGTTTAATCACTGGGCTCCTCTGTGGCCCCCACTGGCTTTCTCATCTTTGTTCACTCTGACAGAGCCCACATATTCTTTATTCTTCCCAAGGTCCTTGTTGTTAAGAGGAACACTTTGTGATTAATCTCCATGTGTAAAGTGGATTACAAAATGAGAAAATATGACTTTGGGGGGCTTAAGTGTCCACTAGTCACACCCATTCAAAGATGAAGGTGTATATTCATTAATGTGATTTTTCTGATTATACAAGTAACTACTACTCATCGCAAAATCTTTCAAAGTTAGAGAAAATCATACAGAAGAAAATAAGTTGCTTTTATACAGGAAGAGAAAAAAATTGTTTTAATTTATTTTTTAAAAATTTTTTAAATAAAAGAAAATAACAACCACCCTTAATCTCAACACTAAAGAATATTTATAATGGGTATTCTGGCACACTTTATGTAATGAAAAGAGGTATTTGTAATTTAAAAAAAAAAACTGTGATGGAATCTTCCAGAAGAATTACCCAGGCAGAAGGGAAAAAAAATGTTAAAAAGAAACCAGAGGCCAGGCTCAGTGGCTCACACCTGTAATCTCAGCACTTTGGGAGGTCCAGGCAGGCAGATCACAAGGTCAGGAGTTCGAGACCAGCCTGGCCAACATGGCGAAACCCCATGTCTACTAAAAATACAAAAATGAGCCAGGCATGGTGGCGCACGCCTGTAATCCCAGCTACTCAGGAGGCTGAGGCAGGAGAATAGCTTGAAACCAGGAAGCGGAGGTTGCAGTGAGGTGAGATCGCACCATTGCACTCCAGCCTGGGTGACAGAGCAAGACTCCATCTCAAAAAAAAAAAAAAAAAAGAAAGAAAGAAAGAAAGAAACCAGAGCATGCCTGAGAAAAATGGAGAAGGGTGGGCCCATGTAATCAAAGGCTATTAACCATTTTAACACTGCTAGAGGTCAGAAATATTTTATTCATGGCAAAGGAAAAAATTCAAGGATATGCATGTCACAGCATCTACAGTGGGAGTAAAAACTATTAAACCTGACTCTCCTCTGCTCCAGAATTCCACCAAGTAACTTGTTGAAGCTTGAAAAACCTTGAGTTTTCAAGTTTTTCCCAAATTAAAGTTCTCTAGCAACCATAATGCAGCAACCAAGACCATACCTTATACCCTTGAAACAACTTTCCCCAAAGCCCTGTCACTGTCTCAGCTGTCTCAGCTGCAGGGCTGTGCCCCAAAATAGTGGGGAGGCTGGCTCCTATGTTGTAATAAAGATAAGGGCCAGACATTCCAGCTTACTAGTTGCTAGTTGCTAGGAGGCTCATAAATTCACTTTTCCTGACTTGGATGAGATTCAGAACTGCTGTATCACAGGCTGAGAAGACATGGATCACTACAATTAAAATTCGGTCTGTCCAAAAGGAACAATTTTAGCCCTTCCCACTCTAATAAGCTACATTAACTGGTCCTATTTTAAAGAATGGGCAGTTAACTGGGATCTCTAAAGTCTTTGTCATGAAGACTGCAGGTTCCTCATGCTAACCGGCAACTTTTATAAACAAAGTATATCTGGTTTTGAGCCCATCTTCCAAGAAAGAGACAGTCATTTGTGTATTCTTACTTGAAGTGCACTGAAATTGTGGCAACAGACTCCCACAAACCTTTAAGATAATTTGAATTGTTTGATACAATTGGTGAGGTTTCACAGGGCCAAGGTTGTAGGCAGATCCAACCCTCAAAATTAAAGCAATTAGCTGTCCGTCAGCAGGGGGAAAAAAAGGAAAAAAAACTACAGTGTGAGGATTTTCAATCTACTTTTAAGGAATTCGATTGTTAAATTGTTTAGTTAACTAAGAACCACAGTTACAAGGTTTTAATTTTTATAATTACAATGAAATGTTAAAGTTCAATTGATATAATTGTGGCACTGAAATTGTAACTTCTAATCACAGAGATTTCAGGATGAGATAATTATTTGAACATTCACACATCTTTTCTAAAATGTCATGGTAGACCATGCACCACGCTCGGAACGTTTTCTGAAAATATTTTCAATGCTCGACAAACTGCTTAAGAGGAGTAATTTTGTAATAATCACCCAGCAATATATTAACCATAACAGATTTGAGGGTTAAGGATGAGCTTTGCATGACACAGTTATTAGCAATATCCAGAAGACATTAATTGAAAGAACTTGCTCAAGCACAGAAAAGCCCAAAACACCTGAAATTATTATCTAGCTTTAAAGAACTTTCTATTGTATAAAAGGAAGATATACTTTCTTAATTTGATTCCAGCTAAAATAATAACCAAAAGCTGATGCCTCAAGATAGCTCAGTTCCAAATATCTAGAAAGTACAAGATTCTTTCCTAAGACAGTTAAACATGTGATCTCGAATAGTATTTGTTATTTGTGTCTTTTTTTTTTTTTTGCTGAGAGAGTCCCGCTGTGTCACCCAGGCTGGAGTACAGTGGCGAGATCTCAGCTCACTGCAACCTCCGCCTCCTGGGTTCAAGCAATTCTCACGTGCCTCAGCCTCCTCAGAGCTGAGATTACAGGTGTGTGCCACCACACCCGGCCAATTTTTGTATTTTTAGTAGGGACGGGTTTCACCATGTTGGCCAGGCTGGTCTCGAACTCCTGACCTCAAGTGATCCAACCACCTCAGCCTCTCAAAGTGTTGGGATTACAGGCGTGACCCACCGTGCCAGGCCATCTGTGTCTTTTAAATGTGGGGTTTCTCAACCTCAACCTTTTGTTGTTGTTTTTTTTTTTTTGAGACGAGAGCCTCGTTCTGTCACTCAGGCTGGAGTGCAATGGCACAATCTCAGCTCACTGCAAACTCTGCCTCCTGGGCTTAAACAATCGTCCTGCCTCAGCCTCCCAAGTAGCTGGGACTACAGGCATGCACCACCATGCCCAGCTAATTTTTGTATTTTTTTCTAGAGATGGGGCTTCACCATGTTGGCCAGGCTGGTCTCGAACTCCTGGCCACAAGTGATCCACCCACCTCAGCCTCCCCAAGTGCCAGCATTGCAGGCATGAGCCACCGTGCCAAGCCAAGCTGAACATTATTGACTATGGACCTGATGACTGTCCTGGTGGGTTGTTCTATGCACTGGAGGATGTTCAGCAGCATCACTGGCCTTTACCCACTAGATGCCACTAGAACCTCTCTAGCCATGACAACCAAAAATATCTCCAGACATTGCCAAATGTTTGGAGGCAAGGCTGCCCCCAGTTGAGAGCCTCTGTATTAATAAAACACAACAAAAACTACCACCCAGCAAAAGTTTAACACCCAAAAGCTGATACCAAAGGTAGTTCACTTCCAAATCTCATTGCAAATATTTCCTTCAAGAAGCTCTGATAAATAAAATAACTGAGTGATTCAGAGTTTTTTAAGTAAACAAAGTTTTGCTTTTTTTAAGTGTGAAATTGGTGTTTTAAAACAAAATGTTTCCTGTGTTCCTTTTCTTGATCTATAACTTAATTAGTCATGCCAGAAGTGTAGAAAAGGAAATGTAAATTAGCATACCACCTACATATGTAGTGAAAAGTATTGGCAGAATCATGACTAAGTAAACATTTTTTATTGACTTTCAGCTTTTAAAAATAAATATGCATAGGGCATCATCAAGAAAATTAAATGACAACCCACAGAATGGAGAAAATGTTTGCAAATCATATATTTGATAAGGGACTTATAACTAGAATAGATAAAGAATTCTTACAACTTACTAATAAAAAACAAAAAAAATTAAAAATGAGCAACATGTCTGAAGATACATTTCTTCAAAGAAAATATACAATTAGCCTACAAGCACATGAAACGATGTTCTGTTCAATGACATTATTTATTGGAGAAATGCATATCAAAACCATGAGAAGATACAGCCGCTCATCCAATAGGATGGCTATAATCAAAAAGACAGACAATAACAAGTGTTGGCAAAGATGTAGGAAAATTGGACTCTTTATGCACTGCTGGTGGGATGTAAAATGGTGCACCCACTTTGGGAAATAATCTGGTAGTTCCTCAATACGTTAAACATAGAATTACGTATGACGTAGCAACTCCATTCTTAGGTTTACATCCAAAAGAATATTTTTTTAAAAGGCCGGGCGTGGTGGCTCACGCCTGTAATCTCAGCACTTTGGGAGGCCAAGGCAGGCAGGTGGCCTGAGGTCAGGAGTTCGAGACCAGCCTGGCCAACATGGTGAAACTCTGTCTCTACTAAAAACACAAAAATTAGCCAGGCATGGTGGCATGCATCTGTAGTCTCAGCTACTCAGGAGGCAGAGGCAGGAGAATTGCTTGAACCTGGGAGGTGGAGGCTACAGTGAGCCGAAATCGTGCCTCTGCACTCCAGCCTGGGTGACAGAGCGAGATTCCGTCTCAAAAGAAAAAAAAAAAAAGAATTAAAAAAAAAGATATTCAAACAAATACTTGTGCCATATTCATTCATAACAGTAACTACACACAAAGGCCAAAAGGTGGAAATAACCCAATGTCTATCAACTGATACATGGATAAACAAAATGTAGTATACCCATACGATGGAATATTATTCAGCCAGAAAAAGGAGTGAAGTACTGATACACATCACACTACAGATGAACCTTGAAAACATGATGCTAAATGAAAGAAGCCGGTCACAAAAGACCACATATTATAGGATTCTATTTCTCAGTAATGTCCAGACTAAGCAAATCCATGGTGACAGAAAGTAGATTAGTGGTAGCCAAGTGCTGGGAGGAAGGGTAGAGAAAGGAAGTGACTGTGAATGGGTACAGGGTTTCTTTTGGGGTGATGAAAGTGTCCTAAAATCTACTGTGGTGATGGTTGTACAACTCTGTAAATTTATCAAAAACCACTGAAATGTCTACTTTAAAAAGAGGTGGAAGTATATCTTAATAATACTGTTATAAAAATAAAAACAATCTATAGAGAAAACCTAGAAGACTTAATCATGATTACAGAAATACAATGTACCAACACAACATTACCACTCCTGACTGCTGACGGAGCTGGGGGTAGAGCCAGGAAGAAAGTTAAGGAGAAAAAGAGAAGATCAGGACATCCATTTCTAATTTCACAAGGGCAGGGAGGGATTAAAAGTCACTGTCATTGGTTGATGTAACTAAATTAAAGGTCTATGTCAGTAATATAAAGACTGAAGAATAATCAATTCAAGAACCATAAGGCCAGGCGCAGTGGCTCACGCCTGTAATCCCAGCACTTTGGGAGGCTTGGAGGAGGGTGGATCATGAGGTCAGGAGTTCAAGACCAGCCTGGCCAAGATGGTGAAACCTCATCTCTACTAAAAATACAAAAAAAATTAGCCAGGCACAGTGGCAGGCGCCTGTAATCCCAGCCACTTGGGAGGCTGAGGCAAGAGAATTGCTTGAACCTGGGAGGCAGAGGTTGCAGTGAGCCGAGATCATGCCACTGCACTCCAGTCTGGGCAACAGAGTGAGACTCCATCTCAAAACAAAAACAAAAACAAGAATAAAAGAAAAAGGAGAACCACGGCCGGACGTGGTGGCTCACACCTGTAATCCCAGCTACTTGGGAGGTTGAGACAGGAGAACTGCTTGAACCCGGGAGGTGGAGAGATTGCACCGAGCCGCGATCATGCCATTGCACTCCAGCCTGGGGAACAGAGCGAGGCTCTGTCTCAAAAAAGAAAAAAAGAAAAACAACCATTAAAAAAAATGCCATGGCTCACACCTGTAATCCAGAACTTTGGGAGGCTGAGGCAGGAGGATCGCTTGAGTCCAGGAGTTCAAGACCAGCCTGAGCACTATAGTAGAACCCCTATCTCTATAGCAAAAAATTAAAAAATTAGCCGGCCATACTGGCATGCACCTGTAGTCCCAGCTACTCCAAAGGCTGAGGCAGGAGGATCGCTTGAGCCTGGGTGCTTGAGGCTGCAGTGAGCCGTGACTGCACTACAGTCTAGGCAGCAGAGCGAGACCCTATCTCAAAGAAAAGAAAAAAAGAACCATAAGTATCACTATCAAAAAATGTGGAGAATGAAGGAAGTAGGTGAGATGCAATTGTCACTCATTATAACAGGAAGCTGAGAATTAAATCATATATTCATACTATTTAGAGATATAAAGATAATCACTAGAAGCACTAAAAACAAAAATGAACAAATGTAATTGTTTCCAGAGAATATCAGGCTGGATGGGAATAAAACAGGACCGGGGCAGAAGACTGTTACAATACTTTTCAAGAGAAGCGCATCTGTTCTGAGTCTCTTAATGCTATATGGAATTTTTACTCTGCACTACTTTTTTTTTTTTTTTGAGACGGAGGCTCACTCTGTCACCCAGGCTGGAGTGCAGTGGCGTGATCTCGGCTCACTGCAACCTCCACCTCCCAGGTTCAAGCAATTCTCCTGCCTCAGCCTCCTGAGTAGCTGGGATTACAGGTATGCGCCACCACACCCAGCTAATTTTTGTATTTTTAGTAGAGACAGCGCCCAGCCTGCACATTATTTTTACAATCAAATCGAACTTTGCATTACTTGAGTCGAAGTATCTGCATGAAATAAAAATATAATTTATGTCAGAAAAAATATTAAACTAGATCATTACTACTGAGTAAAATTGTGAATTAAGTGTGATTTAAGCAAAACCAACTCAAGTTTGATAGACAAAAACTGCGTCCCTACTACAAAGGTAGCTGAGAGATGTAGGCTGGATCCTTAAGAGAACAAGAAATCTCCGCCAGGCGCGGTGGCTCACACCTGTAATCCCAGCACTTTGGGAAGCCGAGGCAGGCAGATCACCTGAGGTCAGGAGTTCGAGACCAGCCTGGCCAACATGGTGAAACCCTGCCTCTCCTAAAAATACAGAAATTAGCCAGGCGTGGTGGTAGGCACCTGTATAGCTACTAGGGAGGCTGAGGCACAAGAATTGCTTGAACCTGGGAGACGGAGGTTGCAGTGAGCCGAGATTGTGCCACTGCACTCTAGCCTGGGTGACTAGAGTAAGACTCTATCTCCAAAAAGAAAAAAAGAGAGACAATAAGAAACCTGTTGGAAGTCCCTACCACACCACATGTAGGGCAGACAGTAAGAATCATCATAAAAAGGTCAAAACTCTGCCATGGCAAGAATGAGCATCCAAATACCTTAATAACTTTGGAATCCAAAGAAAATTTCAGGTGAAAGGAAGTGCACGTGGCACCGCCTTGATCTCTCCACCAACCAGCACAGCCGATCCCAGTTAGAACACACTTTGAAACCAAAAGGCAGATGCTGCTAACCACCAGAACAAAGCAGAATCTGCCATCAGAACAGTACTAGATAGAGTTATTTAAAACATACTCAGAGTTACAGCTGGGACACTTCGGACACAGGATTCTGAGAGACCAAAGTGGGTCATTTTTGAGCATGTCAGGTGGTAGAATTAATAGTGACACCAGGCAACAGGCATGAGGAGGAGTGTCCTGAGGTACCCCAGGGAGCTTGGGGCCTTAGCAGTGTGGAGATGCACCCCTGTGGTTATCAGTACCCAGGTAGCCCATATTATGCTAAAGAACTTGCCCTCCAAATTATCACTTTCCAAAGATATCCTGTGTCCTGTGAGGAGATGGAGATGCACATTCTGCAAGAAGGAAAGAGCTTACACTTCACTCCAGTTGGTCGGGTGAGGGTCCTGTTAAGTTTCAAACAAAACAAAACCCACAGAAGGTCATGGCAAGAATAAACTCCGTGGTTCTGAGCCTCTGAAAACACTGCCCAAAGAGTGAGTGGGAACGAGCTCATGAGACCCTCCTGGACTTTCCTGCAAGAAATTATCATTTGCCTGGAATGCGGCCACCCAGCCCAGGTGATGGCCAAAAGAGGGTTGGGTTGATAGAGATCTTGCCCCAGGATCTGAAGAAGCCCTGGAAGGTGAGGCCTGGGGCTGCAATCTTTCCCAACAGACACTGGAGGCCTCCAACAAGGCTCAGAGGAGAGGTTTTGCAGGGCAGACCCTCACCGCTACCTCAAGGCCCCTCAACAAGCAGACGTCACTATTGTCCCGATCCCACCTTCCCTCCTGAGCAAGCAATGGGTAGCAAATCCTGTTCACCCCATTTCCATGGTCCTGACATCTCCCCTTCCCCTAGCGAAGAGGATTCCAAGACCCACTACTCATCGTGACCTCCCCCTGCCCCCAGATGACGTGGTGGCTTTCTGGGGCTCATTATTACCCCTGCAGAGTGGGCAGAGGAAACCAAGAGCAGGAACTAGGATTGATGGATTGACCTATGTTTACCAGGTTAGCAGCTCTCAGGCAAGGTGGGAGGGACAGTGGAAGGGAGGCAGGAGAACGCTCCTTTGGAAACAGGCTTTGCAAAGCCAGGATTTTTTGGCAGGATATCCTGTCTTCCTCATGGTCACAGAGAAGTGTGTTTTGGGTCTTTAAGGAAAAGCAACTGAATCCTCATAGCCCAATCTCCAATCAGTTTCTCCACCCATTCCGAGCTTGGACACTCAGCCCCACTGCCTCCCAATTATATCTTTTTCCCAGCACAACTGCATTAGAATCCTTTGCTCTTTAATAAAATCATACTCTAGCGGGGCAGAAGCTGGAATAAATAATACAGGTGTTATTTTCTTAAAACCAAAGACACTTCCCCCTCCCTTTCATCTTTCTTTCATGAATTCAAAGTGGTCCCAAACAGAAAACATCCATATTATACTTCGGTTTTGCTAGGTTCCAAAAGGCTAGGATGCCCCCACTCCAGCTACACCCAAGTCTTCCTTTAAGGAAAGAAATACTTGGTGACAGGACCAAGCCTCAAAGGGCCCTGGGCCCATTCTGAAACTGAGATTGTGCTCAGCTGAAAGAAACTTCCTCCTACAGAGTTCTTCGATGAATCATCACTCTTTGTTTAACATCCTCTGAAAGCAGACAATTGATCGGCTCTCAGATCATGCCTGCGTAGTACCCCCACCCCCTCCACCTCTGCAATCGTTTCAGTGAGCTGAGACCCCACTCCAGGGCTCCGTGGTAGGATGCAGTCTCCCAGCTCTGCCTCAGCCCAGAGGGAGAAGAACCTCTTCACCTAGTGAAAGAGCTTCAAGGTCTTCTAGAAGAATCTCACACACGCACTGGAGGAATCTCTGCGGCTTCCCATGCCCACAGTCTAGGCCCTTATGAATTTCTTAATGAGGTCCCTGGAGACCGCAGGAACAGGGAAGGTCTTATGCTGGAGGGTGTGGAGGATGGTGCCAGAGGCTGGGAAGGGAATGGAAGGGGAAAACTCCACCTAACTATTAATATCGTGTACCCTTTTACACTAGAACATTGTTTTATTTTAAAAAACACTCTGTTCCTTGCTGAGTACTGCTTTATTTCTGAATGTCTCTTTTATTATTTTTTTAATAAATGATTTGGCCTACAATGATGATGAGAGAGAATTTGTTCTTTTTTTTTTTTTACACAGGAGTTATAGCTTATATAAAATGGAGTACTTAGAGATGAAAAGACCTGAAGTTTGGAATTGGGAAAAACAGAAACGTTTACTAGAGCCCTGCTAATCTGATTTTTCTGGTCCAGAATTGAGGGAAAAACAAAAGGAGAGTTACCCTTAGAAACATACCTTCTACCTACTTGCTTAATTTAGAAAGAAAATGTACATGTAAATATACATGTGTGTATATAATATACACACACACATCCCCAGTGAAAGTGTGTTTTTGATACAGAAGACCAAATGACTGGAGATCATAAAATGAGGCTCTTTCTTAACCACGAGCCTGAGTCCGTGGTGTTCAGCACTTTCATGAGAATCTGTACCTGGCCCAGAAGAACCGAATTTTCTTCCTGGCTTCTCACTCCCACTCCTCTGCCCTCCTCAAGCAGACAGAAGCCGCCTCTCCCAGCACAGATTTCTAGGCAAGGCTTTGATGTGGTTCCCATGCTCTCACCTGCCTTCCTCATTTGGAAAAACCAGAGGCTTCTACTGCACATCTATGAAAGTGTTGTCTCACAAAACGTGTTTCTCCTTTAGACAGTATGATCCTTGCAGAAATCGCAGAAGTGTTAATACATGCACCTAGTAGGCCCTCAGCAAACTCTTCCAAGGAATTCCTGCTCAGGGCTCCAGGGTTTCAGTCGGCACACTAGAACTGCAGGAATCTGGGGGGAAGGAGACAGGCCCAACGCTGCTTTTCCTTTCTGGTTTAGAGGGGGAGGGGAGAAGAGAGGAGCAAGGAGAAAGAACTGCAAAGGGAAAGGAGAGGAAGTCTTTGTCTGGGCTCTTTGGACGAGCATTAGAGTGGAGTTAAATTGTCAGCTAATGAGATTTCCTAACCACGTGCTCCCTTTTAAGTCTAGGCCCCCAACTGATTTGATCCCCACACAACAGCAGGGGGGAAAGAGGCCTTCAGCATCCCTAAGGGCGCGAGAATTCCCAGAACAAGTACAAGAAGGATGAGAATCATTTCTGGGAGTTCAACTTTAAATAGGTTATCATATTTATTAATTGACATCTAGCAACAATGCTACTGGCCGCGTTCCACATCAACAGCCAAATAGGGGTTCACGGGAGTCAGATTCCACTCGGGGTAACTGAGGCAGGCCCAGGGGAACAGAAGAGACAGAGCGCAATCCTGAGGGCTTCTCCAACCACTGGACAGCCTACAAGTCGAGTTTATGTTTGTTTGTTTGCCTGTTTTGGCCGGCAAAGGCCCCTGGGGCCTACATTCAAAGAATGTGTTGTTGGACCCAATAATTTATTCCAACAGGCAAAAGGATGTTAAAACAGGAAGTTTTATTTTTTCAATAAAATCTTTGTCGTTAAGCCTGAGATCATCTGATCTGATTATGGACTGTTATTATTTTGTGTTGTTTATTTCTATATGAAACTGATTTCTCTTTTTGCCTAAAGAAAAGTAGCAGTGCAGAGCTAGTGGAGGAAAAACAACTCAAAACACATTCACAACATTTTGAAGATATTCAATGAAATTGATTCTCTTCTACCTTCCCTGCTTAGTCAACAGCCTCTTCCTTAAGTTTTATTTCTCCTCTATTCAAAGATAATTACTTAGCAACGTCGGTGTTTACCACGCAAAGGCATCCACCCTCCCTAGCCCAGCTTTTTACCTTGAGATACAAAAAAGCATATGCTGGAAACCAACAATTTACCAAACTTCTTCAGCTACAAGGCATAGCTTAAATTTCATCTCTCCTAGAAAGTGTTCCCTCCTAACCTCCAGACATCTCTTTGTTCAAACCTCCCTCCTTCCTGGACTTAATCACTTTCCACAGCAGTCATTGGTTCACTGGCAACTGCTTTCCACCTGGAAGGGTTTTTCCTTCTCCAAACCCAGGTCTGGGTCCCAGCAGAATCTTGAAGAAGAAAGAAGAAACAACTAAAACCTAATGGAAATTCAAACACATTTTTAAAAGGGCTGCAAGCGATTAGATAAATCTAATTAAAACTAAGGCCAAGTAAAACAAGTCCTGTTTGAAGCTGAGAACAGCAGTCCTTCATGCCTTTTATAATAAAAAGAAATTGGGACTGGGGGAGTGAAGAACGCAGAAAAGGAAAGCGACAAGGGGCCATCCTCTATTACAGATTTCCTCTAACACAGAATCAACAGGACTCTAATATTTCATACGTGGCTGTCACTGTGCTTTGAGGTTAATCTATATGGTCGTTTAAGCCCCGCCCCCCTAGAGGTTACTCCTTATCCCCACTTTACAGATGGGCAAACTGAGACAAAGGAAGATAGAATAGCTCGGCCGGGATCACCCAGCTTGTGAGTGACACCGAGCAGGTACTGGAACCCGGGTTTGTTTGACCTCAGCGCACAGGCTCTAAACCTCTGCTCCAACTCAAAGTATGCGCCAAGTCAGCGTGCATGGGTAACCCGATCCGGACGGCTCTGACTCGGGATGCGGCACAGCTGCCCTGCGGGGCCGCGCGGGTGTCACCGAGGCGGGCACAGACTGCACAGTGTCCCCAAGGGCTCGCTCACGTCCTTCAAGACCTGCCAGCGCGCGGGAAAAGGCAGGCTCCGAGTCAACCAGGGCTGACCCGGGGGCAAGACCAGGAGATGCGACGACTGGAACCGGGTGAGTGTGGCCGAGTCGGCGCCCCGAGGGCCGCCAGCCTGGACCCCAGGCTGGGAGACGGGCGCCCCCGGGTGCAGGGGACCTAGAGGCGCCGTGCGCGGCGGGGGCTGGGCGCGAAGGCGCCGAGACGGCATCTTTCCCCTGCAGCATCCCGCCCCGCGGCCGGGGGGAGGGGGCGTCACCTGACAGCGCGCACCAACTTCTCCAGGTTCGGAGGGGGCAGGCGGCAGCCGCCGGGGCTGGGGGGCGCACGGCGCGCTGCTCTCGCCCAATGGCGAGGTCTGTAAACAAAAGCGGGCCCCACGCGGGTCCCCAGCCGGGTGGCGAGGGGCGCGGCGCATCAGCATCGCAGCGGCAGAGCTGGTGAGAGGGCGAGGCGGGGACGGGATAGGGCGCGGGGACCCAGGGCACAGCCCCCGGGACCCGACCGCTCGGATGAGGCATTGTCTGCGCAACCGCAGGATTCCGCTTTTAATGCCCCCCTCCGGGGGTTCGTCGCGGGTCCCCAGCTCCGTGCGTCGGCCCCCGGGCTTTCCGCCCGGTGAGCCCGGCCCCGAGCGCGGCACGGATCGCCAAGGTGAGCGCCCAGGACGCGTCGCCGAAAAGCCAGGCCCGGAGGTGCCTAAGTCAGAGACCGAGACGCAAACATAGACACAAGGATGCACACGCACGCCCTCCCCGAAGTTGACAAAAATCAGCCGATAAAATACAAAGTGCCGCGGCCGCCGCAGGTCAGCGCTGACCTCCTGCTGCCGAGAGGACCGAATGCCGACGTCCGGACGCTGTCATTTCCATCCAGCGAAGGCACCTGGGCTGCACGGTCTCGTCTCCCTCCTTCGCGCGAGGGATGCCTCCTCCTGCCTCCCCTCCCCGCATCTCCCCACCTCCCAAGTGTGTGAACACGAAAACAATACGTGGAAAGCCCGATCTGGGGGAGCTAGGACCCGCCGGGAGCCCCAGTGTGCGGGAGACGGGGGTCAGAACGTGCCCGGCACGGGCACCGAGGCTCCGGGCATCCTCCCCGCCGTCTCCCGGGGCGGCTCCGGCCGGACGCCCGCGCACCCCAGGCCGGCGGTACTCACCCGCGACGGTCGTCCGGGATCTCCGCGACGGGGCCGGGCACCATGCGGGGCAGCCGTGCCCCTGGGGCTGCGGGCGCCAAGGCGTTCGCGGAGCTGCAGAGCTGCGCGCCCGACGGCGGCGGCGCTGCTCTGCCGGCCGCGCTCGAACCCGCTCGTGGTCTGCCAATCGGAGCTGTCAGGGCGCCTCCGCCTGCGGCCTCGGGGGCCGGGCCGCGGGAGCCCGTGGGAAACCGAGCTCCGATTGGGCCGCCTGACAATCGCTCCGCCTCCGGCCAGCCAATCCGAGGCGGTGGATGCAGGAGCGGGGCGTTCGGAGTTGGGCTGGAGAGCGACTATGGGCGCACGCCGGGTATCCGCGCCGCAGCCAGGCTCGGAGCGCGCGGCTGGAGGGCCGCGGACGGCGCGCGCTCCAGAGATGCCTTCCTGCGAGGCTCCGGCAGCGCGGCCCGGGGAGATCGCCCGCAGGCAGCGGAGGCGCGGCGGGCCGGGGGACGACCAGGGAGCCCCTAACAAAGCAGCTTTGGGAGGGCCGGAGGCCTCTGCCTCCCTCGGCGATAGGTCCACGAAGCTGCCTCTCATCTCGCATAGGTGGAGGTGGCCAATGGCGTGCACAGACGGAGCTCTAGTTGGCGCGCGCGCGCGGCTCGGCATCGGTGGGATTGGTCGGAGGTAAAGGATTTTCCTGCCACCTAAGGCGGAGAGGAAGGGGGATCGAAACGGGGGAGGCGAAGAGTCAAAAAACGTTGTGCCTGGGACAAGTGGTCTGGCGCGGGAGGCGTGTGCCTGGCTCTAGGGGGAGACAGGAACTTTTTTACGAGAGAAAAAAATCCTAACGCAATCCCTTCCCGTGGATGCTAGAGGATGTTAGACCCTGAGCAGCCTCCAGGTAGGGCATGGTGGCCTTCACCAGAGTCCAGGACTCCCAGGGTTCACTTACCGTGCCCAGCAAGCGAACTTGGAATAACAGCGTGGGGTTTGGGCCTTACGCTTACCTGCTGGGCAGAGTAAGTGACTCGGGCAGGGTTCACGCAGGCCTCCTGGGCTCCTCTGTAAAATCCGGAAACGACAGTTGCAGTTTACCTCTCGCAAGGTTGTGGAGAACGCGGAAACGGAGACGCTGGCGGTACAGCCTCGAGCGAAACCTTTCCCTACACGAGGCCAGAGCTTCCTCCTCTCCTGAAGAGCTCTAGACTTCCCCATTTACAACAAAGGCTGGGATGTATGTTCCTTACACCTTGATTCCATACACACATGTTCGCCCCGGGAGCTGGGAAGGTCTGCGCTCCCGGGGTGATCTTGTTGAAAACAAAAAGAATTGCCCACGCTGTGGAAGATAAACCTAAACCGGAAAATTGAAAGTCATCCCTGATTCCTCCTTCTTCTTAACCCTCTCCCATCCATTTTTGTTAACCTCCCAAACCCATTCCTCCCATCCTGTCTCACCTGGACCTCAGTAAAGGGCTCCCATCGTCCTTCTGTCCCAGGCCTTGCCCCCTGAAATCTGTTCTCCACTTTGCAGAATGATCCTTCTAAGCAGAAAAATCTCATTTTGCGCTCCCAACTCTGGGTCTCTTTTCCTTCCCCAGAACACGTCAACCCCCCGCCCCTCCCTTCACTTCACTAATTCCTACCCTTCTTCAGATCCCAGCTTGGCCGCCAAGGCATCCATGCAGTAGGCATTGCTGAACTACTGCTCTTACAGACCCCGGGAAGCCTCCTGTACCCTGTCAAGGTTAGATGCCACATTTCCACTTCCAGTGCTTCCACCCCCTGTGCTCCCCTCACAGCCTGTATGATACGGAGCTGAAGTTGCCTGTTGCACTGCAGCCTTCCATGGAAGCCGGAATCTTATCTATCTTCCCTGCTGGATCCCAGTCCTAGCACAGTGTTTGGCACATTTGGGGCACTGAAAAAACATGGAATCCATGAATTATAGAGGAGCTATAATTATAGGCAAGAGCTTTAAGGATTTGAAGTGCTTCTAAAACATCAGTTTGAGAAGAACGGGTAGCATGGTAGCTGTTGAACGGATGCGTCCACCAGGTTCCATGATCAGTATTACAGGGAGGTTTTTGAGTCAAGTTTGAGAGATTTTCCAAAGACACCCCTTCCAAAACCAGCCTCGTTTCAGCCAACAGCTTGGAATGGAGAATAATTCCCTTGAGAAGCTTTTCATCCCAGGACAAAGAGCCATTTCTTCACCTGTTACAAGCCACCATCTAGGGGAAATACATATATTTGAAAATGAGTAGAGGGTTTTTCCCTAAGGAAGTTTAGAAGTACATCTGGCCATCCTTAAAAGAACAGACCCTGGAGTGAGGCTGCCTAATTTCAAGCCCGGTTCCTTTCTAGCTGTTACCTAGGGCAAGTTACTTCAGGCCTCCGTGCCTCGGTTTCCCCATTTATATAAATGAGATAACAATAGTGCTTCATACCACATACAGTTGGTACGAGGATGAATGAGTTAATATTAACAATGTGCTGGCCAGGCGCGGTGGCTCACTCCTGTAATCCTAGCACTTTGGGAGGCCAAGATGGTCAGATTGCCTGAGCTTAGGAGTTTGAGACCAGCCTGGGCAACACGGTGAAACCCCGTCTCTACTAAAAATACAAAAAATTAGCCGGGCATGGCGGTGTACGCCTGTGGTCCCAGCTACTCAGGAGGCTGAGGGCAGGAGAATTGCTTGAACCCGGAAGGCAGTGGTTGCAGTAAGCCAAGATTGCGCCACTGCACTCCAGCCTGGGCAACAGAACGAGACTCCGTCTCCAAAAAAATAAATAAATAAATAAATAAATAAAATAAAAAAAAAATGTGTTTAGAAGAGTACCTGGCACATAGTAGCATTTAATAATGTTTACTGAATAAATAAACAGCTTCCACTGGACATGTGTGTGATGGGTAGGGAGTCCTCATGAGTGAGTGGTGGGTTACTAGAGGCTTCCCTGAAGGTGAGTAATGGGATCTCTCTTCCCTGCCTCATCTGAGGGCTGCTGCCTTAGGGTCTCCTGTTAAGGAGGTGACATTATTGTAAGGAGAACCTCAGATGAATCATCACAGCAGCCATCTGATTGCCTTGTGCCTAAGACGTCTGAAAAGCACTTTGAGATGCAGACTCCTGGCGGTAGGTTGGCTGGGTTGAATCTGAGCTCTACCACCTACCAGCTCTGTAGCCTTGAGAAGGTTACTTAATCTTTCTTAAGCCTCAGTTTATTGATCTCTGAAATAAGGGTAGTAACACCTAACCCGTAAGGATACGGAGACAGTTAAAAAGAGGTCACGCGTAGCATATGGTACAAACTCATCAAAGTTGGTGATCGGGTTCAGCTAAGTTAGTGAAAAACAGGATAATAACATTTCATTAAATGGTTGAAAAACCTGGATGAGGCCGGGTGTGGTGGCTCACCCCTGTAATCTCAGCACTTTTTGAGGCCAAGGCATGTGGATCACTTGAGGCCAGGAGTTAGAGATAAGCCTGGCCAACATGGTGAAATCCCTTCTCTACTAAAAATACAAAAATTAGCCAGGCGTGATGGTGCATACCTGTAATCCCAGCTACTCGGGAGGCTGAGGCAGGAGAATCACTTGAACCCTGGAGGCAGCAGATGCAGTGAGCCGAGATCCAGCCACGGCACTCCAACCTGGGCAACAGAGTGAGACTGTCTCAAAAAAAAAAAAAAAAAAAAGAAAAGAAAGAAAGAAAGAAAAACCTGGATGAGACAATGCCGGAGAAATACTCACTGCCCATTGGGGAGATAGATACATAGGGAACCACTGTTTGGGCCCTTTCTCTCATTCACTTTCTCCCTGAACCCCACTTACTTCAACATGTTAGTACTTTGGCTCTCAGAATCTGCTCACAGCTGACTGTGGGAGGCTTCGTTCCCACAATCATGGTGCTGGGTTCTGCCACTGAGGTTGACAGAATTAAGCCAATCCAGCCTTTGGGTACCTTTATTTTTATTGTACTTATTTATTTATTTATTTATTTTTTGAGACGGAGTCTTACCCTGTCGCCCAGGCTGGAGTGCAATGGCACAATCTCAGCTCACCACAACCTCCACCTCCCGAGTTCAAGCAATTCTCCTGCCTCAGCCTCCCGAGTAGCTGGTATTACAGGCGCGTGCCACCAGGCCTGGCTAATTTTTTGTATCTTTAGTAGAGACGGGGTTTCACCATGTTGGCCAGGCTGGTCTCGAACTCCTGACCTTGTGATCTGCCCACCTTGGCCTCCCAGAGTGCTGGGATTACAGGTGTGAGCCACCGCACCTGGCCTGGGTATCTTTCTTGACCTCGCAAACCTAAAAAGCTACTGCAGGCTTCAGTGCTGTTTCTTGTCTCCGCCCTACACGGTACATCGCTACTTCACACTGGCAAAGAGAACGGGGCATTTTGATTAAAATACAGACAAATGCCATCTGGCCGAGTATTCTGACATCTTGTCTCCTGAGGGCACTGTTGACATCTAAAGAGAACATGGAATTGGCATTAAAGGAAAAAATGGGGTGGTCAAAGGCAGAATCAAGGTTTAGGGCAGGAGAATGAGCAGAAGTTACATTTCTAGTACATGACCCTAGCTGCAACTAAGAGTCAACATTTTCTTCCCCACTGGTTATTGAAAGGCTGACTAAACAATCGTAGCTGAGTTACAACAAATGGTCTTCCCCAGTACGAAGATACCTACACATGCGCTCTGGGCAGCCCTGCCTCACTTGTGTTCCTGAGCTGGTCTTTCTAACAGATGCTCCCTCAGGGTTAGACTTTGGCCTGTTTAATTCACTGCTCTATTCATAAAGTGTCTCGAACAGTGCCAAGCACATAGTACGTGCTCAATAAATATCTATTGGATGAATGAAGTTTAGCCTTCCGCAGTCTCTACGAGGAGTTTGGCACTGAATTATTTTCTTTTCTGTCATCTATTTGTGGATGCCCTCTTTAAAGAAAGGACAGGAGGCAGCTTATACAAAAATAGATCTTGGGCTAGGCGTGGTGGCTCACACCTGTAATCCCAGCACTTTGGGAGGCCGAGGCAGATGGATCACCTGAGGTCAGGAGTTCGAGACCAGCCTGGCCAACAAGGCAAAACTCCATCTCTACTAAAAATACAAAAGTTAGCCAGGCATGGTGGCAGGTGCCTGTATTCCCAGCTTCTTGGGAGTCTGAGGCAGGAGAATCACTTGAACCTGGGAGGCGGAGGTTGCAGTGAGCCAGGATCACACCACTGCACTCCAGCCTGGCAACAAAGCAAGACTGCATCTCTAAAAAATATATATATATATATATATGCATATATATATTTATATATATTTTTATATATGTGTGTATATATATGCATATATATATTTTTATATTTTTATATATGCGTATATATATGCATATATATTTATATATATATATATATATATATATATATATATATGCATGCCAGGCATGGTGGCTTATGCCTGTAATCCCAGCACTTTGGGAGGCTGAGGTGGGTGGATCACCTGAGGTCAGGAGTTCAAGACCAGCCTGGCCAACGTGGTGAAGCCCCATCTCTCTTAAAAATACAAAAAAAAAGTAGCCAGGCATGGTGGCGGGTGCCTGTAATCCCAGCTACTCGAAAGGCTGAGGCAGGAGAATCACTTGAACCCAGGAGGCGGAGCTTGCAGTGAGCCGAGAGAGCACCACTGCACTCCAGCCTGGGCAATGGAGTAACATAACACTGTCTCAAAAAAAAAAAAAAAAAAAAATACACAGGCAGCCAAATTAACCTTCCTTCGGAGGGTCTTGTGATGCCTGGCAACGTCTTTTCCCTGGGTAAAGAACCTTGTCGCGAGTTCCTCAGATTGTTGATGTGCTGATTAATGCATAGCCCACTGACACTGAAAAGTATGCTGACTTCTTTCTGAGTCATAAACTTTCACTGACTGTCTTTCAGGGGTACATTTTAGCTGGTATGTTGCAGTCTGTAGCCAGTTCTTACAACCTCTGTATTGCACCCTCTAATGAAAAAGGACAACCCCAGTATAAGGAGTCTCCCTCCCTTCTCCCAAACACCTTGTAACAGACTCCAGAACACTCCCAACTTTGTTGATGTGACTTCCCCCGTCACATTTGGCTTCCAAGAAGCCTTTATCAAATTATTTCAGTCTTAATTTTGGTTGACATTTTATATATATATATGTACGTGTATGTCTTCTGTTGGTTCTGTTTTTTTTTTTTTTTTTGGAGAACCCTAATGCACATCCCAATAGTTTTTCCCATAACCATTCAATATTCCTCTGCAGACTTGCTACCCAAAGTATAGTCTGCGGATCAGCAGCAGTGGCATCGCCTGGTGTCAGAAACACAATCCCAGACACCAAGCCAGACACTTAACTCAAATCTACGTCTTAACACTCAGGTGATATATCTGTGTATAAAGTTTGAGAAGTACCTCATAACTTCTTTGGGGTTTATTTATTTATTTATTTATTTATATTGAAACAGGGTCTTGCTCTGCCACCCAGGCTAGAGTGCAATGGTGGAACTCGACTCACTGCAACTTCTGCCTCCCGGATTCAAGCGGTTCTCCTGCCTCAGCCTCTCAAGTAGCTGGGATTCCAGGCGCATGCCACCATGCCCAGCTAATTTTTTGTACTTTTAGTAGAGACGAGGTTTCACCATGTGGCCCAGGCTGGTCTTGAACTCCTGAGCTCAGCTGATCCGCCCGCCTCGGCCTCCCAAAGTGCTAGGATTACTGGTGTGAACCACCGTGCCCGGACACTTTGGGGTTTTTTGTTTGTTTGTTTTTGTTTTTGAGACAAGGTCTCACTCTGTTGCCCAGGCTGGAGTACAGTGGTGTGATCTCAGCTCACTGCAACCTCCACCTCCTGGGTTCAAGCAATTCTCCTGCCTCAGCCTCCCAAGTAGCAGCGACTACAGGCACGCGCCATCATGCCCGGATAATTTTTTTGTATTTTTTTTGGTAGGGATAGCGTTTCACTGTGTTGGCCAGGCTGGTCTCAAACTCGTGGCCTCAAGTGATCTGCCCACCTTGGCCCCCCAAAGTGCTAGGATTACAGGCATTAGCCACCGCACCAGGCCACATCATCACTTCTTTGAAAATGCAAAACCACCTGGGAATAATAACAATATTAAAAACAACTGCTTGGTAAAGGAATTTGTTTAATCAAGGCTTTCTTACCTGAGGACAGATTTTTGGGAGTCGGGTGAAAGGACCTAGAAAAGAAATCAAGAAGTCAGGATATTTTCCCAGCAATGATAGGTCTTCAAATATAAAGAAGAGAGCAAGGAAGCCTCAATATGCAAACTAGCATATCCAACTAATACAGATAAACTCAAGGTCAGAGAGGCAGGACTGGGCAAATCAGGCCACACTACATTCACAGAGCTAAGCAGTGCCCCCTCTTTGTAATTTGCTTTATTGCATTTTATTTTCTGTGTTTTCACTGAAATGGCAGTTTATGGAGAAACTCTCCCACTTGGCTGTGAACAGGCTCTAAGCAACAGCAACACTTCTGCAGAATTGGCAGGGACAGTGCTATGGAATATTTCAGAAACTTCAAGGCAAAGGGACAAACAAACAACCAAAAAAAAAAAAAAACACCCTCAAAATGTATTTTCAGAGGAAAGAACTTTCACTGGGCAGGGACCCATGGGTCTCCAAAAGAAAACCAATTTGGTTTCATTTTTTCTGCTTCTGCACTCCAGCCTGATGATTAATTCATCAGAATGGGACAGAACAAAAGCTCCTCTTAACAAACTGTAACTACTACATGGGGTGGGTTTCTATGATGATGTTGCAGATCTTGGCCTAATGGGCTTTCTCTTCACTGACACACAAGGTTCAGTATTCCTGCCCCACCCACCATGAGGTGAGAGTTGAAGCTGCCCCCTTTCCCACCTCCTCCAGCACCCGGACAAGGCACGATGCAGGGACACGCAGGGCACGTGCCTGCAACTCCACCTGCCTCAAACCATGTGTTTACTCTCTATCCTGTAGAAGTGTCATCGCTCCCCCAGCCTAACAGAATGACATGGAAAAGGCTGGAATGTAGCCACACTGCCTCAGCAAAACAATCACTAGGCTTAGAGATGCTGCTCTCCACAGGCAGGCAAACTGGGACAGTGGAGCCACAGAAATGTGCCTCTCTTCTTGGGGGTAGGGTGACAGCTTCAGTTTCTATCTATATGGAGTTATTGCCCTTTCTCTGTCTCTCTCTCTCCCCCACCTCTCTCCTTCTCTCCCTAAAGAGGCAGTAGTTAAAGGCAAAGAGCCTGGTGATTAAAAAAGCAGACTCTGCCCTAAATCAGACCTTTCTTCTGTCCCTTGCCAGCTGTGTGACCTTGGCAAGTTAGTTAACATCTCTGTGCTTCATTGCCCTCATCTGTAAAATGAGGCTTATAGGCCGGGCACGGTGGCTCACGCCTGTAATCCCAGTACTTTGGGAGGCCGAGGCGAGCGGATCACAAGGTCAGGAGATCGAGACCATCCTGGCTACCATGGTGAAACCCCGTCTCTACTAAAAATACATTAAAAAAAAAATTAGCTGGGCGTGGTGGTGGGCGCCTGTAGTCCCAGCTACTCGGGAGGTTGAGCAGGAGAATGGCGTGAACCCAGGAGGCAGCGCTTGCAGTGAGCCAGGATCACACTCACTGCACTCCAGCCTGGGAGACAGAGCGAGACTCCGTTTCAAAAAAAAAAAAAAAAAAAAATGAGGCTTATAATAGTAGTGTACTTCTGATAGGGATGTTATAGGGATGGAATGAGTTGATGCAGTAAAGAACTTAGTACCTGGCCTGTGTTAGAGACACTATGGATCCCTGGCTCATCTACAAAAAGCCAGACTCACTATCCAAAGGCATAGTAAGGCCAGGTGTGGTGGCCTCCCAAATCCTAGCACTTTGGGAGGCCAAGGTGGGCAGACCACTTGAGGTCAGGAGCTTGAGACCAGCCTGACCAACATAGTGAAACCTCCTCTCTACAAAAAATACAAAAATTAGCAGGGCATGGTGATGGACACTTGTGGTCCCGGCTACTCAGGAGGCTGAGGCAGGAGAATCGCTTGAACCTGGGAGGCAGAGGTTGCAGTGAGCCGAGATTGCACCACTGCACTCCAGCCTGGGCGACAGAGTAAGACTCAGTCTCAAAAAAATAAAATAAATGCGTACTAGGTTCCTCTCTCTAGAGCCCCCAAAAGTCTCCTGAAATCAACCTGTCCATAATCTCATCATATTCACCCCACCCCATTCCCCAAACAAGAATAAACAAATCCCACTGATCTCTTCTTCCATTTTTCAGGCAGGCAGTTCTTAGCCTTACCATCTAATGGAGGTACTGCCCAGGCTGGAAGAATGGGAGGCAGCTTTGACTTAACCTCCCCCTTTACCTTTCATCTGATAAATGCTGAAGCAGTTTCTGGATCTCTCTTCAGAATGACTCTGGACCCCATTTCTCCACAGGCCTCTGCTGCTCCCTGAGCCTCCTTTATTTTAGATTTTAGATTTAGGACAGGGTCTCGTTCTGTCACCCAGGCTGGAGTGTGGTGGCACGATCACGGCTCACTGCAGCCTTAACTTCCCAGGTTCAAGTGATCCTCCCACCTCAACCTCCTGAGTAGCTGGGACTACAGGCAGGAGCTACCAAGCCTGGCCAATTTTTTAATTTTTTTGTAGAAAGGCAGGTCACATAAGGTTCCCCAGGCTGGTCTTGAACTCCTGTGCTCAAGCAGTCCTCCCACCTCCATCTCCCAAAGTGCTGGGATGACAGGTGTGACACACCGCGCCCCGAGCCTTCTTTAGAAGGTACAGAATGTGCACTGATTAGAGATGTGTGGTGATTTAACAAACATTTAAAACTGCCTGTTTTGTGCAATGTAACAGACCGGGGCTGAAGGAAAGGAGAAATACAGAGACGCACTACAGACGCACACGGTGATAGAGGAGGGTCAGCAGGGAAAGCAAGAACCAACATACTGCCAGGCCAGGCAGCTCAGCGCTGTGCAGGGGCTGATGTGGTGGGCACTTGCTTCAGTTTCCCACATCAGCAATGTCCTCCCGATGATGGTGCCCAACAGCAGCGTCCTTAGATAGTAAGGCTAAGAACTGCCTGCCTGGGAAACCAAAGAAGAGATCAGTGGGATTTGTTTGTTCTCGTTTGGGGAATGGGGTGAGGTGGATATGAGATGACGGACAGGTTGATTTCAGGAGATTTTGGGGGGCTCTAGGAAGAGAATCCTAGTATGCCTTTTAATTTTTTTTTTTTTTAGACTGAATCTCACTCTGTTGAGGTTTGAGTTTACTAGTTAAGTACTAGATTACTTGCTGCAGGCTACCATAACAGAAGACCTTAGACCGCGTGGCTTAAACAACAGACATTCACTGTCTCCCAGTTCTGGAGACTAGAAGTTCAAGATCAAGGTGCCAGCAGATTTGGTTTCTCCCAAGGCCTCTCTTCTTGCTAGCCAAGAAGAGAGGCCTTCTTGCCTTCTCGCTGTGTCCTCACGTGGCCAGGTGTCTCTCTATGTCCAAACTTCCTCTTCTTATAAGGACACCAGTCAGATTGGATTAGGGCCCACCATCATGGCCTCATTTTCACTGAATCACCTCTTTAAAAGGCTTATCTCTGGCCAGGCGCGGTGGCTCACGCCTGTAATTCCAGCACTTTGGGAGGCTGAGGTGGGCTGATCATGAGGTCAGGAGATCGAGACCATCCTGGTGAAATCCCATCTCTACTAAAAATACAAAAATAGCTGGGTGTGGTGGCACATGCCTGTAGTCCCAGCTACTCGGGAAGCTGAGGCAGGAGAGTCCCTTAAACCAGGGAAGCAGAGGTTGCAGTGAGTTAAGATTGCGCCACTGCACCCCAGCCTGGCGACAGAGCAAGACTCCATCTCAAATAAATAAATAAAAGGCTTATCTCCAAATACAGCCATATTATGAGGAACTGGGGGTTAGGGCTTCAACGGATGAATTTTGAAGGGGCACAATTCAAGCCATAACAAGTACCCAACACCCCACCCGTGTCTTCTATATGCTGTAAAGAATAAGCATGCAGTCTGGGTGTTGCGGCTCACACCTATAATCCCAGAACTTTTGGAGGCCGAGGCGGGTGAATCCCTTGAGCCTAGGGAGTTTGAGACCAGCCTGGGCAATATGGTGAAACCCCGTTTCTACCAAAAATAGAAAAATTAGCCAGATGTGGTGGTGTGCACCTGTGGGCCCAGCTACTTGGGGGGCTGAGGTGGGAGGATTGCTGGAGCCCAGAAGTCGAGGCTGCAGTGAGCTGTGATAGTGCCACTGCACTCCCGTGTGGGCAACAGAGTGAGACCCTGTCTCAAAATAAATAAGAGAAAGAATAGGCCGGGCACGGTGGCTCACTCCTGTAATCCCAGCACTTTGGGAGGCCGAGGTGGTTGGATCACCTGAGGTCGGGAGTTGGAGACCAGCCTGACCAACATAGAGAAACCCCGTCTCTACTAAAAATACAAAATTAGCCGGGTGTGGTGGCGCATGCCTGTAATCCCAGCTACTCAGGAGGCTGAGGGAGGAGAACCGCTTGAACCCAGGAGGCGGAGGTTGCAGTGAGCTGAGATCGCGCCATTGCACTCCAGCCTGGGCAACAAGAGTGAAACTACTCTGTCTAAAAAAAAAAAGAAAGAAGAAGAAGAAGGAGGAGGAGGAAAGAAGAAAAAGAAGAAAGACACCACAGCTGAGTATTTGGAGCTATATAGATACCCCTTCCCTTCGAGTTTCTTCCTGTTTTTTTTAGTTGAGTAACTGCTGAATTGAATTGAATTCTTTGGTTGGTTAGCAAAGGGTCCTGGAAAAAGTGTCCTCTCTTCTCAGAGGCGTTTCTTTAAATAAAAAAAAATAAAAATAAAAAGAATGGGAAAATACATTATTGAGATTTCCAAGGGTTTCATTTAAAAGCCTGTGAGTAAAGGAGAACAATGGTTATGAAGATTCGTATCAAAAAAGAGAAGGGCCCAAGGCAGCGTGCAGGAGCACAGTGCCTGGAGCCTCAGGGCAGAGACCTCCTCTGCTTGGAAAAGGAGCCCTTTCTGACTGCCCTCCACATATCCCGCATTAATCCATGGCTGTGACTCCGCTACCGTCTATAGGTGCCCTTCAATAGCTACATTATTCATTCCTTTCAGCATGTAAGTTAATTTTTCCCCGTCTAAAACAAGTGCTGCTTTTATCCTCTCAAAACTCATGGTATGTAAGAAGCAACATTCCAGGCCCTGTTATTGCAAATGATCGGTCAAGCCTCAGTATTCTAACATATAAGCTGGTAGCTGAAAAGTGTAGCAAACCACAGCTAGCCAGACATTTTCCCCTCTATTTGCTTCTCATTCCTGTGTCATTTCTCTGGCCAGCTGATGGAAATCTAAAAGATGAGTGACTTTTCCTTCCCCTCATTCATTACTCCAAGATAATTCCTGACTGAAAATGCAGAACTTGGACATTACTGTAATTCATTTTTAATAGCCAGCTAGACCGGGTGTGGTGGTTCACGCCTGCAATCCCTGCAGCTGGAGAGGCTGGGGTGGGAGGATCACTTGAGCTCAAGAATTCGACACCAGCCTGGGCAACAGAGCGAAACCCCATCTCTGCAAAAAAATACAAAAATGAACTCAGCATGGTGGTGCATGCCTGTAGTCCTAGCTAATCAGGAGGCTGAGGCAGGAGGATCAGATGAGCCCAGGATTCAAGGCTGCAGTGATCTAGGATTGTACCACTGCATTCCAGCCTGGGTGACAGAATAAGACCCTATCTTTCAAAAAAAAAAAAAAAAAGGAGCCAGCTAATACAGGACAAAATAATTATCTCTCTCTCTCTCTTTTTTTTTTTTTTTGAGAAGGACTCTCGCTGTGTCACCCAGGCTGGAGTGCAGTGGTGTGATTTCGGCTCACTGCAACCTGCAACCTCTGCCTCCCGGGTTCAAGCAATTCTCCCACCTCAGGCTCTCGATTCACCACATCCAGCTAATTTTTTTATTTTTAGTAGAGACTGGGTTTCATCATGTTGGTTGGTCAGGCTGGTCTTGAACCCCTGACCTCAGGTGATCCACCTGCCTCAGCCCCCCCAAAGTGCTAGGATTACAGGAATGAGCCACTGCGCCCTGCCTAAAATAATCCTTTCTGTCAGAAAAAAAAAAGTGTTTCATGTAATAAACACTGGTTCTAATCCTAAGAGAAAATATATAGAAAACAGAACTCACAGGTGTTTCTTGAAAGTAGATCACATGGCACCCAGTGGCTGAGCACAGAACACTACACTTATCTTGATTGTCTGATAAATATTATTTTGAATTTTGTTTCTACTTGACCCATCTACTGTCTTTGCTTCCTATTACTGCTGTAACTAGTGACTACAGTAGTGGCTGAAAACAACACAAATACACCACCTTAAAGTTCTGGAAGCCACAAGTCCAAAATGAGTGTTCCAAGCTAAAATCAGGGAGTCAGCCAGGATGCGTTCTTCTGGAATTACCTAGCCCCTGTGTGCATCTTCTGGGCAACCAATAGATTTTAACTAATATTCAATTATTTGAGCATGGCTACTAAGTTAACTCTCCTTTGTTTTTTGTTTTGTTGTTGTTGTTTTGTTTGTTTGTTTGAGATGGAGTCTTGCTCTGTCACCCAGGCTGGAGTGCAATGGCACAATCTCGGCTCACTGCAACCTCCGCCTCCCAGGTTTCAGCGATTCTCCTGCCTCAGCCTCCCAGGAAGCTGAGATTATAGGCATGTGCCACCACGTCCATCTAATTTTTGTATTTTTAGTAGAGACAGGGTTTCACCATGTTGGCCAGGCTGGTCTCAAACTCCTGACCTCAGGTGATCTGCCTGCCTCAGCCTCCCAAAGTGCTATGATTACAGGCATGAGCCACTGCCGGCAACTCTCCATTGTTTTTAATGTCAACAAATCAGACAACCTTTTAGTCAACCAAAAATAATCTCTCAATTACACATACCTAGATATGTAGTGAATATGAATTTGAAAATGAGGAGAAATCCAATGCAATATACCCCATCCAGCACAGCCACTGTGTAAATGGCGCTGGTAAACATTTGTAAAGAAACCAACTTCAGCTCTCGCTCTCGCTCTCGCTCTCCCTCTCCCTCTCCCTCTCCCTCTCTCTCCCTCTCCCTCTCCCTCTCCCCACGGTCTCCCTCTCCCTCTCTTTCCACGGTCTCCCTCTGATGCCGAGCCGAAGCTGGACTGTACTGCTGCCATTTCGGCTCACTGCAACCTCCCTGCCTGATTCTCCTGCCTCAGCTTGCCGAGTGCCTGCGATTGCAGGCGCGCGCCGCCACGCCTGACTGGTTTTCATGTTTTTTTGGTGGAGACGGGGTTTCGCTGTGTTGGCCAGGCTGGTCTCCAGCTCCTGACCGCGAGTGATCCGCCAGCCTCGGCCTCCCGAGGTGCCGGGATTGCAGACGGAATCTGGTTCACTCAGTGCTCAATGGTGCCCAGGCTGGAGTGCAGTGGCGTGATCTCGGCTTGCTACAACCTCCACCTCCCAGCCGCCTGCCTTGGCCTGCCAAAGTGCCGAGAGTGCAGCCTCTGCCCGGCCGCCACCCCGTCTGGGAAGTGAAAAGCGTCTCTGCCTGGCCGCCCATCGTCTGGGACGTGAGGAGCCCCTCTGCCTGGCTGCCCAGTCTGGAAAGTGAGGAGCGTCTCTGCCCGGCCGCCATCCCGTCTAGGAAGTGAGGAGCGTCTCTGCCCGGCCGCCATCCCATCTAGGAAGTGAGGAGCGCCTCTTCCCGGCCGCCATCCCATCTAGGAAGTGAGGAACGTCTCTGCCCGGCCGCCCATCGTCTGAGATGTGGGGAGCGCCTCTGCCCCGCCGCCCCGTCTGGGATGTGAGGAGCACCTCTGCCCGGCCGCGACCCCGTCTGGGAGGTGAGGAGCATCTCTGCCCGGCCGCCCCGTCTGAGAAGTGAGGAGACCCTCCGCCTGGCAACCGCCCCATCTGAGAAGTGAGGAGCCCCTCCGCCCGGCAACCACCCCGTCTGGGAAGTGAGGAGCGTCTCCGCCCGGCAGCCACCCCGTCCAGGAGGGAGGTGGGGGTCAGCCCCCGCCAGGCCAGCCGCCCCGTCTGGGAGGGAGGTGGGAGGGTCAGCCCCCCACCCGGCCAGCCGCCCCGTCCGGGAGGTGAGGGGCGCCTCTGCCCGGCCACCCCTACTGGGAAGTGAGGAGCCCCTCTGCCCGGCCGCCACCCCGTCTGGGAGGTGTACCCAGCAGCTCATTGAGAACGGGCCATGATGACAGTGGCGGTTTTGTGGAATAGAAAGGGGGGAAAGGTGGGGAAAAGATTGAGAAATCGGATGGTTGTCCTGTCTGTGTAGAAAGAAGTAGACATGGGAAACTTTTCATTTTGTTCTGTACTAAGAAAAATTCTTCGGCCTTGGGATCCTGTTGATCTGTGACCTTACCCCCAACCCTGTGCTCTCTGAATCATGTGCTGTGTCCACTCAGGGTTAAATGGATTAAGGGCGGTGCAAGATGTGCTTTGTTAAACAGATGCTTGAAGGCAGCATGCTCATTAAGAGTCATCACCACTCCCTAATCTCAAGTACCCAGGGACACAAACACTGCGGAAGGCCACAGGGTCCTCTGCCTAGGAAAACCAGAGACCTTTGTTCACTTGTTTATCTGCTGACCTTCCCTCCACTATTGTCCTATGACCCTGCCAAATCCCCCTCTGTGAGAAACACCCAAGAATGATCAATAAAAAAAAAAAAAATAAAATAAAATAAAAAAAGAAACCAACTTCAGTGACATTTGTGACATTATAAAGAGTAATTGGATGTTTGTTATGGATCTGAGTCTTTAATATGAACCAACCATAAGAAATGTCAGTTTAAAATCATTACTCTTTTTGCTAGAGAGCACTATATCTGCAAACCCAAGCTATTCAAGTTTCACAAATAGGTGTTTTGATGCATCCCCTGGTGATTTATGTTGAAATATGATTTACTCCAAAGCTTAACAGTGTCAGTTTGATTCAGGCACATGAACCAATCAATGCAATGTGCAAATCCTTCAGTGTTGTTTGTCTCCACTGTGAGGAGGCTCACTGTTCAAGTGGTGTCCCTAATATAGATCAGTGGCTGTGAAAGACATTCTTGGTGGCTTCACTCTTTCTTCCATGCTAATGGAATGTGGATTTTGCTCAGGTGGTAATGTGCCCAATGCAGGCATATCCCCAAGGGATGAATCATGATTGGGCTAAGTCTGTCATGGATATCACATTCCAACTTGACAGATAGTCACATTCCTGGCTTCCCTTGCAGCTACATTGACTGTTAACTAATAATGAACTAGTATCATTACTGAGACAGGGGACATCTACTGGAATGCTTCTGAAAAATATTATTTTCCCCCACTAAAAAGGAACAAGAAGAGAGTTTGCTGGCGTCTCTCTCCTCCTTTCCGTAAGAGTTGTGGCAGCCATCATGAAGTTCTGAAGTGAAAATCCAACTAACCAGGAGTAAAGTGAAAAAGAGAGTATGGATATGGGATAACATGGTCGATTACCAGACTATCTCTGGAAATGTTTACTTCCACCCTTTTTACTGAGAGAGAGGAATATATGTACACTATTATCTAAGCTGGTTTTAATTATATTTCCTGTCATGAACAACTGAGAACATTCCTAATTGATAAAGAGTTTGGGGGAGCAAAATCCATTTAAAATAACAAAAAATAAGAGAATTCAGCCAGGCATGGTGGCTCACACCTATAATCCCAGCACTCTGGGAGGCCGAGGCGGGCAGATCACTTGAGACCAGGAGTTCGAGACCTGCCTAGCCAACATGGCGAAACCTCATCTCTACTAAAACTGCAAAAACTTAGCTGGGTGTGGTGGCGCATGCCTGTGGTCCCAACTGCTTGGGAGGCTGAGACATGAGAATCGCTTAAATTCAGGAGGCGGAGGTTGCAGTGAGCCAAGATCGCCCCAGGACACTCCAGTCTGGCAACAGAGTGAGACTCTGTCTCAAAAAAAAAAAAAAAAAAAAAAGAGAATTCCCTACAATTTAGAAAAAGCTTTTCCTGTGTTAATAATAATCTCTTCAGGCCGGGCTCAGTGGTTCACACCTGTAATCCTAACATTTCAGGAGGCCGAGGCGGGTAGATGTCTTAAGCTCAAGAGTTCAAGACCAACCTGGGCAAGATGGCAAAACTCCGTCTCTACAAAAAATTAGCCACAGGTGGTGGTGTGTGCCTGTAGTCTGAGCTACTCGGGAGGCTGAGGTGGTAGGATCACCTAAACCCAGGAGGAGGTCAAGGGTGCAATGAGCCATGACCATATCACTGCACTCCATCCTGGGTGACAAAGTGAGACACCGTCTTAAGAGACAATAACAATAACCTCTTTAATAGAGTTGGCAACTTGTTTTGAGCTCTAGTCTTTTAAATGCACCCTTTCTCTCTCTCTTTTTTTTTTTTTTTTTTGAGACGGAGTCTCACTCTGTCACCTAGGCTGGAGTGCAGTGGCGCGATCTCAGCTCACCGCAACCTCTGCCTCCCAGGTTCAAGCGATTCTCCCACCTCAGCCTCCCAAGTAGCTGGGATTACATGTGCCTGCCACCATGCCCAGCTAACTTTTGTATTTTTGGTAGAGACAGAGTTTCACCATATTGGCCAGGCTGGTCTCGAACTCCTGACCTTGTGATCCGCCTGCCTCAGCCTCCCAAAGTGCTGGGATTACAGGCATGAGCCACTGTGCCCGGCCTAAATGCACCCTTTCAACCCAAATCATATTTAATACATACTTCCTAGATTTTCTGAAGTATAGCAGAGTCTGAAGACTTAATGTTTATTTAGGTGGCAAATTGAGGACTTCCTTCCATTCATTTTTAACCCAATGACTGGACAGTGCACTATTTCAGAATTTATTTATTTGAGACGGAGTCTCGCTCTGTCACCCAGGCTGGAGTGTGGCGCGATCTTGGCTCCCTGCAACCTCTGCCTCCCAGGCTCACATGATTCTCCTGCCTCAACCTTCTGAGTAGCTGGGATTACAGGTATGTGCCACCACGCCCGGCTAATTTTTTGTATTTTTAGCAGCCTTTTGTATTTTAGCAGTCTTTTGTATATTAGCAACCTTTTTAGCCGGGGAAAATAATGATATTTTTCAGAAGCATTCCAGTAGATGTCCACTGTCTCAGTAAAGGTACTAGTTCACTAGTAGTTAACAGTTTAATAGAAATGGGGTTTCACCATGTCAGCCAGGTTGCTCTCAAACTCCTGACCTCAGGTGATCTGCCCTCCTTGGCCTCCCAAAGTGCTGAGGTTACAGGCATGAGCCACCATGCCCAGCCCCAGAATTTCTTATAATATGGTGGAGCAGAAAGCACAATCCACAATGCCAAACCATGGACCAAGGCTTCACCATTGTTGTTTCTGATCATCCATTTCTCCCCTTTATTCCATTTCTTGGCATCCTTTCTTCACTTCCCCTATCACTCCATGGTCAATTTCTAGTCCCTCCTGAAATTGCTTCTTTAAAAATCAACAAGGCCCTTCCAGTCAAATTCAAAGGCTTTACTCAGCTTCTCTCCACTTGAGTGCCTGTATTCATTGCTACTGTAGGTTCAGAAGAGCCCAACCTCTTTCTTGGACTCCTGTCCCCACAACCTTGCTCCCTCAGAGAGATAGTCCATGCCTAGGGCTTCGGACATCCCCCTCTTCATTAGAAGTGGTAGGAAAGCAGTGGTCAGAGCACCTGATTTGAAGACCAACCTTTATCTCTCACTGGCTGGGAGGCCTTGCATGAGTCAGCTTCTCTGAGCTTTAATTGATGAACTTGTGAAACAGCTGGTCTACCTGTCCTTAAGAGGTATGTTTTGAGGTGCTTTCCAGCCCCTCGTCTGAGACCTCCTCCCTGCTCCATGACCTGGGCAACCATGACCCTGATGGGTAGATTATTGGCCTAAAGGGGAATGCCCAAGGAGAGGCAATATATTGACTGGTCAATAATCAAAAGTATTCTCTCTCTCAAAAACCTGGGCAAAGGGCCGGGTGTTGTGGCTCACGCCTGTAATCCCAGCACTTTGGGAGGCCGAGGTGGGCGGATCACGAGGTCAAGAGATCGAGACCATCCTGGCCAACGTGGTGGAACCCTGTCTCTACTGAAAATACAAAAATTAGCTGGGCGTGGTGGCACGCGCCTATAGTCCCAGCTACTGGGGAGGCTAAGGCAGGAGAATCACTTGAACCCTGGAGGCAGAGGTTGCAGTGAGCTAAGATCGCACCACTGCACTCCAGTCTGGCGTCAGAGCGAGACTCTGTCACAAAAAAACAAACAAAAAACCTGAGCAAAGAGACCTAGAGCATGTAGTCTAATGGCAGGCATGGGGAAAAAAAAGGTGAGGATATCAGGCTGGCAGGCTGGGGCAATATGAGCACATTGCCCCATTGTCCTCACTGGGACACACTGATGAGTAATGAGACTCTAATAGCAGCCTGCTGAGGAAAGCAGGAGAGCACTACGGTCACAGAGAGGTCTAGGATGGGAGGCCATCCTGGGTCTGAGTCTCATCCTAGTTCCTGTGTCCTTTGGTTCCGTGAGACATCCTTGAAACCCTTCAGTCTACCCCTTTTATTTGTACCGACTCCTCTATCTGATCCTGTCAGAAAGCCTTGACCACTCAGAGCCTCACAGAACAGTGATGAGAACAGGTAACTAGAATACAGCCAACTAATTTCAATTCAACAAAAGATCTGCCTCCCTCAGGAAACCTCTTCCGTGTTCCACGGGCCCCCATAAAAGTCCATAAAGTACTTTCTGAGCATTTAGTGTGGGCTCAGGTTGATGGCCTGACGGGATTTGGGAAAGGGGAAGGAGGGACGTGATAAGAGTTAGACCAAGGCAGATGTAACCCTAGCGAAGCGGCTACGTTTTCTCGGGTATATACCCTGGGGTTTGTTGTTGCGCGCCAGGAAAATTTAGGACACAGACACACACGAGTTTAGGAGCGGAGGTTTAATAGGTAGAAGAGAAGAAAAAGAGAAACAGCTCCCTCCATAGAGGAAAGGGCCTCTGAGCAGAAAGGACTGAGCAGAAAAGGAGCAGCAGTGGTGAATGCCCTAAATTTTATAGTCCGGTTTGAGCAGGTGGTGTCTGATTTACATAGGGCTCATAGATTGGTTCAATCAGGTACGACATTTACATAGTGAGTGGGGAACGCTGGTCCCCCTACCCTAATCTTACGCAAATGGGCTTTCCAGTTGATGGCACCATCTTGTCTGCTCCTTACAATACGCATGACTGACAGAGAAGAGAAGATGGAGCCGCCATCTTGAAAAAGTCTAGTCCTTAGTTCCTCCCCACATTCCCCCAGGCAAGCTCCCAGCTTGCTTGTCTATGTCTGCAGCTTGACTTTACAGGCTGCTCTTTGTTAGAAAAATGATTTGGGGCTGCTTTTCATTAAAAAGAAAAGCCTGCCGGGCGGGGTACAGGCTCAAGCCTGTAATCCCAGCCCTTTGGGAGGCGGAGGCGAGCAGATTACCTGAGGTCGGGAGTTCGAGACCAGTCTGACCAACATGGAGAAACCTCATCTCTACTAAAAATACAAAATTAGCCAGGCGTTGTGGCACATGCCTGTAATCCCAGCTACTTGGGAGGCTGAGGCAGGAGAATCGCTTGAACCCGGGAGGCGGAGGTTGTGGTGAGCCGAGATCATGCCATTGCACTCCAGCCTGGGCAACAAGAGCGAAACTCCGTCTCAATCAATCAATCAATAGAAAAGCCTTACGGAGGACTCCCGTGCCCTTACTATCTGCGTAAGTAATTTCTTTTTTTAAATTTTTTTTGAAACGGAGTCTCACTTTGTCAGCCAGGCTGTGGTGTAATGGTGCGATCTCGGCTCACTGCAACCTCTGCCTCCTGGGATCAAGCGATTCTCCTGCCTCAGCCTCCCGAGTAGCTGGGATTACAGGCGCCTGCCACCACACCCGGCTAATTTTTGTATTTTTAGTAGAGACGGGGTTTCACCATGTTGGCCAGGCTGGTCTCGAACTCCCGACCTCATGTAATCCACCCACCTCGGCCTCCCAAAGTGCTGGGATTACAGGCGTGAGCCACTGTTTCCGGCCAGTAATTTCTTCTTAACTCCTGTATCACTAGTGTGGGAGGAGGGGAGGAGGCAAGGAACAAGACAGAGAAGGTACAGTCGCCTACAGTTGTCATTGTTTTGTCCACTTGGCACATATCTCCTCCCTTTCTTCTAGTATTAGGAACTTTCTTTCTCACGGAGAACCCATTAACCCGTTCCCGTGTGATTTAGCTGGAGTTCTTCCAGCAGCATCATACAAGTGGGCACATGGCCAACCCTCCCAGGCCAATCAGAGTGCATGCCATTTTCCGGGTTACTCTGATGGGTTGAGAGGTGGGCTCAAAAGCTGTGAGTCAGAACCTGGCTGGGCCAGTCGGAATTGCTCCTCCAGTTTTCCTATGGAACTCTTGGGAGAATGACATGTTCTCTAGAGCAGAAGCCATGAAGAAAGCTAAGCTGAGAGCTGTCAGAGATGATCTTGGCTTCCATGTGGAGCTATCTGGCCAGAGAATATGGCCCAAAGGAAAGCAGAAATGACAGAGAAGCAGGGGTACAGGAAAGGGGTCTAAATGGCATAATTTGGCTTCCTGAATCCAACTCTACCTGAAGCCATTCCCATTCCTTACTTATGCTGCCCAGATATGGGGAACTAATACATCTCTTTTTTTCCTTACAGTGGTTTGAATTGCATTTATATCACCGGCAAAAAAAAAAAAAAAAAAAAAAAAAACACCTTGACAAAGATGGAAAGTAAAGGAGAAAGATGGAGACTGGGTTGGACAGGATGGGTGGTCTCTGAGGGCTCTAAATGCCAGGCAGAGAAGCTTGCCTTATTATGATACATAAATCCTTTCTGGAAAGAGGTGAGAAATGCTGTTATCCACCTTTAGCTCTGATTCTTCCCTTCATGTGCTGAGGGGCACTAAGAAGACTCTTTCCTTTAACTGTAAGAAGAGGGAAACAGCCACATTTCACTCCAAACCATTAATTTAATAAGTTTAGACAGAAGAGATTATTAGCCTCAGAAGGTGTTGCTTTCATTATCATTGAAATGTGCTTTTTCTGCTTTCTACTATGTTCTATTCTCCCCTCCCTGAATGCCCACATGCAAATTAGGGAATGTTGCAATGCCCAGAGCAGAGTTATAACATCCAGCTGTACTACAACAGCAGTTTTACATAAATGGCCATCCTCTAAACTGTGGACATTTGATAAAGTATGTGGGCTCTTCTCATAATTAAAAGCCCAAAAGGGAACCAAGGAAACACAGAGAACATTATTCTAGTGACTTATAAAACTGGGCTGGAGAAAATCTCCTATGTCTAGAGGTGGAAGAGAAAGGATAAAAAAGGAAAAGGAGTAGAACAGAAAATGCAAATGAGAAAAAGAGATGGTGGTGGAAAGAAGGGCTGCAGTAGAAGATAGGAGAGAATAGAGCAAGCAGAGGCAGGAAGCCAAGTCCGAAAAGGAAGAGAAGAGTGGGGAGTGTTTAGATCAAGACTTTTCTCTTGGTTGGGCGCAGTGGCTCACACCTGTAATCCCAGCACTTTGGGCGGCTGAGGCGGGCGGATCACCTGAGGTCAGGAGTTCGAGACTAGCCTGGCCAACATGGTGAAACCCCATCTCTACTAAAAATACAAAGATTAGCTGGGCATGGTGGCACACACCTGTAGTGCCAGCTACTTGGGGAGGCTGAGGCAGGAGAATCGCTTGAACCTGGGAGGCGGAGGTTGCGGTGAGCCAAGATCATGCCACTGCAGTCCAGCGTGGGTAACAGAGGGAGACTCCATCTCAGAAAAAAAAAAAAAAAAAAAAAAAAGCCGGGCAAGGTGGCTTTCGCCTATAATCCCAGCACTTTGGGAGGCCAAGACAGGTGGATCACCTGAGGTCAGGAGTTCGAGACTAGCCTGGCCAACATGGTGAAACCCCATCTCTACTAAAAACGCAAAGATTAGCTGGGCATGGTGGCGTACACCTGTCGTCCCAGCTACTTGGGGAGGCTGAGGCAGGAGAATTGCTTGAACCTGGGAGGCAGAGGTTGCAGTGAGCCAAGATCGCACCACTGCACTCCAGCCTGGGCAACAGACAGAGACTCTATCTTAGAAAAAAAATAAAAATAAAAAATAAGGCCAGGCAAGGTGCCTCACGCCTGTAATCCCAGCACTTTGGGAGGCCAAGGCGTGTGGATCACGAGGTCAGGAGTTCAAGACCAGCCTGGTCAACATGGTGAAACTCCGTCTCTACTAAAAATACAAAAATTAGCCAGGTGTGGTGGCGGATGCTGTTAGTCTCAGCTACTCGGGAGGCTGAGACAGGAGAATCGCTTGAACCCAGGAGGTGGAGGTTGCAGTGAGTCGAGATGGCACCATTGCACTCCAGCCTGGGCAACAAGAGTGAAACTCCATCTCAAGACCCTTCTCTTCTCTGGACCTCCATTTCCTCCTCTGGGGCATCCATAGGCAGGGCCAACTACATAATTTGCAGGGCCCGATACAAAATCGAAATGTGGAGCCCTTTGTTCAAAATGTACTCAAAATTTGGAGGCAGCAGCAGCACAGCATTAAACCAACTGTGGGGACCTGTGCAACCATGGAGGTCACATGCCCATGAAGCTGGCTCTAATAAATTAGATCAGGATTTTCAGAAGGTGTTCTGTAAACTCCAGATATTCCAAAAACAAAAGATTCCTTATTCTCATCTCTAGGAAGTGGGGCACATTTCCCCATCCCTTCATTGAAGATTCAAAATGCGCATGAACTGCTCCAGAAAGCCCTGCTGAAAGCAAGAAACGTGTGTGCCTTCATTTCAACCAGTTTCTCAAATGTATTTGACCATAGCAACATTTTTTCCCCAATTCTCCATATTAATACCCCATATAACCCATTTTGCAAAATGCTTGAAGTCGATGGTCTTGAGGTCCCTGGAGCTAGAAAAGGCATTAGCAGTCACCCACAGCAGCCCCTCCTGCCCTGAGATTGGATGCTCACAAATCTGCTCTTCTTGGCCTTGATGATGACAGTGGTCTCTTTCTTCCAGATTTGATGAGTGTGGGGCATGGGAGGAGATTACTGGGGTTGCAAAACCTGCAGCAGGTTCTCAAAGATGACATATCAACTCCCCTAAATGCCCCTCCACTCAGGCACCATGAAAGCCTTTGTTTTAATACACTCAAAATGTTACCTCTTCACGGCCGGGAACAGTGGCTTATGCCTATAATCCCAGCACTTCGGGAGGCTAAGGCGGGTGGATCATGAGGTCAAGAGATCGAGACCATCCTGACCAACATAGTGAAACCCTGTCTCTACTAAAAATACAAAAAAAAAATCAGCTGGGCGTGGTGGTGCATGCCTGTAGTCCCAGCTACTCAGGAGGCTGAGGCAGGAGAATCACTTAAACCCGGGAGGCGGAGGTTGCAGTGAGCCGAGATCACGCCACTGCACTCCAGCCTGGGTTACAGAGTTAGACTCTGTCTCAAAAAAAAAAAAAACAAAAAAAAGTTACCTCTTCACTAATTTCTAATCTCCACAGAAAATTTGTAAGGGGGTTTTGATACCATATGTAGGACAGGAATAAATACAATGTTTATAGAACTCTTGCATCTCAGATCATTGTATTCAATTCAAAGTGTGTAATTTTATTTGGGGAGGATTTATGCTGAGAACTATCAGTATCCCAGCGCCTTTGATCAGGAACCCAGGAACTCCTAAAGTGTAGACCATTATCCCCTATAGAGGTTAGTTAACTTTCAATCTGGGCAAGAAGAATAAAGTTTTTTTGCAAAAGAAAGCCCAAATGCCATCTTTTTCCTTCTCCATAAACACTAGGATAAGAAGAGACTTATAAGTAGAAGCTTGAGGTTGAATCTCATCTCTATCTTTGTTGCACTGAACTAATCACTACATCCTCCTCTCTGCCTTTGTTTTCTCATCTGTAAAGTGGGAATAATAATAGTAGCAAAGATTCTTCTAGCGATAAGATAAATGCATGAGAAAGCTGTCTAAAAATTGAACTGTAGCAAGCATGGCTAAAGCACTTCTTACCTATTACAAATGTCTAGAGCCAAATTTCCACAGTACGGCATGGACAGATGATTTTAAAATCAGAAAGAAAAAAACAGTTATAAAAATACTTAGTGAGATTCAGCCAGGCATGGTGGCTCACACCTGTAATCCCAGCACTTTGGGAGGCCAAGGCGGGCAGATCACGAGGTCAGGAGATCCAGACCATCCTGGCCAACATGGTGAAACCCCGTCTCTATTAAAAATGCAAAAATTAGCCAGGTGTGGTGGCAGATGCCTGTAATCCCAGCTACTTGGGAGGCTGAGGCAGGAGAATCGCTTGAACCCAGAGGCGGAGGTTGCAGTGAGCTGAGATCGTGCCACTGCACTCCAGCCTGGGTGACAGAGCGAGACTCCGTCTCAAAAAATAAATAAATAAATAAAAATAAATACTTAGTGAGAGTCTCCCTCACTGGTCACTTTGCTTGGGGGTTCAAATTATAACCCAAAGCTATGGAATATGCTTACTTGGGAGATTCTTACAGCTCCTATACATGAATCTCTTTGAAACATATCAAGGGTCCTTAGAAATCTGATCTGGTGTGACTCTCAGAGCACTCTGATGACACCTGCTGGCTAGGCATGGTGTGACAAGTGTGTTCTAGTCTGGACAGACAGAGATGGTCTGGAACCCGTGAGTGGAGTACCTGGGAAGCTGAGGCTGGAGAGAAATCCTGACCTTCAATCTTGCTGTGCAAAGTGTGGTCCTAGGGCCTGCAGTATCGGGATCACTAGGAGCTTGTAAATGTGGGATCAGACTCTACATTTTTTTTTTTAGAGACCGGGTCTTGCTGTGTTACCCAGGCTGGTCTCAAACTCCTAAGCTCAAGCAATCCTCCCGCCTCAGCCTCCTGAGTTGCTGGGAATACAGGCACTGGCTCAGACTCTACATCTTCATGAGATCCTCCAAGTGATTCGTGTGTGCTTTAGAGTGAAAGAAACATGTTCTAGTGTTCTAGAGGACTTAATCTAGTGACTAAGCGACAAAGGGGGACTCTAGGGAGGAAGCTATGTCAAAGAAAAAAATTTTTTTTTCTTTTTTTGAGACAAGAATCTCACTCTGTCACCCAGACGGTAGTGTTATTGTGCCATCCCAGTTCACTACAACCTCCGCCTCCCAGGCTCAAGCGATCTGCCCACCTCAGCCACCCAAGTAGCTGGGACCACAGGCACGAGCCACCACGCCTGGCTAATTTTTGTATTTTTTGTAGAGACAAGGTTTCACCATGTTACCCAGACTGGTCTTGAACTCCTGAGCTCAAGCAATCCACCCACATCAGCCTCCTGAAGTGCTGGGATTACAGGCATGAGCCACTGTGCCTGGCTGAAAAAAAAATTTTAGCTCCACATAGGGCTAGCAACTCACAGAAAGCTTGGCACTTCTGCTGTTTCTGGTCCAAGCCTTTCGTTACACCAGTGCATAAACAGGCCCATTGCCCCACAACAGTTTTTCTTATTTTCATTTTTATCCTGTTTTCTACTTATTCTACTGAAGACATTTTTCCTCCCAGAGGAATATTCCTACAATTCTGTAACAAAATGATAGGAAAACAGGATTCCCATTACAGAAAATTTGCTTTAAGATTGTATTTTTCAAAATACAAAGGTTTCTTAGAAGTGTTTTTGTGCTTTTTTTAAATGTTCTGTGTACTGGTCATATCTACAAATAACAAATAATAATAATAGCACGGCCAGGCGCAGTGGCTCACTCCTGTAATCCTAACACTTTGGGAGGCCGAGGCAGGCGGATCACGAAGTCAGGAGTTTGAGACCAGCCTGGCCAACAGTGAAACCCCGTCTCTACTAAAAATACAAAAATTAGTTGGGCATGGTGGCACGCACCTGTAGTCCCAGCTACTCAGGAGGCTGAGGCAAGAGAATCACTTGAACCCGGGAGGCGGAGGTTGCAGTGAGCTGAATTTGCACCACTGTACTCCTGTCTGGGCCACAGAGCGAGAATCCATCTCAATAATAATAACAATAACAATAATAATAATAACAGCACAAGGGAAGCAGGACTGGTGCTCTCCCCACAAACACCTGATACATTCATTTCTGTTGCCTTGTTTGTAATAGAAATAGATTCTAGGTAATATAAGCAAAAAAGAAATAAACAAAGGAAATGTATTAGATGGATATGGTGGTGGCTTATAGAAAAACAGTACAAGCTGAACAACGACATCTCACAAAGGACAGGAAACGGTATTAGGTGTCCAGGAAGCTGGTGTTTCCAGGGCAACACCTTTGGGACAATTGTTTTCAGCCCTGCCTGTGTCACTGATCAGTATACAAATTCTGGGGATAGAGAGTCTGTTAGGCCTCACTTGGTTCATGTCCAGCCTTTGGATAAAGAAGGGCAGGACATTCTGATTTCAGGACTCCCCAAAAGTGTATCTGCGGAGGAAGGCAGGGTTGAGCATCCATTCTGGTTGGTTGAATGTGGTCATGCCCAAGTCATTCCAGTTGTTGCAGATTTTGACTATCACCCTGAGAGAGGGGTAAATCCCCAGAGGAAAACTGAGGTTTTCAACGGGGTGTGGTGGCTCACGCCTGTAATCCCGGCATTTTGGGAGACTGAGGTGGGCGGATCACCTGAGGTCAGGAGTTTGAGACCAGCCTGGCCAACATGGTGAAGCACTGTCTCTACTACAAAATACAAAAATTAGCCAGATGCGGTGGTGGGCACCTGTAATCCCAGCTACTTGGGAGGCTGAGGCAGGAGAATCGCTTGAGCCTGGGAGGTGGGGGTTGCAGTGAGCCAAGATCATGCCACTGCACTCCAGCCTGGGCGACAGAGTGAAACTCTATTTTAAAAAAAAAGAAAGAAAAAGAAAATTGACGTTTTCAAGCTGAAAAGAAGAAAAGGTTAATAGGCAGGTGAAACCACGCCTCTGTATTGTGAGATACATATCCCCCATAGTATTGATTGGTAAGAATATTTATAGCCTATTTACTCTAAAGCCCATGTATTATTATTATTCCAAACCCATTGATTATTATTATTCCAAAACATATCTATTTTTAACTGTTTAAGCACATTATTGGAACATGCACTGAGAGCTTGATGGTCTTTGATTCTTCAAGGCAAATCAACTTTCTACCACATCATCGGAATAAAACAGAAATTAAACAGTTGAAAGGGCCTCTACTCTCCCAAGACCTCTGGTGTCCACCCCCATCTAATATTCTTATGTATTCATAGGCGATGTTAAATAAATGGCAAGAATCTCCTATTTCTTTTTTACATAAGAAGAAAGACTGCGTAGCTATGAAAAATACACTCTGTCACCAGAGCCACGCAAGAGATCTTTAGAGGAATAAATAGCCGCAGTCTCATAGCAACATTCAGATGAACAACGCTGAGAGCTGAAAGATGTTCTTCGGTTAGAAATTCATGCCTACAAAAGAATACCATCCACGAAGTTCCTCACTGTTAATTACAGATAGTAAAGCCAGTCCACAGGCAATGGAAATGAGGGTCCATCATGCAGCTGGCTTCTTGGGAAGGACTGACCAATATCCTCAGAAAGCTAAAATGAATGAATACGCTTTTTTTTTTTTTTTTTTTTTTTTGAGACAAGGTCTCTCTCTGTCCCCCAGGCTGGAATGCAGTGGCACGATCTCGGCTCACTGCAACCTCCGCCTCCTAGGTTTCAGCAATTCTCCTGCCTCAGCCTCCCAAGTAGCTGGGATTACAAGTACCTGCCACCACGTCTGGCTAATTTTTGTTTTTTTAGTAGAGACGGGTTTCACCATGTTGGCCAGGTTGGTCTCGAACTCCTCACCTCAGGCGATGCGCCCATATTGGCCTCACAAAGTGTTGGGATTACAGGCGTGAGCCACTGCGCCCAGCCAAATCTGCATATTATAGAGAGGTCTCAGTAACCAGACCCATAACCTCACAGAGGCTTCTTCAGTGTTTTCTTTCATATTCTGTGCCCTGGTCACACCTACAAATAACAAATAATAATGATAACAGCACAAGGGAAACGAGGATGGTTTCCCTCTCCTACTTGCTACAGACCTACCTCCACAAATAGAGCTGATACATTCGTGGAGCCTATTTGAAGGCTTAATTCTCTGCTTAAAAACTCTTCCATAAAGTAAAATAATCGACTTTTGTACTCTCTGGGGGATCTGGCATCCATGGCCCAAGTAGTTAGTAAATGCACATTTTTTCTTTTTTTCTTTTTTCTTTTTTTTTTTTTTGAGACAGAGTTTCGCTCTTGTTGCCCAGGCTGGAGTGCAATGGTGCTGTCTCTGCTCACTGCAACCCTGCCTCCCAGGTTCAAATGAGTCTCCTGCCTCAGCCTCTCAAGTAGCTGGGGATTACAGGTGCCCACCACCATGCCCGACTCATTTTTGTATTTTTAGTAGAGACAGGGTTTCACTTTGTTGGTCAGGCTGTTCTCAAACTCCTGACTTCAGGTGATCCACCCACCTCGGCCTCCCAAAGAGCTGGGATTATAGTGTGAGCCATCAAGTCCGGACTATCCTCATATGTTTTAATAAGAAGCTAATGTTTTCCCCCAGATTCTGGAGACACAGTGACCCTCTAGGAAGCGGTGGCAGGTATACAGCCATGGTTACCTGACTGAGACAGCTCAGGGCAGAGCAATGGAACTGGAGTCCCCTCCTGGCTTTGTCATCTTATTCCAGAGTGGGCTAGCCCAGGAACCTGACTTCACTGCACCTCAGTTTCCCCATTTAGACAATTAAGTGGCAGATTTCTGTTCACTCCTAATGCAGCTCTAAAAGCCTGCCTTTCTAGTTATCTTCTAGGAGTAGAAAAGAGAGTCAGAAGAGGCCGGGCACAGTGACTCATGTCTGTAATCCCAGCACTTTGGGGGGCTGAGGTGGGCTGATCACTTGAGGTCAGGAATTTGAGACCAGCCTGACCAGCACGGTAAAACCCCATCTCTACTAAAAATGAAAAAAAAAAAAAAAAATTAGCCGGGTGCGTGCCTGTAATCCCAGCTACTTGGGAGGCTGAGGCAGGAGACTCACTTGAACCCAGGAGGCGGAGGTTGCAGTAAGCTGAGATTGCATCACTGCACTCCAGCCTGGGCAACAAAGCAAGTCTCCATCCTAAAAAAAAAAAAAAAGGAGAGGTGGGGAGGGGGAGTCAAAATAAATGAACAGAAAGCCACCTCTCCCACTTTAAATATATCCGGGCCCTCTCAAAAAAAACCTCACATTTGAAACTTTCCTTTAGGTTCCCCATCTCTGGCCCATGGACTTTGAGGGAGCAGGTCCAGGAAATAAGTCCTTGAATTGGAAGCCAGAAGTATAAGAAAAATGGATCCAGGAGTTTATCCTTTAAATACCAAATCCTTGATTGGGCCTCCTTATACCAACTGTTCTTTTTTTATCTGAACAAAACAGCAGTGGTCGGTACCAAAAGGCACCGTCCACCGTGCTGGTCTATTTCTGTCCTGCATTGTCATTCTGAATGCTGAGATGATGGCTTATCAGGACCTTGGAGAGATCAACGCTATCCTGAGAGATTGAATTAAGGTATTGGTAAATGCCTGCCAAGATTGAATTAAGATTGGTAAATACCTTGGTAGGCTAGAACAATGGATGAAATCTAACAATTGAAATTTAATCGGAAAAAAAAGAAATTTAATCAGGATAAATGTACATTCTGGTCCACAGAATACCAAGTGCATAAAAATAACTGATACTATGGAAAGAGGTTGTTGGTCTAGAATGTTCAGGTTACTACAATCTCAATCTGCGCCAATAGGATGACTTAGCGCCCCTACTCAACTCAAACGTAGCATAGTGTGGGCTTTGATGAACAAAGCTGATCCAAGCAAGAGAAGAAAAATCCCCCCGTCCTTTGCTCAGGCCACATCTATGTCATTAGCATGACTTGAGTGTCAGGAAGGAAAGCCAGATAGACTCCAGTCAGGTGAGCGGTGGCCCTGCTGGATGGAGAGACCATGAAAAGAATACAAAATTCAGCCAGGGCCTGAAAAGGTGAATGAAGACAGCAGCAACCTTAATGCAGAATCTCAGCCACCAAAATCAGGTGCTAAAATTAAAAGGGGTTGAGAAAGAATCACACACGAATGTGAAAGAGTTGATGGGATGGAAGTGCCAGATGGCAGGACATTAAGGTATCTTAAAAGAGCTAAAAGAAAGGCAATCAAGGCCGGGCATGGTGGCTCACGCCTGTAATCCCAGCACTTTGGGAGGCCGAGGTGGGTGGATCACCTGAGGTCAGGAGTTCAAGACCAGCCTGGCCAACATGGTGAAACCCCATCTCTACTAAAAATACAAAAATTAGCTGGGGGTGGTGGCAGGCGACTGTCATCCCAGCTACTCAGGAGGCTGAGGCAGGAGAATTGCTTGAACCCAGGAGGCGGAGGTTGCAGTGAGCTGAGATTGCGCCATTGCACTCCAGCATGGGACTCTGTCTCAGAAAAAAAAAGAGAGAAATAGACTTTCTGAAGAGAAGAGAGAAATAGACTTTCTGAAGAGTTCATCTGAAGAGCTATCCTGCAGGTGACAATGTGGTGAGGCTGTGATGATAATGTCCCATGAGGACCATGGAAGAAAATGAGCTTGCTGAGCTGGGGAAGAGATGGAGGTGAGATCTTCAAATCTGGGGAAGACATGTTCAAATGTGTGAAGGGCTGTAACATCAGAAGGACTTCCAAATAAACATGGCAGATTGAACACATATATACATATACATATATATCTATACGTAGATAGAGAAATGGAATATGTTGATAAATAATATTGGTCTTTTAAGAGATTTCAGTATTGGAAGTTTGATTTATTAGATTTTGAAGAGTTGTTTAAGCACCTGGAGAGGTTTTGCTTTTTAAGTTGGAAAATCAAGCCTAACAACTCTGTAGTAGACATAAAGTATAATGATCAAAGACCGTGGGAGACCAGGCAACAGCAGACAGGATGTATCAACAAAATGTCTGAAAATGGTAAGTTCTGACTGGGTGCAGTGGCGCACGCTTATAATCCCAGCACTTTGGGAGGCCAAGGTGGGAGGATCACTTGAGCTCAAAAGTTCAAGACCAGCCTGGGCAGTATGGCAAAACCCCATCTCTCAAAAAAAAAAAAAAAAAAAAAAAAAGCCAGATATGGTGGTGCATGCTTGTGGTCCCAGCTACTTGGGAGGCTGAAGTGGGAGCATTGCGTGACCCTGGGAGGTCTCAGTGAGCCAAGATCACACCACTGCACTCCAGTATGGGCAACAGAGGAAGACCCTGTCAAAAAAAAAAAAAAAAGTAAAGTAAAGAAAAGAAAAGCAACAAGGAAGGGGAAGCGAAGGGGAGGGGAAGGGGAGGGGAAGAGGAGGGAAGGGGAGGGAAGGGAAGGTTAGGTTCTGATGGTGAAGGGAAGGTTCTGATGGTTACTTCACCAAGCAAGAGAAGCTCTGGTTGCTGAAGAAGTTCCTACAGAGGGGGATCCTGCTATGGTCTGAATGTTTGTTTCCCTCCCAAATTCATATGTTGAAATCCTAACCCCATGGTGATGGCATTATTTAATAGAAGGTGGGGGTCAGGCGTGGTGACTCACGCCTGCAATCCCAGCACTTTGGGAGGTCTAGGAGGGCGGATCACAAGGTCAGGAGATCAAGACCATCCTGGCTAACATGGTGAAGCCCCGTCTCTACTAAAAATACAAAAAATTAGCCGGGCATGGTGGTGGGTGCCTGTAGTCCCAACTACTTGGGAGGCTGAGGCAGGAGAATGGTGGGAACCTGGGAAGCGGAGCTTGCAGTGAGCCAAGATCGGGCCACAGCACTCCAGCCTGGGCGACAGAGCAAGACTCCGTCTCAAAAAATAAATAAATAAAATAAAAGAGAAAAAATAGAAGGTGGGGCCTTTTGGGAGAAGTAGTCAGAATCAAAATGGACTCACTAATGTTAAAAAAAAACTAAACAAACAAACCAACAAAAAAACCCCTGGCACATAGAGCCGGGGAAGACCATGAAGAGAGGATTCTCTTGCTTAGACGCCTAGTAACAAAACTATCACAAAGACTGCAAAACTCACAACCTAGCACAATGGCCATGATAACCTCACACAAAAGAATACTTTTGTGACTGGGCACGGTGGCTCACCTGTAATCTCAGCATTTTGGGAGGCCAAGGCAGGAAGGATTGCTTGAGCCCAGGAGTTTGAGACCAGCCTGGGCAACATAGGGTGACTCCGTCTCTACAAAAAACACAAAAACAAAAAACTTTTGCAACGACATCTACTCAGCAACTGTGTCCAACCTTGTACTGGCATCACCTTTGTTACTGATCTTTGCAGCCAAGAATAATTATTTCAAAACAATTATGTAATCTTCTTCACTTTTTCCTTTAAAAACCTTTGTTTTCTTTTACCTCCCTGAATACGTACCTAGTTTACTATGGCATGCATATGCCCATTGTAATGCTCTTTTCCCAAGTAAACATCATTTTCTTTTGGAGAGCCTCTGTTTATTTAGGTTGACAGTCATAAGAGTGGGGCCCTTATGAATGGGACTAGTGCCCTATAAAACTGATTTATGGGCCAGGCATGGTGGCTCACGCCTGTAATCTCAGCACTTTGGGAGGCCGAGGTGGGTGGATTACCTGAGGTCAGGAGTTCAGCATAGTGAAACCCCCAACATAGTGAAACCCCCATCTCTACTAAAAATACAAAAATTAGCCGGGCGTGGTGGCATACCCTTGTAATCCCAGCTACTCGGGAGGCTGAGGCAGGAGAATTGCTTGAGCCCACGAGGCAGAGGTTGCAGTGAGCCGAGATCGTGACACTGCACACCAGCCCAGCCGACAGAGCGAGACTCAGTCTCAAAAAAAAAAAACCAAAAACTGATTTATGGTAACAGAAATATGAATGGGCTGGGCATGGTGGCTCATGACTGTAATGCCAACATTTTAGGAGTCCAAAGTGGGAGCATCACTAGTGCCCAGGAGTCTGAGATCAGCGTGGGCGACATCCCTATAAAAATAAAAATAAAACATCTCTACAACATCTCTACAAAAATAAAAATAAAAAATTGGCCAGGGGTGGTGGTGCGTGCCTGTAATCCCAGCTAGTTGAGAGGCAGAGGTGGGAAGATTGCACCAGGAGGTTGAGGCCACAGTGAGTCTTGATCACACCACTGCATTCCAGCTTGGGCAGCAGAACGAGAGCGTGACACACACACATACACACACACACATACACACACACACACACACACACAGAAGTCAGAATGATGGTTGGCCTTGGGGATGGAGGTGATTGCTGGATGAAAAGGCACAGCATGCAGTGGCGGAGCTTCTAGGATGATGGCAATGTCCTAAAATTTGATTTGGTCAGCAGTTACACAAGTGTGGACATATGTAAACGTAGCAAACTAGACATTTAATATTAGCGCACTCTATGTAAGTTACAGCGCAACAAAAAAGCAATTAAAACTCTTGCGTGTGGGGAAAGATGACCCAGGATACAGAAAACCTAGGCTGCAACTCAAGAAGTCCTGGGGGGTAGTTATTGTGCAGACAGCCTGAGGAGCAACCATTCTGCCCCCACTCCCCCAACAGCAGGAGGATGGGGCGAGAAAAACTAGGTACCAATAATAAAGCAGGTGTAGTTGGCCATGTGGAAAATAGTGTTCAGATGAGTTTTATAATTCAGTTGGAGAATTTGGCAAGAATTAGTAATGGCAGCTTAACCCACATCCAAACTAGTATCCTCAATTTTCTATATCTTCTCTGCCACATTTGGCAGAAGAAAAAGAGATACTTAGAAAAGATATAGAAAACTGAGGGTACTAGTTTGGATACAGGTTAAACTGCTATTAAAAAACAGACTGGGGCCAGGCACGGTGGCTCATGCCTGTAATCCCAGCACTTTGGGAGGCCGAGGCAGACAGATCACTTGAGGTCAGAAGTTTGAGACCAGCCTGACCAACATGGTGACACCTTGTCTCTACTAAAAATGCAAAAATTCCTGTAATCCCAGCACTTTGGGAGGCCAAGGGGTGGGGGGCAGGGGGGAGGGGGTGGATCACGACGTCAAGAGTTCGAGACCATCCTGGCCAACATGGTAAAACTCCGTCTCTACTAGAAATACAAAAAATTAGCTGGGCATGGTGGTGCATGCCTGTAGTCCTAGCTACTCCGGAGGCTAAAGCAGGAGATCGCTGGAACCCAAGAGGCTAAGGTTGCAGTGAGTAGAGATAGTGCCATTGCACTCCAGCCAGGAGAGAGAGCAAGACTCCATCTCAAAAAAAAAAAAAGCAAAAATTAACCAGGCGCAGTGGTATGCACCTGTAGTCCCAGCTACTCAGGAAGCTGAGGAAGGAGAATCGCTTGAACCCGGGAGGCAGAGGTTGCAGTGAGCTGAGATCCTGCCACTGCACTCCAGCCTGGGCAACAAAGTGAGACTCCATCTCAAAAACAAAACAAACAAACAAAAACCCCAAAACAGGCTGGGCACAGTGGCTCACACCTGTAATCCCAGCACTTTGGGAGGCTGAGGAGAGCAGATCACTTGAGGTCAGGGGTTGGAGACCATCCTGGCCAACATGGTGAAACCCCATCTCTACCAAAAATACAAAAATTAGCCTGGTGTGGTGGTGCACACCTGTAGTCCCAGCTACTTGGGAAGCTGAGACAGGAGAATTGCTTGAACCCAGGGGGTGGAGGTTGCAGTGAGCCAAGATCATGCCCCTGCACTCCAGACTGGGCAACAGACGGAGACTCTGTCTCAAAAAAAAAAAAAAAAAAAAAAAAGGAGTAGCTATATTTCAAGCATTTTAGGTGAAATAATATGATGTCTTAGATGTCTTGGATCCAGTGGTAAGAGAAAAGGATGGGGTTATGTGTGTAGTTATATCTGCCTGATTTAGCCAGAATAAGTCAGAGAGGCCTCCCTGGAGGAGGCAGCATCAGAGTTGGGACTGTAGAGGGTTTGCCACATGAAGAGGGGAGAGGGCTTTCCACAAAGAGGAAACAGCTGGAAGAAAGACATATAAGCCACAGAGTGGGTGGTATTGAGATCTTGAGAAGATGGTATAATTATAGCAAAGAGTAAGGGGACAGAGAAGGGGACATGTTTAGAGATGGGAAAGGGTCTGAGAGGACCTTCTAAGGGTGTTGAGTCTATTCCTATAGGAACTGAGTTTGGTGTGTGTACGGAGGAAACAGGGCTTCTTTGTACGTGAAGATGATGCTGTCTACTAAGCTATACTCTTTTCAGATGTTTTCTTGAGGGTGGTCATTTGCTCTCAAAAAGGTACATAGATTGAGCTCAGGAGTTCAAGACCAGCATGGGCAACATAGCAAAAGCACATCTCTAAAAAAAATTTTTAAATTAGCCAGGCATGGTGGCACATGCCTGTATTCCCAGCTACTCAGCAGGCTAAGGCAAGAGGATGGCTTGAGCCCAGGAGTTTGAGGCTGCAGTGAGCTATGATCATGCCACTGTGGTTCAGCATGGGGGACAGAGCAAGACCCTGTCTCTTAAAAAAAAAAAAAAGTACATAGAGAATCGAGTGCTCTAGAACCTGAAGAATCCCAGCAATCCAAATGATCTGATCTGATCCACTCTTTATGATGAGGTAAGGGCCTCAGAGAGGTCCCCCAACTAGATATCAGTGGAGCTGGGATTAGAACTGGGTCTCCTGACTTCCAAATTACCTCATTAAACAGGGATGCCAGGTTACAACTGGGACTGGGGGCACCTTTCTCATTGTATACATAAAACCATGAAAAATGTAAAACACAAGAATACATCAGCACACATTCATTGGCTGTCAGAACAAAAACATCATCACGTTGGACAACCTCTGGAAAACTCCACTACACACTCATGAGTGAATGAGAGTGAAAAAAGCAAACACTGTCTTAGTACTGTTACCAAACAGTATTTGACCTATTTGGAGCATGAAGGTACATAGTCCAGGGGCACCCATCTCTATGGAATAAAATGCAAGCGGCACCTCCTAGAGTTGTGCAGTGGCCCTGTGCCCAAACCTGGCATTCAAGCCATCCCCCAGGAGTAATCCTAAAAGCACATTCTTGAGGCTGACCTGGGTGGGTAATGGAGGCAGTGACTGAGAAAACATTGTTTCTCTATATGCAGCCAAGTCGCCCCTGTAGAACTCAACCCCCAGATCCTGGCTCGATCAACTCTGCTCTAAGGCTCTCTTCTGCTAACAAAGGTCCAGAGAATGAAGGAGTCACATGTTTCTCAGAGGATACATGGATAACAAAAACAACACCATCCAGTTTGCCAAAACAAAGTCTCCCTGTGGCCCTGCTGTCACTTTCCAAGCTACAGACAAGTGCCTTTTCCCCCCTAACTCTCAACTCAGCATTGCGGGAACTAAACATCACAATCAGCTTCAGGAGCCTCACTGTTGCCATGGGTTACATGAATTCAAATCTAAGGATGGAACCAAAACAGGCCCTTAAATATCAGCCCTCGAGTGGGAGGTGAAATGAAGTGCTCTAACACCTTAAAGGAAAACAGGAGACGCGTGGCAAGGGGTGGGTCCCGCTACAGCAGGATGGGTGGTTGCTGCCTGGAGCCTCGATTTGTTAACAGCTGCTAAAAATATTCTCTGTGTATAGGGCTTGCAAGTCTTGGCAGATACCCAGAGAAATAAGAACGAATGTCTGAAACTAGACCTGCGCTGTCCAATGATAGCCACTGGCCACAGGTGGCCATTAAGCACTTGAAACATGGCTAGTCTGATTTAAGATGTGCTATAAGCGTAAAACCCACACCAGATGGCAAAGACTCAGGATGAAAAAGGAATGTAAAAGTCACTTTAATAATTTTAGGTTATTTTGTACAGTAGTCACTGTATTGGGTTATCTTAAATATACCATATAGTGAGTTATCATACAGAACTAAATAAATCAGGTTAAATAAAATATATTACTAGAATTAATTTCACCTGTCTCTTTTTACTTTTTAAATGTGGGTACTGGAAAATTTTAAGTTACATATATGGCTTACATTTGTGGCTTTCATTTGTGAATTACATTCTGTTTCTGCTGGGCTGCAAACTGTGGGTACCTTTTTCCAAACTCATCCCAACTCCCATTCAAATCCTTCCCTTTCTTTTTCCTTTTCCACATTTCTCTCTCTCTCCTTTTTTTTTTTTTTTTCTTTTTTTTTGAGATGGAGTCTTGCTTTGTCGCCCAGGCTGGAGTGCAATGGCATGATCTCGGCTCACTGCAACCTCTTCCTCCCGGATTCGAGCAACTCTCTCGCCTCAGCCTCCTGAGTAGCTGGGATTATAGGCACCACCATCATGCCCGGCTAACTTTTGTATTTTTGTAGAGACGGGGATTTCTCCATGTTGGCCAGGCTGGTCTTGAACTCCTGACCTCAGGTGATCCACCTGCCTCCGCCTCACAAAGTGCTGGGATTACAGGTGTGAGCCACCGTGCCCAGCTCACATTTCTCTTTTAGTATCACATTTTCTATTTTTTTGACAGGAAAAATGGCTCACTTGTATCATTAAATAGGAAGACTAATAAATAGTTAACATTATTTAAAAGACTAAATGCTAATGCTTTACCTGATTTATGGCATATAATCTCCCCCAACTATCTTATAAGGTAGGTATTGTTATTAGCACAGAGAGGTTGAGCTATATGCCCAAAGTCACACAGCTAGTAAATAGAAAAACTAGGATTCAAACCCCAGGAAGTCTGTCTCCCAAGCCCTCGCTACTCTACCTACCATAAAAGAAATGGGAAATTCTATTAGACATCTCTTGTGAACAGTTGATTGTTTTTTCCGCATTTGCAGTGCCCTGGAGCCCTAGGTAAGATGGCAGTGAAGCTTAAAAGCTAGTGGTGGGCTCCTAAAATGTGTCCACCGGTGCTCTGAACTGAATTGTGCCCCCTCCCCATCTTTACCCACAATATGATGGTATTTGGAGATGGAGCCTTTGGGAGGTGATGAGGTTCAGTTGAGGTCATGAGGGTGAGCCTCTCTTGATGGGATTAGCGTCCTTATAAGAAGAACCCCCAGGAGCTTGCATGCACTCTCTCTCCTGCTCCAATACACACTGAGGAAAGGCCACATCAGCACACGGCAAGCCAGGAGGAGTGCCCCCACCAGAACCTGACCATGCTGGCACCCTGATCGCAGACTTCCAGCCTCCAGAACTGTGACAAATACATTCCTGTTGCTGAAGCCACCCAGCCTGTTGTTTTGTTATGGTAGCTCAAGCAGATGAAAACATCAGACCCCCGAGTTTGGTCACTGCGGCTGAAACAGCCGATCTCTGAGAACTTGTTATGCATTAAGAGCCTATTGAGGGGGCTCTTAGCCTTGGAGGATGCGAACAGGCAGGAAAGACTCAATGAAAGAGCTTATAGAGTCTTCAAGTGGCAGAGGACAAAGGAATGACATAGCCAGGAGGGGACAGGGATGCTGGGCTGAAGATGAGGGAATAGAAGGAGGTTAGGGGCACACTGTATACCATAAAAGATCCACAGTTTTTAATGAGGAAAAGCTGTAAGATGTGTGCACAACAGAAGAACCAATATAGGGATGGTTGTAAGTGGGATTTAGAGAAAGAGAATTTACCTATTGACCTAGTGAGGCTACCATATCCGATTATCTTTTTTTTTCTTTTTTTTTTTTTTTTGAGACAGAGTCTTACTCTGTCACCCAGGCTGGAGTGCAGAGTGCAATGGCTGGGATTACAGGCACATGTCACCAAGCCTGGCTAATTTTTGTATTTTTAGTGAAGATGGGGTTTCACCATGTTGGCTAGGTTGGTCTCAAACTCCTGACCTTAGGTGATCCACCCACCTTGAACTCCCAAAGTGCTGGGATTATAGGTGTGAGCCACCACCCCCAGCCCATATCTGATTATCTTAAGCTCTGGGCTCAAACCATGGTGCTTCCACCAGTTACAAAGTTGGCTGCTTATAATTATTAGAAAAAGTATTTAAGCAGTCAACATGGTAAGGATTTGCTTCCTGTATATTTAATGTGGATTGCAGTCTTATCCCAATAAAAGTTCCCTCTCCCTGCTTGTGTTCCTGAGGGCTTTGGGGATGGAAGAGAAAAGGGTAGGATTGATGTCAGCCCCATGGCACATCCCGGGAGCCCCCTCATCACAGCATGTGATCTGGGATCCCAGAGGGAGCATGCTGCATATGGAGTCACAACTGTGCTTTGTTTATTGGCAGAAATGAAGTTTGAAAACAAATGGTTTATAGCAGGTGTCCCCATCCCCTGGGCAGCAGCAGCACCTGCCAGGTACCGTTCTGTGGCCTGTTAGGAACCAGGCCGCATGGCAGGAGGTAAGTCGTGGAACAGTGAGTGAAGCTTTATCTGTATTTACAGCCGCTCCTCATCGTTCGTATTACCATGTGAGCTCTGCCTCCTGTCAGATGAGCGGCAGCATTAGATTCCCATAGGAGCATGAACCCTACTGTCAACTGCAAATGCAAGGCATAGATCTAGGCTGCACGCTCCTTATGAGAACCTAATGCCTGATGATCTGTCACTGTCTCCCATGACCCCCAGATGGGACCACCTAGTTTCAGGAAGACAAGCTCAGGGATCCCACTGATTCTACATTACGGTGGGTTGTATAATTATTTCATTATATATTACAGTGGAATCACAATATAAATAAGGTGTACAATAAATGGAATGTGCTCAAATCATCCCCAAACCATCCCTCCCACCCCCATGTATGGAAAAATTGTCTCCCATGAAACTGGTCCCTGGTGCCTAAAAGGTTGAGGACCGTTGGTTTAAACATGATAAAGGAGAATCAAAGCACATCAGAGTGATCAAGAGGAAGTGAAATGATGGTTAGAGGGCAATTACGAGGGAGAAAGTAACATGCAAAGGAAACCCAAAGGCACCAGGGGTTTCAGCGTCAGGGTGCAGTCATGCGGATAGGAAAGTGCCTTGAACCCAAGTGGCTCGAGTGCAGATCCCAGAGCTGGCACTTAAAAGCTGTGGAACTGCGGCCGGGTGCGGTGGCTCACACCTGTAATCCCAGCACTTTGGGAGGCCGAGGCGGGTGGATGATTTGAGGTCAGGAGTTCAAAACCAGCCTGGCTAACATGATGAAACCCTGTGTCTACTAAAAAAACAAAAAAATTAGCCATGCGTGGTGGCAGGCGCCTGTAATCCCAGCTACTCAGGAGGCTGAGGCAGGAGAATTGCTTGAACTTGGGAGGCAGAGGTTGCAGTGAGCCGAGATTGCACCACTGCACTCCAGCCTGGGTGACAGAGCGAGACTCTGTCTCAAAAAACAAAACAAAACAAAACAAAAACAGCTGTGGAACTGCTGAACCTTCTCCCTTCCCCTTCCCCTCCCTCCCTCCTTCCCTCCCTCCCTGCCTGCCTCCCTCCCTCCCTCCTTCCCTCCCTCCCTCCCTTCTTCCTTCCTTCCTTCCTTCCTTCCTCCCTCCCTCCCTTCTTCCTTCCTTCCTTCCTTCCTCCCTCCCTCCCTCCCTTTCTCCCTTGCTTCCTTTCCTTCTTTCTTTCTTTTGAGACAGGATCTTGCTCTGTTGCCCAGATTGGAGTGCATGATCATAGCTCACTGCTTGAACTCCTGGGCTGAAGCAATCCTCCAACCTCAGTGTCCAAAGTAGCTGGAACTACAGGCGCGTGCCACCACACCCAGCTAGTTTTTAAATGGTTTATAGAGACAGGGTCTTGCTATGTTACCCAGGCTACTCTCAAACACCTGGCCTCAAGTGGTCCATGGAACCCTTCGAGTCTGCATTACCTTCCATTCGAACAAGAATCGTGGCAGAAAAAATGTCCAACGGTGACCGCGACAACATCTCCCATCCACGGGCTCTTCTTACAAGGACACTTTAACTCTCCTCCTGCGGAGAGGTGAACTTGAATCTCAGGAAGAGTAGAAGTGATGCTGTGTGACTTCCACGTCTATAGAAGGCGGTACAGCTTGCATCCGGCTCCCTTTCCCGGGACATTCCTTCTTGGAACTTGCAATGCTGTGAGGAAGCTCAGTCCCGTGGAGGGGCCTCACGCAGGCGCACTGCAGACATCCCCGGCAGAGGGTGCAGCCGGCGGCAGCAGCAGCTGCAAGGCATGGAGGTGATGAACCTCGGGATGGATCTGGCCCCAGCCACTGGACCTCTCCTGTGCTCTAAGTCTTCCCAGCTCAGACATCATGGAGCAGAGACAAGCCCCTTCCAAACCCTGACCCAGAGAAGCCGTGAGCATCATAAAGCAGTTATGGCTTCCCACCACTGTGGTTTGAGTCATTTGTTATGCAGTCATAGATAAATGGAACGAGTGTAATAAAAACCACCTTGGAGGCTGGGCGAGGTGGCTCATGCCTGTAGTTCCAGCACTTTAGGAGGATGAGGTGGGAGGATCGCTTGAGACCAGTGGGAGACCAGCCTGTGGGCAACATAGCAAGACCTTGTTTCTACAGAAAATAATAATAAATAAATAAAATAAAAGCCACCTTGAGAGTTGTGAGAACCAGAGATAACATGACAAACACCTAATTTGCTGCCTTACAGCCAAAGCTCAGAAATGCTAACTATTATCACCATTATTGAGAGGTGAGAGGATCCGGATCAACTAGCTCTATTTATCTTGTCCTGTCAATCATCTTTTCCCCACTCCCCACTGTCCCCTACACTTCCAAGAAACCTGAGAGTCAACCCAGTGTAGCAAACCCTCCTCCTCTATAAGCTCAAGCCACTTTCTTCTACCTGGAAGCAATGAAGGTCTTTTTAGGGGTCAGGAGAGGTGGGGGCGGCCTGCGCCTGAAGCCAGCTGTATGTTATGCCAAGCCCTTCGGTCCAACTGGCCAAATCTCCTTAGCCCATTGCGTCATGTAGATCACATGTCTTTATTCGTTTGCCTTTTGAATACCACGATTCATTTGGATCTGAGGCTGACCCTAAATTATTATTATTATTATTATTTTTGACGCAGAGTGTCATTCTGTCACCCAGGCTGGAGTACAGTGGTACAATCTCAGCTCACTGCAACCTCTGCCTCGCGGGTTCAAGCGATTCTCCTGCCTCAGCCTCCTGAGTAGCTGGGATTACACGCACGTGCCACCATGCCCAGCTAATTTTTGTATTTTTAGTAGAGACAAGGTTTCACCATGTTGGCCAGGCTGGTCTCAAACTCCTGACCTTGTGATCCACCTGCCTCGGCCTCCCAAAGTGCTGGGATCACAGATGTGAGGCTGACACTAAAATTATTGCAGGGTCTCTGTTGACCCAGGTGCATGAGAATCGGCCCAGGGATGCCAGGGGAGGAGCCAGCACAGCCTTGGTTGAGAATGTAAATAGCTACAATGTCAACTCACTCTCCCCTCAGTTGGCCGCAACCAGTGGAATCCTGCTGCAAATCACTTCACTATGTGTTGTGACATGATGCAGGTTTAGGGAACAAAGGTTCTCTACCCTCTCTTGGAGCTGTTAGGCGGACCCACCCACCCACTCTACCATGTGTCTTGAACAAGGTGTGTCTCTTGCAAAGTAGCTCTCCCTCCCTCTGTTTTCTTTCTTTTTTTTCCTCTCCAAATTGAGTTGTGAAACAAATGCAGAAACAAAGACCCAACATCCAAGGTCAAACAATTCAAGGCAAAGTTTACAACCATGGAAATGAACTCTTGCATTTAGATGATCACTGAATTCAGGTTAATAAAGCCCCAGAGGCAGCCTTCCTTCGATGTTCACATTCACGGCCGTCGTGAGAAACTTGTCAAATGAGTGTTACGGCTGGGCAAGTGTGTGTGGGAAATCCAGGCACCCCACTATGTTCTACGATCCAAACCGAAATGCTGGAAGGTAAATATATTTCCAGAGTGGGGACATTGTGTTGCTGTGCGGTTCAAGTCAACACACATTCCCTGAGTGCCCAACTGCAGTGTTCATGAGGCACCTGTCATGAGCCAGGCCCTCTGCTGAGCACCATATGTGCATTACATCATTTTGTCCTTATAGAAACCACAAAGGGTAGATACTCTGAGAGTTTCCATTTTACAGATGAGCAAATAGAGGCTTGGAGGGTTAATTCAGGGCCACCAGAGTTATCACAAAACAAATTTAGGATTTGAACCTGGTCTGTGTAATACGGACGTCAACCTCTATTTCACTAGCCTCGACCACAACCTCTGCTGTAAGTGCCAGGCACTGCCTATGCTGCTGGGGGGGCTCGGTAAACTCCATGGACCTTTATTAAGGCCCTATTTTGTACTATGTTAAATGTATGGAGAATAAAAAATGACTAAGGCTGGAGAATAAAAAATGACTAAGGCTCAAGACAGCTCCCTACATAATAGAGAAAGGAATAGAAAATCTTTCTTTTTTAAAGACTATTGTATAGGTGGGGCACGGTGGCTCGTGCCTGTAATCCCAGCACTTTGGGAGGCCGAGGTGGGCAGATCACCTGAGGTCAGGAGTTCGAGACCAGCCTGGCCAACATGGTGAAACCCTGTCTACTAAAAATACAGAAATTAGCCGGGCGTGGTGGCAGGTGCCTGTAATCCCAGCTACTCAGGGGGCTGACGCAGGAGAACCCCTTGAATCCGGGAGACGGAGGTTGCAGGCAGCCGAGATCTCACCATTGCACTCTAGCCTGGGTGATAGAGTGAGATTCTGTCTCAAAAAAAAAAAAAAAAAAAAGACTATTGTATAAAATGTTGTGAAAATTCCCCTCCCCAACTGTGACCAACCAGGATATCCCGTTAGGCTTGCAAGAGCACTCCCAAAGTGGCCAACTGTTGTGGGTTGAATTGGGCCTCCCAAAAACATAAGTTGAAGTTCTAACATGCACGGAGGGAAGAGGATATGAAGAGACACAGGGAGAAGGCAGCCATCTGACACAAGCCGAGGAGAGGGGCCTGGAACAGATCCTTCCCTCACAGCCTCTGGAGGAGCCAGCTTGGGATCTTGATGTTGGACTTCTGGCATCCAGGACTGTGCGAGAATACATTGCTATTGCTTAAGCCACTCAGTTTATGGTGTCACAGTGGCCCTAGCAAACCAACACAGATTTTGGGACTGGTACCTGTGAATTTGGCCTTTTTTGGAAATAGGTCCATTGCATATGTAAATAAAATGTATGTTAAGATAAGGTCATTCTGGAATAGGATGGGTCCTTATAAAAAGAGAAGAGGCCGGGTGTGGTGGCTCATGCCTGTAATCCCAGTACTTTGGGAAGCTGAGGTGGGTGGATCACTAGAGCCCAGGAGTTCGAGTCCAACCTGGGTAACATAGTGAGACCTTGTCTTTTTTCTTTTTTTTAATTTTTTTTAGACAGAGTCTTCCTCTATTGCCCAGGCTGGAGTGCAGTGGTGTGATCTTGGCTCACTGCAACCTCTGCCTCACGGGTTCAAGTGATTATTTTGCCTCAGCCTCCTCAATAGCTGAGATTACAGGCACATGCCACCACGCCCTGCTAATTTTTCTATTTTTAGTAGAGATGGTGTTTTGCCATGTTAACCAGGCTGGTCTCGAACTCCTGACCTTAAGTTATCCACCCATCTCGACCTCCTAAAGTGCTGGGATTATAGGTGTGAGCCACCGCACCTGGCTGAGACTTCGTCTTTAAAAAAAAAAAAAAAAAAAATTAGCCAAGCATGGTGGCATGTGCCTGTAGTCCCAGCCACTCAAAAGGCTAAGGTGGGAGGATCCCTTGAGCCAGGGAGGCAGAGGCTGCAGTGAGCTGTGATTGCACCACTGCACTCCAGCCTGGGTGACAGAGGAAGATCCAGTCTCAAAAGAAAAGAAAGCAAAAGAAAAGAAATACTTCCCACATATATGTCAACTCCTTTCTCCCTTGTCTTTCTCAGCTGAAGAGAGTGGACAGTGAAACACTAATTCCAAGCCTCCTTTGAAGCTAGGTGTGACCATGTGATGCAGCTTTGAGATGTAGGCAATGAGATGTCAGTTGAAAGCCCTGGGAAGCTTTCTTTTCCTGAATATAAAGGCAAATGCTTAAGAGGAGAAGGTTTTTGCTCTCTGCAAAAATGCAAAGGCCATGCCTCATTTTTCACACCTGGAATATGGATATGATGGTTTAAGGTACTGCAGCTATTCAGTGTCAGGAGAAGAAAATGACAGGCTGGGCGTGGTGGCTCACGCCTGTAATCCCCCACTTGGGGAGGCCAAGGCGGGCAGATCTCCTGAGGTCAGGAATTTAAGACCAGCCTGGCCAACATAGCAAAACCCCATCTCTACTAAGAATACAAAAATTAGCTGAGTATGGTGGCGTGCACCTGTGATTCCAGCTATGTGGGAGGCTGAGGCAGGAGAATCACTTGAACCCGGGAGGCGGAGGTTGCAGTGAGCCGAGATCGAAATTGCGCCACTGCACTCCAGCCTAGGGGACAGAATGAGACTCCGGAGTCCAAAAAAAAAAGAAGCAGCAGCAGCAGAAGAAAACTGGATGCTAAAGAGAGGGAAAGGAGGCAGGGCCGGACGCAGTGGCTCAGGCCTGTAATCCCAGCACTTTGGGAGGCCAAGGCGGGTGGACCACAAGGTCAGGAGTTCAAGACCAGCCTGGCCAACATGGTGAAACCCCGTCTCTACTCAAAATACAAAAATTCCCTGGGTGTGGTGGCGCGTACCTGTAATCCCAGCTACTCAGGAGGCTGAGGCCAGAGAATCGCTTGAACCCAGGAGGTGGAGGTTGCAGTGAGCCGAGATTGTGCCACTGCACTCCAACACTCCAACCTGGACAACAAGAGTGAGACTCTGTTTAAAAAAAAAAAAAAAATGGAGAGAGATAGAGAGAGGGAAAGGAAAAGAGAAGGGTTCCATCAGCAGCTGCAGCAGTCCTTGGTTACCTGCTCCTGGATTGCTTGTTACATGCTTAAGCCATTGTTTGTTGTATTTCCTGCTGCTCACGGCTAGAAGCTATTCCAATGGACATATGTTAGATAAATCAATTTGTAGCAGGTTGAATGATTGAAACCAAGGGATTTAATCAGAGCTGGTTTCATAGGGGTGTGACCAGTGCAGTCACACAGGGCCCCACATTCAGAAGGGCATATGCTTGACTTAAACCTCCACTGTCTCCACTTTGCCTGCATTTTCATTTTGCGCTGGACCCTATAAATTATGTAGCCAGCCAGTCCTGGGTTTAATGAATCAGTAGGATCCTAAATGAAATTTGTAAATGATCAATAAGCTCTGTCCTCAAAGTTGACCATTCGACATTTTTATTAAAGTCACAGAAGAGGACATAGAAGACACTATCAGATTTGTAAGTAGCACAAAATTTCATAAATGGCCAGTTAGTTAGATGACATATTTAATATTTTTTTAAAAATCTGAATAGTCAGGAAACTCAAATCTAAAAGAAGATATCTAACAAGAGATAAATGAGAACCCCTGTATTTGGATTTATTGTTTTTTCAAACACAAGGGCAGAACAGTTCATGTGGAAGGAGCTTTGTTGTAGGGTCAGGGGGTTGGGGTCTTGCAATTGCAACACTATGTGTCTCAAGTCAATCACTCCTTCTTTGGGTCACAATGCCTTCATTTGCATGCTAAGGGGTTTAGGTGGCTGATACAGGATCAGTCGCATGATTCTAAGTGAGCGATTGCCCTGGATTTGAAAATCTTGCCATATAGTGATACTTGGTAATAATATTTCATGTAGGAAGGAGTCATGTATATATCGTCTTAAAACTTGGAGCTGGTTGGTATCAGGTGAGTGGGTTAGGATTGATACCCCCCGGCCTTTTACCCTAGTGACACACACACACACACACACACACACGTACAATATTAATGTGCATATAATGGTTATAAATGAAGATATCATATACATGATTTATAAGTCACTTTATTTTTATCACATTTTATTATAGTCACCCAGAATATACATTATCAAATAAAGGTTTGTATATAATACACTCCTAATGAGAAAAACTCATGTAATATTACCCTAACATTTATTGTTTAAAATTGATGTAATATTTTTCTAACATTCAAAAACCTGTTGGAATTTGGGTTGTCTTTTTGCCCATTTGTGGACATCAGAAATTGCCTTGTGTGTTACAATTGCTAATGATGTTAATACTACTTGTGGAGCATACCAGGACTGGGAAAGATTGGTTGTACAAAAACACAAGGAAAACATTCATCATTCATTTTTTTCTCATCATCATACTCCCCAGCCCCACAAGAAATCAAGCCTCAATTGTCACGGAATTATTGGCTAGTGACCAGCAATAAAAGAGTGAAACAATTAAATAGAATCCAGTGCCCTCAGGCTTGTGCTATTAACATCAAAACAGAACTTGGCTGGGTGTGGTGGCTCACGCCTGTAATCCCAGCACTTTGGGAGGCTGAGGCAAGGGGATCACCTGAGGTCAAGAGTTCGAGACCAGCCTGGCCAATATGGTGAAACTCCATCTCTACTAAAAATACAAAAATTAGCTGGGCATGGTGGTATGCGCTTGTAATTCCAGCTACTAGGGAGGCTAAGGCAGGAGAATTGCTTGACCCCAGGAGGTGGAGGTTGCAGTGAGCTGCGATTGTGCCACTGCACTCCAGCCTGGGAGACAGAGGGAAACTGTGTCTCAAAACAAAATAAAACAAAACCAGAACTCACCTCCTTTTCTTATTGCAACAATTAAATGAGATGATTCAAGCAAAGTGCTGGGTGCAAGGTAAGCCCTCAGTAAATGAATTCTTATAATCATGCCTCCACCTCATGGCCAAAACTACCAGCTAAATCCTTTTCAGTGTCAAAGAAATGAAATTCAAGGAAACTAAATCAATTAGAGCCAGACAGGAGGCTACCCGTCTTTGAACCGAAACAAGAGGAACAAGGCCAGGGTGGGAAAGAAGGCCAGGGGTGTAAACTTCGTTTGCATTTACACTAGAGTTACCTACAAAATGAAATTCTCCCAATGTCAAAACAACACTGAGGTGGTGGTGCCACCTGCTGGTCACTAAGACACAATTCTGTGACAACTGAGGCTTGATTTCTTAGGGGTTGTGAGGAGGAGAAAATGAATGATGAATGATTTCCTTGTATTTTTGTACAACCAATCTTTCCAGGCCCTTTTGTGCTCAGCAGGTAGTAATAACATTGTTAGCAATTTTAACACACAAAGCAATTTCCGATGTCCACAAACGGGTAATTTTGCACTTAGATGATACTAGGGAAAACACACAAGCCTTGTTTTCATAGGACAGCCTGGTCGAAAGAAAATGGATTTTGTAGTTCATCCCAAGTTCTAATTCCAGTGCAGCCACTTGCCAGGTGGTCTTGGGTAAATTACTTAACCACCCTTAGCTTTTTTTCTCTGCTGTAGAGTGACTAACAGAGCCTTCGAACAGGGTCTGGGTAGACTTGGGGGCGGTGGAGAGTATCTCGAAGACTTTCCAAAGGCTTCGAAAGCACATGGGTGGTTTTAAGAGAAGCAGTGTGCAGATTCCCAACCTCCACTTTCTCCCTGATACGGTTTGGAACTGTGATCTCACCCAAATCTCCTGTCGAATGGTAATCCCCAGTGTTGAAGGTGGGGCCTGGTGGGAGGCGATGGGATCTTGGGGGTGGATTTCTCATCAAGGGCTTAGCACCATCCCCTTGGTGCTGTTCTCCTGATGGTGAGTGTGTCCTTGCGAGACCTGGTCGTTTAAAAGTGTGTGGCGCATCCTCCTTCACTTTCTGTCTTGCTCCTGCCGTGTAAGACGAGCCTGCTCCCCCTTTGCATCCACTATGAGTAAAAGTTTCCTGAGGCCTCCCCAGAAGCAAAAGCTGCCATGCTTCCTGTACAGCCTGCAGAACTGTGGGCCACTTAAGCCTCTTTTCTTTTCTTTTTTTTTGAGACAGAGTTGCACTCTGTCGCCCAGGCTGGAGTGCAGTGGCAAGATCTTGGCTCACCACAACCTCCCCTTCCTGGGTTCAAGAGATTCTCCTGCCTCAGCCTCTTGAGTAGCTAAGATTACAGGTGTGCGCCATGATGCCCTGCTAATTTTTTTTTCTTTTTTTGAGACAGAGTCTTGCTCTATCACCCAGGCTAGAGTGCAGTGGTGCGATCTCGGCTCACTGAAACCTCTGCCTCCCAGGTTCGAGCAATTCTCCTGCCTCAGCCTCCCAAGTAGCTGGGATTTCAGGCACCCGCCATTGTGCCTGGCTAATTTTTGTACTTTTAGTAGAGACGGGGTTTCACCATGTTGGCCAGACTGGTCTTGAACTCCTGACCTCAAGCGATCTGTCCACCTCGGCCTCCCAGAGTGCTGGGATTACAGGTGTGAGCCACCGCGTCCTGCCTCGAGCTGCTTTTTAGACTTCATGATCCTTCCTCCCCTTTACTGGAGGAACGCATGCCAGTCACTTGCCCTCAGTTTTACTAAAGTTCACTTTCTTCCCAGGTAACCCCTGGGCACTAAACAAAGGCACAAATGGAAATACCTGTGCAGGGGATGAAAATGTGAATGACTAATAATAGGGTAACAAGCCCTGATGAGTCATTTTATTTCCCAAGCATTGTTTTACCCCAAATTGAAGGAAGACCTAATTGAGTTTCCTGCTATTTAAAGTATTGAAAGTTATTTCACTAAATGATTTCTGACATATAATACTGAAGGAATTCAAAGGATTGATTAACGTCACTGTAATAAGCCTCTTTCCAGACCATCTCTTGATTTACGACAGGCTGGTTTCTCAGAGCGTACATCTTTTTAAAATTATTATTAAATAATTATAGATTCACTGGAAATTGCAAAGATAGACAGGACTGATGTACCCTTCACCTAGTTTTCTGCAATGACTAATCTTATCAAAGGAGAATAGCAAAACCAGGAAATTGACATTGGTATGACATATGTGTGTAGTTCTGTGTCATTTGCTTACATGTGTAGATTCACAGAAGGCATGGTGGCTCATGGCTGTAATCCCAGCACTTTGGGAGCCCAAGGCAGGCAGATCACCCCAGGTCAGGAGTTCGAAATCAGCCCATGGTGAAACCCCGTCTGTACTAAAAATATGAATATTAGCTGGGCATGGTGGTGTGCGCCTGTAATCCCAGCTACTCAGGAGGCTGAGGCAGGAGAATAGCTTGAACCCAGGAAGTGGAGGTTGCAGTGACCTGAGATCACGCCACTGCACTCCAGCCTAGGTGACAGAGCAAGACTCCATCTCAAAAAAAAAAAGAAAATGTGGAATGATTTCATCTAAAAGATCTCCCTCGTGGTGCCCCTTTATTGTCACACCCACCCCATGCCCCCACCATCCCTCATCCCTGGCAACTACTGATTTGTAATCCATCTCTATAATGTTGTCATTTCAAGGACATTATAAAAATAGAATTATACATATATGCAACTTTTTTTTGAGACAGGGTCTCACTCTGTTGCTCAGGCTGGAGGGCATTGGAGCAATCTTGGCTCACTGCAGCCTCCAACTCCTGGCCTCAAGCAATCCTCCTCCTTCAGCCTCCCAAGTAGCTGGAACTACAGGCACACGCCACCACGCCTAGCTAATTATTTTATTTTTTGTAAAGATGGGGTCTTACTTTGTTGCCCAGGCTTGTCTTGAACTCCTAGGCTCAAGCAGTCTCCTGCCTTGGCCTGCCAAAGTGCTGGGATTATAGCTATGAGCCACCCCACCACCTGCAACTTTTTGAGATTGGCTTTTTTCAACCTTCATAATGCTCTTGAGATCCATCCAAGTTGTTGCAGGTATCTATGGTTCTTTTTTTGTAATGCTGAGTAGCTTCTCACAGGGCATACCTCTTTATGTATAAAAAATGAGGATAGGCTGGGTGCAGTGCCTCACACCTGTAATCCCAGGATTTTGGGAGACTGAAGTGGGTGGATGGCTTGAGATCAGGAGTTCGAGACCATCCTGGCCAACATGGTGAAACCCTGTCTCTACAAAAAATTAGGCGTGATGTCATGTGACTACAGTCCCAACTACTTGGGAGGCTGAGGTGAGAGGATCATTTGAGCCAAGGAAGTCGAGTCTGCAGTGAACCGAGATCATGCCACTGCACTCCAGCCTGGGTGACAAAGTGAGACCCTGAAGAAAAAAAAAAAGAAAGAAAGAAATAAAGAAAGAGAGAGATGGACAGAGAGAAAGAAAGAAAGAAAGAAAGAAGAAAGAGAGAGAGGGAGGGAGGGAGGGAGGAAGGGAAAAGAAAGGAAAAGAAAGAAAAGAAAGAAGGAAAGAAAGACAAGAAAATAAAGAAAAAAAACTAAGGAGTGCTGGGATTACAGGCATTAGCCACCTTGCCAGGCCCACAATCTTTTATCTTAACCTGAACATTCCCTTTACTTATTTATTTATTTTTCATTTTTTTGAGACGGAGTCTCGCTCTTGTCACCCAGGCTGGAGGGCAATGGTGCAATCTCAGCTCACTGCAAACTCCACCTCCCAGATTCAAGAGATTCTCCTGTGTCAGCCTCCCGAGTAGTTGGGATTACAGGTGACCACGACCATGCCCAGCACATTTTTGCTTTTTTAGTAGAGACGGGGTTTTGCCATGTTGGCCAGGCCGGTCTCGAACTCCTGACCTCAGGTGATCTGCCCGATTCTGCCTCCCAAAGTGCTAGGATTACAGGCACAAGCCACCGCGCCTAGCCTGAAAATTCCCTTTCTAGCAATCCCAGGTCTTTAGACAAACTCAACCAATTGTCAACCAGAAAATGCTTAAATTCACCTGGAGGCGCCTCCCCCCCCCCACACACACACTTCATCCCCTGCTTTGAGTTGTCCCTCTTTTCTGGGCCAGACCAATGAATTCAATGAATTTCTTAAATGTATTTGATTGATGTCTCATGTCTCTCTAAAATGTATAAAACCAAGCTATGCCCCGACCATCTTGGTCACATGTTCTGAGGACCTCCTGAGGGCTGTGTCACGGGCCATGGTCACTCATATTTGGCTCAAAATAACTCTCTTCAAATATTTTACAGAGTTCGACTCTTTTCCTCGACAATAGTAAACACCGTAATATATTTTTGTTGTTTTAATCAATTGTATACTACTGATTATAATTATAAATTCATCCAAATTAAAGGACCTTATAATTTTATAATCAAAGGAAATTGAAAATATTTAAATATACATATATAATATAAATGAATATTTGGCCAGGTGTGGTGGCTCATGCCTGTAATCCCAGCACTTTGGGGGACAGATTACCTGATATAAGTCATGAATCCTGGTCGTTATTTAAGGTATGTTTTTTGGATGAATTCATGTAGGTAGAGTGCTTAGAATAATAACTAGTAAAAAGCAGGTACGTGTTAGCTGATGTCTTAGGTCAGCTTCTCCAGAAGCAGAGGCTGAGAGAGGGATTCTTGTTCCAGTGACTTACTGCAGGAGGATCTTGGGAGGAGGGGGTGAGGGAGCAGGCTGGGCAGGGGAGTGAGTTAACTGAGGAAGGCTGTGGTTTTAGCTGGAGACTGACTTCAGGCTGACCCCAGGGGGAGCTCTGGGGCATGAACTGCGCTGCAGAGGGGTTCCACTTCGAGGCAAGGGAAACGGCCTTTTGCAAGCTGTGAGCTGCAGCTGACACTTGCTGCCCAAGTGACTAAGGCATCAACAGCATCTGCTACGGCTCATATAATTTTTTACTGGGGACGTGGAAACGAGAAATAAGGAAGAGTTCCTGTATTCCATGTAGAAAGCTTATTTTCACTTGGGCATAAAAGGAGCAAATGACGCAATTACAGACTATTCGCCTATGGAGTGCTGCTGACCATCAAGACAGAAAGGCTCAGAGAGAAGAGGGCCCACCAGGCCAGCTCAAGGGCCTGGAGAAGGTGCTGGAAAAAATTACTCTTGGTGCCGAGACCAGCTCGGTCAGGGAGACCCTAACCCAGCGGCACTAGAGGAATTAAAGACACACACACAGAAATACAGAGGTGTGAAGTGGAAAATCAGGGGTCTCATGGCCTCCAGAGCTGAGAGCATCAAACAGAGATTTACCCACGTATTTATTAAAAGCAAAGCAGTCATTAGCATTGTTTCTATAGATATTAAATTAACTAAAATTTTCTAAACTAAAATTAACTAACTAAATTAACTAAAAGTTTCTATAGATATTAATTAAATTAACTAAAAGTATCCCTTATGAGAAACGAAGGGATGGGCCGAATTAAAGGAATAGAATAGAATTAAAGGATAGAATAGAATTAAAGGAATAGAATAGAAGGGATGGGCCGAATTAAAGGGCTAGTTAACTGCAGCAGGAGGATACCCTTAAGGCATAAATCGCTCATGCTATTGTTTGTGGCTTAAGAATGCCTTTAAGAGGTTTTCCTGCCCTGGGCGGGCCAGGTGTCCCTTGCCCTCATTCCCGTAAGCCCACAACCTTCCAGCTTGGGCATTAGGGCCATTACGAACATGTCACAGTGCTGCAGAGATTTTGTTTATGGCCAGTCTTGGGGCCAGTTTATGGCTGGATTTTGGGGGGCTTGCTCCCAACAACTTGGAATGGCACTTGAAGGGTTCCAGGAGCTTTGGATGATTGGCAGGGGAGAAGGGGGAAGGTAGGGTGGGTGTGGGGTAAAGAAGAGAGGCAAAGAGCATCAGATGGAATCAGTTCTGTCTGGGAGCTTGCCCTTAGTGGGTGGACCTCTGACAGGAGAGGGACAGGGGACTGAGGAGGGGCCCATGTGTATACAGAGACTGCAGTGAGTACAAAGGAGGGTCACCAGACAGGCAGAGGGGAACATTTGACAGTGTCACCTTGAACTCCCTGACAAGATCCTTTGAGATACTTTGTTTGTTTGTTTGTTTAGACAGCCTCACTCTATCGCCCAGGCTGGAGTGCAGTGGTGTGATCTCGTCTCACTGCAACCTCCGTCTCCCAGGTTCAAGTGATTTTCCTGCCTCGGCCTCCTGAGTAGATGGAATTACAGGCACGCACCACCACTCCCAGCTAATTTTTGTATTTTTAGTAGAGACGGGGTTTCACCATGTTGGCCTGGCTAGTCTTGAACTCCTGACCTCAGGTGATCCACCTGCCTCTGCCTCCCAAGGTGCTGGGATTACAGGCGTGAGCCACTGTGCCCAGCCTGAGACACATCTGTTATTGCTATGTCACAGACTAGAACATTGAGGCACAGAGAGGTCAACTTATTGCTCAAGGTTTCACAGCCGATAAGCAGTGGAGCAGAGAATAACTCAGGCCAGCCGGCTCTAGGGTTGCACTCTGAGCCCCCATCTTGTACTGGTACCACCTTAGAGTGTGGCAGGGGCAATGGAAGAGCAGCATGGCCCAGGCATGGGGGCTCTGAGCTGTGGGCAATGGTGTCAGGTGAGCGTGAGGCCAAGTGGGCCAAGCCAGTCCTGATACACAGGGCAGAGCCCCAGCTCCTACCTTTAGCCAACATCAGGCAGGCATTGCCAAAACTTCAGCTAAGCCTTCTTCAGCCCTGCTGCAGCTCAAGGGGTGAAAAGCTAGATTAGGCAACTGGGCTGGCAAGGTGAGGACAAGAGGAAGGAAAGGGAGGAGGAAGCCCAGGAGGCTGGAGCTGGGAAGCAGGGAGAAGCCTGGGGCCTGGGAGGGCAAAAGAGTGCAGGGCTTCAAAGGGGTGGTGAGATCAGATGACATCGCTGAAACCATGTGATGTGGTTTGGCTGTGTCCCCACCCAAAATCTCAACTTGAATTATAATCTGAATTATAATCCCCATGTGTTGGGGGAAGGACCTGGTGGGAAGTGATTGGATCATAAGGGCGGTTGCCCCATGCTGTTCTTGTGGCAGCGAGTTCTCCTGCGATGTGCTGGTTTTATAAGAGACCTTCCCCACTTCATTCTGCACTTCCCTCTCCTGCCGCCATGTGAAGAAGGACGTGTTTGCTTCCCCTTCCTCTATGATTGTAAGTTTCCTGAGGCTTCCCCAGCAATGCAGAACTGTGAGTCAATTAAGCCTCTTTCCTTTATACATTACCCAGTCTCAGGCAGTTGTTTAAAGCAGCGTGAGAATGAACTAATACGCTGTGGAAACCAAGTGAAATGATTTGAGCTCCCAAGGAGAGATGGCAGCAGGGATAGCCAAACCCTGGGGCAGTGCCCGCTCTGAAGACAGAGCCCTGGCTGTGCCTCCCTATGGGAAGCAGCTAGGGAGGTTTTGTTTTAATTTTTTTTTTACTGTGGTAAGATACACACAACATAAAATTTACAAATTTAACTATTTTTAAGGGTACAAAGTATCATTAAATACCTTCACATTGTTGTTCAGCCATCACCACCACCCATCTCCAGAACTTTCCATCATCCTAAGCTAAAACTCTGTACCCATTTAACAATAACCCAACATTTTCGTGCTCCTCCAGCTCCCAGAAACCTTTATTCTACTTTCTGTGTCTATAAATTTGCCTCCTCTAAGTGCCTTATGTAAGTGGAATCATAAAGTATTTGCCCTTCTGTGACAGGCTTATGTCACTTAGCATAATGTCCGCAAGGTCCATCTATGTTGCAGCATGTGTCAGATTATCATTTTTTTTGGCTGAGTATGCTAGCTCACACATGTAATCCCAGCACTCTGGGAGGCCAAGGCAGGAGGATCACTTGAGGCCAGGAGTTCGAGACCAGCCTGGCCAACATGGTGAAACCCTGTCTCTAATAAAAATACAAAAATGGGCTGGGTGTGGTCGCAGGTGCCTGTAACCCCAGCTACTCGGGAGGCTGAGGCAGGAGAATTGCTTGAACCTGGGAGGCAGAGGTTGCAGTGAGCCGAGATCACGCCATTGCACTCTAGCCTGGGCAACAGAGTGAGACTGTCTCAAAAAAAAAAAAAAAAAAAAAAAAAAGAGAATGAGAGAGAGAAGGAGAACTAGCAGAGGTGAGGTGAGGTCCTTGCTTAGTTAACTCTCCCCTGCCTCGTTCCCCTTCTTTTGTGAGCCCCTCCTTGGTAAAGCCTGCACAAGGGATTTGGAGGTGTAGGTAGGATAAAAAGGCACCACCAGAGCCCTTCTCAGTGACATTGGACCCCAAGGCACAAGCACCCCACCCACACCCCGCAAGCCTGCCCCTCTGAGGACACGGTAATTTGGCACAGTAACACTTTCGTAGGTATTGGCCTTTCTAAGTTAACAATACAGATGACAGCCCACGATACAGATGACAGCCCACAATACAGATGACAGCCCACAATACAGATGACAGCCCACTTTAACCAGGACTTGCTGGAGGGTTGGGGCTGTCTCCTAAGCCGCTGGGCATAAGGGCTTTGAGCTTCTGTGAAGCGTGAATCACTGAGTGTGAGTCGCTGAGCTGATTATTCTCCGTGCCCTCCTTATGCTTTCTTCCTCCTTCCCAGCCCTGCTCTGCACCCTGTGGGCTTGACCTCTGTGGACACATTTTCTGAGTTCCTTTCCCCTTTGTCTTCCTGTGGGTTTGGCTAATGAGAGGCCCTGAGAAGAGGTCGGAGGGCAAGAGAAGCAGCTGGGGTCTTTCTTCCCCGTCCCTCCCTACTTCTTGTAGTGATGCTGCCTGTGGCTTGGGGCTCTTCCTCCCCAGATCCGGCTCTCACCCAGCTCAGTCACGCTCTCTCCTCCCCTGACCTCTACTACAGTGAGTGGTGTCGAGGGGCTTCACCATCCCACTTTGTAAAAATTAGCCCCGCACGCTAGTTTGTAAACAGACGCTCTGTTGAATTCTTTCCAGAATTCCATTTGAGTGTGCCTAAGGGTGCCCTGCTGGAGCTCTGATGCTACAGATATCCCCATGAGAAATTTCTGCCCGTGGGCAAGGGCAGGAAGGGGTCACGCGATCGTGGTGTGATTTCTCTGCCTTAAATTAGTTCCTAATATGTTGTAATATTGTTGATGTCAGTAAGATCCAGGATGGGGCCGGGCACAGTGGCTGATGCCTGTAATTGCAGCACTTTGGGAGGCCGAGGTGGGCGGATCACCTAAGGTCAGGAGTTCGAGACCAGCCTGGCCAACATGGTGAAACCCTGTCTCTACTAAAAATACAAAAATTAGCTGGGCATGGTGGCAGGCGCCTGTAATCCCAGCTACCCTGGAGGATGAGGCAGGAGAGTCCCTGGAACCCAGGAGGCGGGGGTTGCAGTGAGCTGAGATCGCACCACTGCACTCCAGCCTGGGTGACAGAGCACGACTCCATCTAAAAAAAAAAAATTATAATAATAATAAAAAAATAAAAGGTCCAGGATGGAAAATGGAGACTGAGGATTTGAGAGGGGCCTGGTTCTGTGTGAACTCATTCTTCTCTCCATCTGCTGAGCATATCAGGAAGATGGACTCACAGGAGGATGTTGAGCGTGGAGGAGAAATCCATTAACCTGACAAACTCATCCAATCCAGGAGCAATGGTGGAATCAATCTTTTTATTTGTTGTTGAGAGTTCCTGACTCGGTGCCACCACTACTGGAATGCTTGTGATCCACAAAGCCCCCGACAAGATCAGCAAATGTTTCATGCCTGATGGGCTTGGCATTCTGTCAGGCTGTAGCTGGTAATTACAAATAGACTATAGATTTCCTCCTACATTTTTGTTTTTTAAAAGGATCAAGTGGCTGGGTGCGGTGGCTCACACCTGTAATCCCAGCACTTTGGGAGGCCAAGGCGGACAGATCACCTGAGGTCAGGAGTTTGAGACCAGCCTGGCCAACATGGTGAAACCCCATCTCTAATAAAAATACAACAATTAGCCGGTCGTGGTGGTGGGCGCCTGTAGTCCTAGCTACTTGGGAGGCTGAGGTAGGAGAATCACTTGAACCTGGCAGGCAGAGGTTCCAGTGAGCCAAGATCGTGCCACTGCACTCCACCCTGGGTGACAGAGTGAGATTCCAGCTCAAAAAAAAAAAAAAAGAAGTGCTCAGCAGACATTGTGCCCTTTGCCCTTTGGCTAATCATGTTTTAAAAATACCTTTTTCTTTTTTGTTTTAAAAAAAGAAGAAGAAGAGGAATTCTCCTTGGGGACCTGGTCTGCAAACTCCACTTCTGTTCCCACTTCTAAAGGCACAGCTGTTGTCCATGGAGAGTTCCAAAGATGTGTCTTGATGACAATAATGGAAAGTAGTTGGTGTTTTTCTTCCTTTATTTGGATTTCAGTTTTGTATACTAAACAGAAGTAATTGCATTTGATGACAAAGGAAAAAGAATGAAATCAGCAAAGGGATCATTTGGGGTTTTTTGGCTCAGTGATTCCTGTGGTAGCCGTTGTGGTGGTTAATTTTCTGTGTCTATTTGCCTAGGCCATGGTACCCAGTTGTTTGGTCAGGTACCGGTCCAGATGTTGTAAAGGTATAGGTATATTTTTTTTCTTGAGATAGAGTCTCACTCTGTCGCCCAGGCTGGAGTGCAGTGGTGCAATCTCGGCTCACTACAACCTCTGCCTCCTGGGTTCTGCCTCCTGGGTTCAAGTGATTCTTGTGCCTCAGGCTCCCAAGTAGCTGGGACTACAGGTATGTGCCACCATGCCCGGCTAATTTTTTTTGTATTTTAAGTAGAGACGGAGTTTCACCATGTTGGCCAGACTGGTCTCGAACTCCTGGACTCAAGTGATCTGTCCACCTTGGCCTCCCGAAGTCCTGGGATTATAGGGGTGAGCCACCGTGCCTGGCCTGTAAAGGTATTTTTAAAACGTGATTAGCAGGATGTGGTGGTTCACACCTGTAATCCCAGCACTTTAGAAGACCGAGGCAGGAGGTTGGCTTGAGGCCAGGAATTTGATACCAACCTGGCAAGATGGTGAGTCTCTACAAAAAAATATACAAAAATTATCCAGGTGTGGTGGTGTGTGCCTGTGGCCCCAGTTACTCGGGAAGCTGATGTGGGAGTATGGCTTGAACCCAGGAGTTCGAGGCTGCAGTGAGCCATGTTTGTGCTACTGCACGCCAGGCTGGGCGACAGAGTGAGACCCTGACTCACAAAAAAATGTGATTAATATTTCAATATATGTAGTATACTCTGAGTAAAGAAAATTACCTTCCATAATGTGGGTATACGGTATCTATCAGTTGAACATCTTAAGAGAAAAGACTGATGTCCCCTGAAGAGGAGGGAATTCTGTCTCCAGCCTACCTTGGGACTGAAGGCTGCAATATCAACTTTTTCCTGGCCTGCACTGCAGATTTAGGACTTGCAGCCCCTACAATTTTTTCTTTTTCTTTTTCTTTATTTTTTTTTGAGACGGAGTCCTGCTCTGTCGCCCAGGCTGGAATGCAGTGGCACGATCTTGGCTCACTGCAACCTCTGCCTCCCAGGTTCAAGCGATTCTCCTGCCTCAGCCTCCCAAGTAGCTGGGATTACACGTGCCCTCCATCACATCTGGCTAATTTTGTATTTTTAGTAGAGACAGGTTTTCACCATATTGACTAGGCCAGTCTTGAACTCCTGACCTCAGGTGATCCCGCCCACCTCGGCCTCCCAAAGTGCTGGGACTACAGGCGTGAGCCTGCAGCCCATACAATTACATGAGCCAGTTCCTCAAAACAATCTCTCTCTGTCTCAAACACACGCGCCCGCCACACATGTACACACACACGCCTGCATGTATGCACGTATACACAACTATTTCTGTAGAGAACTCTACCTAGAACAGCCATTTTGCCGGCTGAAAACAGCAGTCTGCTTTCTCAGGAACTTAGTTATTACTATTATTTGAGACAGGGTCTCACTCTGTCACCCAGGCTGGAGTGCAGTGATGTGATCATAGCTCACTGCAGCCTCTACCTCCTGGGCTCAAGTGATCCTTCCATCTCATCCTCCCAAGTAACTGAGACCAAAGGTACACGTTACCATGCCCAGCTAATTTTTAAATTTTTTTGTAGAGACAGGGTCTCGCTATGATGCCAGGCTGGTCTTGAACTCCTGGGCTCAAGTGATCATCCTGCCTTGGTCTCCCAAAATGCTGGGATTACAGTCGTGAGCCACTTTGCCCGACCAGGAACTTAGTTTTAAAGAATATATGCCTGTAAGGCTGGAATTTAGTATTGCCAAAATTACTCTTATGAATCTTTGGTTCTCAATAAGGTCTGGTGTATGGAGCCATCTTTACACAATATGTTGTTGGGTGGCATGTCAACCCAAAAATAGTCCTTTTCTCCGCTCTTAGAGATGAACAGATTGCTGTTTCTGTGTGTTTGTTTTCAGTTGAGCATCAGTTGAAGGAATTGCTTGGTTATGTAGGGCCTTGTTGTATCAAAAATACATACTTACAATAGCAGAATCAACTCACAAGGTGAGATGCTCACACCATGAGTGGTATCTACAGACTGACAGTGTGTGAAGGAATTTTGGATTCAAATCTCTAGTCTTCCTCCTACTACAGGGTATAAAATTGTTGATAGGAATAGCAGACAAAATCTCTTTTATGATGTAAACTCATATTCTCTACCTCTCTCTGCCTCTGCCCTCAACATGCATATATATAGTTGATTTAAGTTATATGAAAATGTAAGCTGGGTGCAACTCTCCTGTCCAGTAAGAATGAGGGCCTGGCCTACTGTCAGATTTCACTAAACACATTTCTGGACAGTGGTGTGCATTAAGAGGTCTCTTCATAACCCTCCCCAAACAAGTCTTCAGTCATTTGAGTTTGCATAGCAATGCGAAAGAGACCACTCTCTTCCTTTTTTTTTTTTTTTGAGATGGAGTTTTGCTCTGGTTGCCCAGGCTGGAGTGCAATGGTACGATCTTGGCTCACTGCAACCTCCGCCTCCCAGGTTCAAGCACTTCTACTGCCTCAGCCTCCCAAGTAGCTGAGATTACAGGTGCCCACCACCACACTTGGCTACTTTTTGTATTTTTAGTAGAGATGGGGTTTCACCATGTTGACCAGGCTGGTCTTGAACTCCTGACCTCAAGTGAGGAGGCCTCAGCCTCCCAAAGTGCTGGGATTATAGGTGTGAGCCACCATGCCTGGCCCTCAGACATCGAATTTAACTCTTGTGAATATTATTTATTATATGACACTGTGATAGCAGCTGCTAAGATGGCCCTCAGTGATCCTTGCCTCCTTGTGTGAAAAAGGGGTTTATGCCTCAGTGTGCCCCCCCCAGTATTGGCTGACCATTGTGGTGAACAGAATTCTGGGAAAATGATGGTGTGGGGCTGATATGGTTCAGCTCTGTGTCCCCACCCAAATCTCATCTCAAATTGTAATCCCCATATGTCAAGGGAGTGACTGGATGGGAGGTGATTGCATCATGGGGGCAGGTTCCCTCATCCTGTTCTCATGATAGTGAGTGGCTTCTCATGAGATCTGATGCTTTTAGAAGTGTTTGGCAGTTCCTCCTTCACTATTTCTCTTTTCCTGCCACCTTGTGAAGAAAATACTTGTTTCTCCTTTGCCTTCCGCCATGATTGTAAGTTTCCTGAGGCCTCCCCAGCCATGCAGCCATGCAACCTCTTTCCTTTATAAATTACCCATTCTCAAGTATTTCTTTATAGCAGTGTGAAAATGGACCAATACAGACAGTGGCTTCCAGGGCTAAGTCATCAAAGACACTGTGGCTTCCGTCTTGCTCTCTTGGATTACTCATTCTGAGGGAAGCCAGCTGCCATGTTGCAAGGCCACTCAGTGCACCTTCTGAGAGGCTCATGCAGAGAGGACCTGAGGCCTCCCATCAACAGCCAGCACCAACATACCAGCCATGTGGGGGGACCATCCTGGAAGTGCATGCTGCAGCCCCAGTCCAACCTTCAAATGACTGCAGCCCACTTCAGCCAATATCTGACTATAACTTTATGAGAGAATTTGAAACGGAATTGCCCAGCCAACCCACGCTTGATATTCTGAGCCACTGAAATCATGACAGAGAACAAGTGATGATTGTTATTATAAATCACTATAAATGGAGTAATTTGTTAGCAGCAATAACTAATTAATATAGAAACATTATCTTTTTTAATTATTTATTATGTTATTTTATTTTTTGAGACTGAGTCTTGCTCTGTCATCCAGGCTGTAGTGCAGTGGTGCAATCTTGGCTCACTGCAACCTCCGCCTCCTGGGTTCAAATGATTCTCCTGCCTCAGCCTCCTAACTGGCTGAGATTACAGGTGCCCACCACCACACCTGACTAATTTTTTTGTATTTTTAGTAGAGACGGTGTTTCACCATGTTGGCCAGGTTAGTCTCGAACTCCAGGCTGGAGTGCAGTCGTACAATCATAGCTCACTGCCGCCTCCACCACCTAGGCTCAAGCAATCCTCCAGCCTCAGCCTCCCAAGTATCTGGGATAGCAGATGCACACCACCATGCCCAGCTAATTTGATGTGAGTTTGACTACTTTAGTTACCACATGTAAGTGCAATCATGCAGTATTTGTCCTTTTGTGACTGGCTTATGTCACTAAGCATAATGTCCTCAAGCTTCATCCATATTGTAGTGAAACGGCGTTATTTGTCTGGGGTAAATATCCAAGGTTCGTTGTTTCATGACCACGGAAAACTAAGATGCAGACATACAAGAATGAGGTTCAGAGTGGAAGATTAATAGGTGAAAGAGAAGAGCTTGCTGCAGCAGAGAGGCGTCCCGAAAAAATGGGTTGCTGCTTCTGCGAATGTAAGGGGTTTTATAAATGAGCTTGAGGAGGCGCTGTCTGATTTACATAGGGCATGAAAGATTGGTTGGACCAGGTGTGCCCTTTGCATAGGGTGCAAAAACCTGGCTGCCCCCACCCTAATCTTTTATGATGCAGATATGTTCTCTGGCCTGTGCCATGTTGCCTGTTTCTTTACTGTACACGTGGTGACAAAGAAAAGGGAAGATGGAGCCTCCATGTTGAACATACCTGGCCCCCAGGTAGCCCTTTTCTATTGGCACAGCTGCCGGCGTTCACCTGTGCAAGCTTCCAGCTTGCTTATCTATGTCTGCAGCTTGATTTTTCAGGCTGCTCCTTGTTAGAAATGATTTGGGGGCTGCTTTTGTTAAAAGGGAAATTCCGCTGATGACTGTTTTATGTTTTACCCACTATCTGCCTAAATAATTTTTCTTTTTTTTTTTTTTTTGAGACGGAGTCTGGTTCTGTTGCCAGGCTGGAGTGCAGTGGTGCAATCCTGGCTCACTGCAACCTCCGCCTCCCAGGTTCAAGCGATTCTCCTGCCTCAGCCTCCCAAGTAGCTGGGACTACTACGTGGCGCGCGCCACCACGTCCAGCTAGTATTTGTATTTTTAATAAAGACAGGGTTCCACCATGTTGGCCATGATGGTCTTGATCTCCTGACCTTGTGATCCACCTGCCTCAGCCTCCCAAAGTGCTGGGATTACAGGCATGAGCCACCACGCCCGGCCCAGTTCTTTGGGTTTTTTTTTAGACAGGGTCTCACTCTGTTGCCCAGGCTGGAGTGCAGTGATGTGATTTCAGCTCATTGCAACCTCTGCCTCCCAGGTTCAAGTGATTTTCCTGCTTCAGCCCCCCAGATACAGGCACCCGCCACCATGCCTGGTCAATTTTTGTGTTTTTGGTAGAGACAGGGTTTCACCATGTTGGCCAGGCTAGTCTTGAACTCCTTACCTCAGGTGATCCGCCCACCTTGGCCTCCCAAAGTGCTGGGATTAAAGGTGTGAGCCACTGCGCCCGGCTCCGTTCCTCTACATTTGTTAGTGAGCATTTTACTTTCCCTGATAGTGAAAGATCTTTCCTTTTTCTTCCTATTTGTGTTTGGTGTCACTCTGATTCATGGATTCTTTTTTTAATCAAATGTAATATTATACCGATAGTCATTCTGATGAACTTTGGGTTTTTTTTTTTTAACCTAACAATATATTCTGGATATCACTCTGTGTCAGTTCATAGAGATCTTCATCGTTGCTTTTTACAGTGACATGGTATTCCATTGTGTAGACATACCATAATTTATTCAAACAATTTCTTACATATGGACATTGAGGTTGTTTTTAATATTTTGCAATTACAAATTATGCTTGAATAAATAGCCTTGTACACAAGCACATATATATGTATAAAAATATATATGTAGGCCAGGTGTGGTGGCTCACACCTGTAATCCCAGCATTTTGGGAGGTCAAGATGGGCAGATAATGAGGTCAGGAGATCGAGACCATCCTGGTTAACACATTGAAACCCCGTCTCTACTAAAAATACAAAAAATTGGCCGGGCGTGGTGGCTCACACCTGTAATCCCAGCACTTTGGGAGGCTGAGGCAGGTGGATCACGAGGTCAGGAGATCAACACCAGCCTGGCTAACACGGTGAAACCCGTCTCTACTAAAAATACAAAAAATTAGCTGGACCTGGTGGCACGTGCCTGTAGTCCCAGCTACTCGGGAGGCTGAAGCAGGAGAATCACTTGAACCTGGGGGGCAGAAGTTGCAGTGAGCCAAGATCACGCCACTGCAATCCAGCCTGGGCAACAAAGCAAGACTCCATCTCAAAGAAAAAAAAAAAAAATATATATATATATATATATATATAATTGTTAGAGGTCATTCAGGAATTCAGGATAAGTACCCAGAAGTAAGATTTCCGCATCAGAGGGTAAATGCTGTGTAATTTTGTTGAATATTACTCAGTTCCCCTCAATGGGATTGCACCATTGTGTGAATCCCACAGCCTCATCCACAGCCTCACCGCATAATGGTTTGTAAAGATTTTGAGTTTTTGCCATTCTGATGGGCAATAGGTGCATTGCAATTTAAATTTCTGTTTATATTATTATGTAACTAGAGCTTGCATTCACCCACCATGTGAGTGGTTCCTAAGACTTTAATTTTGAGAAATGACTTCTACTCAGGCTCCAGGTCCTTATTCTTCAGCCCCGACCCCTCTTTCCTCCCTCTAGACACTTCCTTCCATCTAAACCGCCACGGCAGCCTCCTTCAGCACACAGATAACATCCTCCTCACTGAGTGGGCAGGAAAGGAGGTTCAAAGAATGAAGTGGTTTACCCAGCCAGTAAGTGGAGAATCCAAGACTAGAGACCATCTGTTCCTTTTTGTTTGTTTGCATTTTTTTCCTTTCTTTTCTTTCTTTCTTTTTCATTTCCTTCCTTCCTTCCTTCTTTTTCTTCCTTCCTCTTTCTTTCCTTTCTTTCTCTTCTCTTTCTTTTCTTGCTCTCTTTCTTCTTTCTTGTTGTTTTTGTTGAGACCATGTGCTCAGATTCCTAGTACATGACTAAAGTTAGGAAAGAGTCCCCAAGACCACTTTCCCCTCTGATACCAATTTAAAGTTTAGGGGTCCCCACAACCACCTTCAATAATCCACTTGGTGGACTTGCAGAACTTACTGAAAGCTATTATACTTACACTTACAGTTTATCATAGCAAAAGGACACAGATTAACATCAGCCAAGGGAAGACACACATAGGGCAGTGTCCAGGAGAGCTTCCAGCAGTCCTCTCCCAGTGGAGTAATGGACTCCTTCTGGAAACTATATGCACGGACTATATACATGGAGTATTGCCAACCAAGGAAACTCACCAGGCTGTTGGTGTCCAGAGTGTATAGTAGGGCTTGGTCTTGTGGACATGGCTGGCTTGACCTTAGTCTATTCCTTCAGGGGTCAAGCTGATATGGTGTGGCCAAATCTCCCACCATAAATCACATTGGTCTAACATGTTGTGTCTGTTTGGCATGGCCCATGGCCTCCAGGTAAACACAGTGCTATTATCCAGCAGGACATCTAAGGGCTTAGAGATCACCTCCCAAGAGCCAAGAGCAAAGCCCAGATCTCACTTCAAGTAAGCTTAAAATTCTTTACTACACAACACCCTTTCCTTGTTACAGGAGAGTGGGGGTGCCCTGCTGGCCCTCACAGAGGAAGAGCTCATAACTCATAACCCACAAAACTGTAATGAAGGGCAATCCCATCCGACTGAAAAATGGGACTGGAAACAGGCACTGAACATTCCAGAAGGAAAGAGAGGGGCACAGGGGAGCGCGTAAGTGGATTTAATGACGGCTAGTCTACAAGAAAAAGTGCAATCAATTCAGGTTATTGAAAATTCACCCCCAATATTTTCCTCTACTCATCAAATGTGGAAGAAAGGGGCTCATTGGAGCTTGCTCATGGCTCGCATCAGGGCCAGCCGGCCTCAGTCTTGTTCTCTGATTATAACATCGAGGACCCCTAGGTGGCGCTGATTTCCAGCTTGGGTGGCAAATAGTTAACAACAACAAAAAAGGAATCTGAAAGTTCAGCAAACCTCTTTTTTTTTCAAACTTTTTTGTTTTTGATTAAGCACATTCCACAGTACAAAGCTGTCATGAATAATATCTGTACAATTGAACAGTTTCAATAGCTGTTCAGACACAAATTTATTTCAAACAAATAATTGGCAAACATAATTAACTACAAGTTAGACTATCCCAGTGCTTTAAAACATTAATATAGCAGTAATTTACATTTGCTCAATTATGGTTAGCAAAATAAAGTCCAGAGTATGGCTGGGAATTTACTATTATAATCCCAGAAAGTCAGAATTCCTTGGGTGCCAAAGTCCCTTGCTATAATTTAGTAGGAACAATTCAAAGGTTGTGTACATATTCAAAGGCCATGATCTCCCAAGGAACAAGGGGGACTTCTATATTAAACATGCAAAAACAACAAAAAATCTATTCATTCATTCCGAATTGCCTCCTTCTCTGCCCCTACCTTCCCCCTGGGCTTTTCTGACCAGTTTGATATCGAAGTTGTAGGATGAAAAGAGGTCAAAGCTAAATCACTTTCACAACCACCATCAAGCTTACAACATCTGCCTTATGAATGGAGGTTTATTGTTTATGCTTTGAGACTCAACTTCTCAAAAACATAAATTAATTTAGTAACATGGGAAGGAAGGATTTTTTTTAAGAAAAACTAAAAAAGCAAAGCCAACTCGATAAATCACATACACACATATTGATCCCCACACCGTTCTCAATGCAAAGGACAAATCGGAGCCCAGGGACCTTCCCTTTAGTAGTAGAGCATGCTTCCACGGGAAGAGGTTTAATTTATAGGAGACTGTTTATTGGTCCTTCAAAATGCTATTGATGGCCGGGCACAGTGGCTCACACCTGTAATCCCAGCACTTTGGGAGCCCGAGGCAGGCGGATCACAAGGTCAGGAGTTCGAGACCAGTTCGGTCAATATAGTGAAACCCCGTCTCTACTAAAAATGCAAAAATTAGCCGGGTGTGGTGGCACGTGCCTGTAGTCCCAGCTACTTGGGAGGCTGAGGCAGGAGAATCACTTGAACCTGGAGGCGAGGAGGTTGCAGTGATCTGAGATTGCGCCACTGCACTCCAGCCCGGGCTACAATGCGAGACTCTGTCTCAAAAAAAAAAAAAAAGTTATTGACATTCCTTGATCTTTGGAAACAATGGCAAAGGGCAAATCAAACCTAATATTGAATAAGGGAGAAGGAGTGCCAATTGGATGCCAATGTCCTTTCCATGCACCGTCAGGGTGATAGTGCCAGATACCAACGTCCTTTCCATGCACCGTCAGGGAGACAGTGCCATTTACACATTTGGGCTGTGTACTCGGGAGTACTTGGGAGCTTTGAGAACCTGCTGAGGCCGCAGCAGCAGGTGACACCAGAGATGACTGGGGTGGGATTCATGGACTTGAGGCTTTACACCACTTAGGAGTGCCCTCCCCTCAGCATGGGCCTCTGAACCAGCCTGACCTGACCTGCAGGCTCCAACACACCAGCGGGTCCTGCCAGAACCTTGGCAAGGACAGGATGCATGAATTCCAGAGCCAGGACAGCCCGTCAATAGGGCCTTATTATTTCCCCTTCCCAGGGCCACAACTGCACAGAATAATGATTTTTGACAGTGAAGCCAAATGAATACTACGGGAAGTGACCACTAGTACTCAGGAGTACTTATGAGAAAAAGAATAAGAACAAAAATGTTTAAGTTACCTCTCTATTGTATAATATATACTGTACAACAAATAAAACATTCATGTTCAACTTTAGAAATTACATTTTAAAACAAGATTCTCATTAAAAACACACACAAACCACACACACAATGACAACAAAATAAAAACACTGTAGGAATACTGCAGGAAGGGTTCCAGGTAATCCACATCAACCCTGGTATCAGGTTCTTGAGTCCAGTCCATGGCTAAGCGCGAACACACTCTGTATTAGTGTCTCAAGTGCAGGGGGCCCTGACCCCAGCAACTTTGAAGTTAAACTGTTATGTACATTATATCTACATGTGAATACAGTATTTTAAATTAGGAGGCAAGCACACATATAAAGGTGTTACTCTACCAAATATCAGGAGATGGTTGTGGGACAGAGAACAGTTAATAAAAGGGCTAACCCCCATGGCACGTGTATACCTATGTAACAAAACTGCACGTTCTGCACATGTACTCCAGAACTTAAAATATAATTTAAAAAAATTAAAAATAAAATAAAAGAGTTATGTTGGGAGATAATAACTGACTTATAGTTCTTTTTTTTTTTTTTGAGACGGAGTCTCGCTCTGTCGCTCAGGCTGGAGTGCAGTGGTGCAATCTTGACTCACTGCAACCTCCACCTCCAGAGTTCTGGCCATTCTCCTGCCTCAGCCTCCCAAGTAGCTGGGACTAGAGGCGCCCACCACCACATCCGGCTAATTTTTTGTATTTTTAGTAGAGACGGGGTTTCACCGTGTTAGCCAGGATGGTCTCAATCTCCTGACCTCGTGATCCACCCGCCTTGGCCTTCCAAAGTGCTGGGATTACAGGGGTGAGCCACTGCGCTCGGCCAACTGACTTACAGTTCTTTAAATTAAAAGAAATTGGTACAGAAAGGAAGTATAATCCAAAACATATTACTAAAACGACCCAGAGAGATTTTTCCATTGTCCAACATGTTCCTAATACAGCAAGTCAAAATTCATAATGACTTGGACGGTCAAAAGGAGAATGTTAACTTTTGAAAATGAAAGCCGTGGACATTCTGAGTAGGTGTTTGGCATCCAAAATTTCACTGAAGAAGAATGCTGTTTCTTAGTATCAAACCAAAGTGCAAAGCAATATAAATTAGAGGCCAAGACTTCTCTTGGTGTCAATTTACTTCTGTAAAACAGATTCTATGTTCCTTTTCTATGATCAGTTTACATTTGAAACATTAGATTTTTTCACTAATGAGGGAAGGAAATGGGCTTCTGTGCTACTTTCAAGTCAGTGAAGCTAAGGTCTCCTTCTCAAAGTAGAGCCGGAATCAGAGGTGAGAAATGTCGGGACTTGAAGAGTTAGGCTGCTTTGCATCTACCCAGCGTCTAGAACCAATTCCAGCTTCATAACTCAGCTGTGAACGAACTCCCTTAGGCATTGGTAGCCACGTAGCCAGTAGTTCAAGACTAGAAAACCTGGAAACGGGTGAAAGTGCAGACTGTTATCTAGAGATGTAAGTGTATGTTCTGGAGGGGGAATGGGTCTCATTCTGGGCACTGGGAGGCACATTTAAGAAATCACAAATCAAAATAGTGTCATCATGGGAGCTGCTGACGATTTGAAACTCATCAAACTGTAGGCAAAACACATGTCCAGAATGTTCCACCAGTGTGCGCAAACACAATGTGCTTGCTGGGGCTCGAGGGTCAAGAGCGGCTTGCAAGTCCTAAACTTTAATTTTCCCATCATAGGCCCTGCTGACCATCCTCTTGTTATCAAACTGGATGCATCGGACCAATTCTTCATGTCCCTCTAGGACTCTTAAACAGGAGCCACATTCAATATCCAAGAGCCTAATGGTATGATCTGATGATCCACTAACAACCAGCCCATCCCTGTACTGGAGACAAGACTCGCTTGTGCCCATTAAGAGTACGAGCAAATTCACAGGTGCTCATGCTCCAGACTTTGATGGTCCTGTCACCAGAGGCAGACACGATGTATTTCTCGTCAAAGTCTACTACGTTGACAGCAGCTCAGTGGCCAACCAGGACACCGCGTAAAGTGATATCGGTCGCAGAAGCCATGTCCCACACAGCAATGGAGCGGTCCTTGAACAGGTCACCATCAGTCCACTGCTGAAGCGTAAGTGCAGTACATCCTCATTGTGGTGGATTAATGTGTTAAGAACTTCACCCGTGTTCACTTCCCACACTCTCACCGTAGAATCCGAAGAGCCAGTTACAATGACACGCTCATCCTACTGCAGACAGAGGACAGAGCCTGTGTGGTCATTAACACTTTCAAACATTCGAGGCTGGTTTTATCCCAAATCTTAATATAATTATCTTGTAGGCCACTGATAATTTTTTCATCATTGTACTGTAAACCATAGACACCTTTACTATTTTCAGAGTGGTACTGAATCCTCTGCAAGCTGTGGCGGCCACACCGCTAGGTGGATTCTATAGTCTCTATATCCTGGATAATGTTTGGGTATAATGACCTATAAAATGAATTTGGAGGGCTAGATGTGGGTCTGTTTTGAAACAGGTACTGATCCCACCCTCTTCTTTCTGAAAGTCCTTTCCATAGGGGATCAGTGTATACCATTCATTCAATCAGCTTCTTCCAAAGCATTCATTCTGAGATCAATCCCTGCCATCCTTTACATACCAGCTCTGCTGCACACAGAGACCTGGTAACCAGGTACAAAAGAATGTTTTCTGCTATGTGATCTAAGCCTTGCTCGGGTAAAGCAGTAGTAAAGTCTTGCTGCAACATGGGCTTCAGGTAAGAGTTGATACGTCCATGCTGATAATGACACATTCGTGAAATAAGATGTTCCACAAATTCCAACTGATCTGATTCAGACCACTGGTTAAAATATTGAATATACAAGTCTTTTTCTTTTTGATAGTTTCCTTCTGATGGCCTCTTTCTGGAGATGATCACAAATGATGTTCCATTACTTATCTGCCAAGGAGTATTTTTCTTTGGGGACTTATCTTCATCTCGATCTTCCAGAACTGAAGTGTTAGTTCCACATGGCTGGGGAGGCCTCATAATCACGGCAGAAGGCAAGGAGGAGCAGGTCACATCTTACGTGCAATGGCAGCAAGCAAAGAGAGAGAAGCTTGTGCAGGGAAACTCCCCTTTTTTAAAAACATCCGATCTCAACCAGGTGCGGTGGCTCATGCCTGTAATCCCAGCACTTTGGGAGGCTGAGGCAGGTGGATCCCGACCTAAGGTCGGGAGTTTCAGACCAGCCTAACCAACATGGCGAAACCCCGTCTCTACTAAAAATACAAAATTAGCCAGGTGTGGTGGTGCATGTCTGTAATCCCACCTACTCGGGACGCTGAGGCAGGAGAATCGCTTGAACCCGGGAGGTAGAGGTTGCAGTGAGCCGAGATCGTGCCATTGCACTCCAGCCTTCAACAAACCTATTCTATCAAATTACATTTCCCAGTGAGGTAAGATTACAATAAGAATTGGCTTTCAATTTGTGCAGTTGGTGTAAGTTCACCTCTTGATTCACTTTGTAAATCTTTGCCACGGGACTGCTGTGGTGGTTGGAAAGATACTCCAGTGCCAATAGGACAAAGTTCAACAGGGATGGGGCCAACGCGTGCTATTTAGGGAGGGAGGAGGGGAGAAGAAGACAAATATGGGCAGAGGGTGGCACAGAACAAATACCAGGCATTTTTCCACAAGGGCAGGGCTTCCTACAAAACTAACTGAGTTTAGCCTGCAGGGGTGCCTGAGTGAGGCCCCCCTGTGGTGCAGCGGGAGAATGGGGCAGTGGGAAGGTGGAGGGTGCAGGGGCAAGGTGGGGAGGGAGGGCTAGGGAGTTTGGACTGAGGAAAGAAAGCTTTTTCTGCTTTGTCCCCTGCTGCCTTCTCTACACCGACTGGGCTGTCTTCAACAAGGAGGGGAGATATTTCTCTTCGCTCTGGTTTCCCTCCACACCCCATTGGTCTTTTTCAGGATTTCCAGTCTCCTCCCGCCTTCTTGGATAGGAAGCCTGGGCTACAAGCAGCTGTTTTATTTCTTTATGCCGTAGACAAAAGCTAAATAAGTCCCAAACTCAAAACTTGGGTAGCAAAGCCTTGATGGGTCTTATTTTAGGCACAAGAGTAAAATAAAGAGAAGTGAAGCATTGTTTGGAGTGGTGATGAGACACAGATGGTAAAAATGAACAGGAAATTATCCGACAGTGACTATTGCTTACGAAGGAGTGAAATTGAGTGTCTGATAGCGGAAGAGTGGGTGGGCATTCTTAGCTATGTCAGGAATGGTTGTTTTAAGAAGGTGACATTTAAACAAAGAGCCGAAAGACAAGAATGAGCCAGTAATGTTAACAGCTTCTGTTGGGGAAAAATCCCTTGAAGTGATTAAGGAAGTCTGGACTTGCCCTAGAACATGTGGAACCAACTAGACTAAGCAAACTGGCTAAGGATGGAGTTTACACAGCCAGTGGAAGGAGTGTTTGAAATAATAACACATTTCACTTTTAGGAAAATTAAGAAAGCTACAATCCTCACCACTAAGGGAGAGGCTGGCAAAAGAACTGGGTCTTGGGTGGCTCTACTGAAACCCATCAGAAAGCCTCCCAAAGCTTTCTCTAAGACTTGCCCCTAACTTGGTGAGCCGTATCATTTCCAGTATAGTGGGGTGGGGACAAGTGAGGACTCTGGCATCAGAGACAAAGCACTGAATTCTAGGTGTGTGACCTTAGGCAAATATTAATGATGTGGAGCCTCAGTTTCCTCATCTGTAAAAGGGTATGAGAACCCTCCCATTCAGGGAGATTGTGAGGGTTCAGTGTGATGATGTGTGCAGAGTATTGCCATAGAGTTGGCATGAAGCACCTTAAAAGGTAGTGTTCAGGCCGGGTGCGGTGGCTCAGGCATGTAATCCCAGCACTTCAGGAGGCCAAGACGGGTGGAGCGCCTGAGGTCAGGAGTTCAAGACCAGCCTGACCAACATGGTGAAACCCCGTCTCTACTGAAAATACAAAAATTAGCTGGGCGTGGTGGTGGGCGCCTGTAATCCCAGCTACTTAGGAGGCTGAGGCAAGAGAATTGCTTGAACCCGGGAGGCGGAGGTTGTAGTGAGCCAAGATCATGCCATTGCACTCCAGCCTGGGTGACAAAGTGAGACTCCACCTCAAAAAAAAAAAAAAAGGCGGGGGGGCTGGGCATGGTGGCTCATGCCTGTAATCCCAGCATTTTGGGAGGCTGAGGCGGGCGGATCACGAGGTCAGGAGATCGAGACCATCCTTGCTAACACAGTGAAACCCCGTCTGTACTAAAAATACAAAAAATTAGCTGGGCGTGGTGGCAGGCGCCTGTAGTCCCAGCTACTTGGGAGGCTGAGGCAGGAGAATGGCGTGAACCCGGGAGGTGGAGTTTGCATGCAATGAGCCGAGATTGCGCCACTGCACTCCAGCCTGGGCGACAAAGCAAGATAACATCTCAAAAAAAAAAAAAAAAAAAAAAAGAAGAAGAAGAAGAAAGAAAATTAGCCGAGCGTAATGGCGCACGCCTGTAGTCCCAGCTACTCAGAAGGCTGAGGCAGGATAATCACTTGAATCCGGGAGGCGGAGTTTGCAGTGAGCTGAGATTGTCCCACTGCACTCTAGCCTGGGCGACAGAGTGAGACTCTATCTCAAAAAAAAAGAAAAAAAGAAGGTGGTGTGCAGCCACACATCAGAGGTTCTTGACATGGCCCAAGCAGATTGCTCGGTGGGATAAGCAGGTGCTTTCTGTAGCCCCAGGTCTTGGAAGGGAGGAAGCCTTTACTACTTGGAGGACTCTTTCCTAGCAAACTCCTTCTTGCAAAGGACAAATGGCATTATCTCACGCAGCTGTTGCATAACAGGTTATGTAACTACTTAAGGGGAAACACAACTCTGTGGATGGCTGAGATTTCACAGAATCACACATCATTGTTTTAAATATAAACACTTTCCCACATCAACATGGAAATAGCCAGCACAGAAGACGATGCAGGTGGCTTGTCACCATCTACATGGTTCTGATTTCCAGCTGGTGGTCAACATAAGCAGAGAAAAAGGCAAGAGTAAGTTCATCTTGTTTTGGGAGGCAGGAGATCCGAATTCTAGTCCTGGCTGGGCAGCCTTGGGCAAGTCACTGAACTCTTGTTACTCCAAATGTGGTACCTGGGCCAGCAGTATCCATGTCCCCTGGGAACTTGTTGGAAATGCAGAATTTCCAGATTTACCGAATCAGAGCCTGCACTATTAGCAAGATCTTCAGGTGGTTTTATGCACATTGAAGTGTGGGAAGCATTAACTTCACATCTCTGAGCCTTTCTCTCCTAAATAAGGGGCCAAAGTGTCTTTCTTTTTTTCCTTTGTTTGTTTGTTTGAGACTGAGTCTCACTCTCTGGCCAGGCTGCAGTGCAGTGGCATGATCTCGGCTCACTGCAATCTCCACCTCCCGGGTTCAAGCGATTCTCCTGCCTTAGCCTCCCGAGTAGCTGGAATTACAGGTGTGCACCACCATGCCAAGCTAATTTTTGTATTTTTAGTAGAGACGGAGTTTCACCATATTGGCCAGGATGGTCTCGAACTCCTGACCTTGTGATCCACCCTCTTTGGCCTCCCAAAGTGCTGGGATTACAGGTGTGAGCCACCACGCTCGGCCCAAAGTGTCTTTCAAATTGAATATAAATATAACTAGCTTCGGCCAGGCGTGGTGGCTCATGCCTGTAATCCCAGCAGTTTGGGAGGCCGAGGTGGGTGGATCACCTGAGGTCAGGAGTTTGAGACCAGCCTGACAAATAGAGAAACCCCATCTCTACTAAAAATACAAAATTAGCCGGGCATGGTGGTACATACCTGTAATCCCAGCAACTTGGGAGGCTGAGGCAGGAGAATCGCTTGAACTTGGGAGATAGAGGTTGCAGTGAGCCAAGATTGTGCCACTGCACTCCAGCCTGGGTGACAGAGTGAGACTCCATCTCAAAAAAAAAAAAAATTACAAAAGTAATACATATTCACAATTAAGAAAAACAATTAAATAGAAAAAAGAGCAAAAATGATTACCTGGGCATGGTGGCAGGCGCCTGTAATCCCAGCTACTTGGGAGGCTGAGGTAGAAAAATTGCTTGAACCCAGGAGGTGGAGGTTGCAGTGAGCTGAGACTGCACCATTGCACTCCAGCCTGGGCAACAAGAGCGAAACTTCATCTCAAAAGAAGAAGAAGAAGACAAAGAACAGAGAGCAAAAATAAAATGTACAAGTCCTTCTCCTTCCCATAACTCCCCCTCGCAGGCCTGCCTTCCGCTAGCCATCTCCTGGACTTCCTCAGGCTTGACCCTGGCATCCAGGGTTTCTCCCTTACTGGCAGGCAACACCCACACTCCAGGTGGACTTCTTTGGAAGCAGAGTTACTTGCCTTGAGTTGGAGGGGTGGGGTGGAAAATCACCCCTTCCCCACAAGCTAACCACACTCTTCACAGAAAGGATTGCTCTGATGTGCCTATGGATCCTCCCTTTCCCCTTGACAGCCTGCAGGAAAGGAATGGGTTCCAGGTCAGAGAATTGGTCCTGCCACCTCTTAGCAAGTTATGTGGGGTTGCCTTTACTCCTCACTTTGAAATGTCAGCGGCTTGTCACTTGTCACTTATATTCTCGGTTTGAGGCTTCAGCTGACATCCTCAGACAAGAGTCTGTTATGCTCTTTCAAATCTAGGGGTCCGTAGATTGACCCCATAAGACCATATTTGTCCCAGTGGCCATTTCATAGTTGGCTCGCTCTTTCTCCAGCATGAACGTGACATGATCAAAATTATGACTGCCCTTCATAAGGGTCATTCTGGCTGCCCTAAAGGGACTTTGCTAGCATCTCTGGCTTCCATGCCTACTCAATTAGAAACTTTCCATCTTTGTCCAGTTTTAACAGACTGAGATCTTGGCCAAGCCTAAAATCTGAGGTTCTCACCTATCATCTCCATGAATGAACAACAAATACTACCTACTTTGCTGATTTCTATGACTCAAATATCCTTTCATTAGCAAAATGCGGAATTACAGAATGGAAGCAGCTTGCATTTTGTTTTGATATGGACTTATTCATCAAATATTTATTAGAGTTGACTCTGTGCTGGCACTATGCCTGGACTGGAGGTTTAATAATGAACAAGACAGGCAAGGTTAAATTTGACAAAAGGCCAGATGCGGTGGCTCATGCCTGTAATCCTAGCACTTTGAGAGGCCAAGGCGGGTGGATCACTTAAGCCCAGGAGCTCGAGACCTGCCTGGGCAACATGGCAAGACCTTGTCTCTACAAAAAATACAAAAATTAGCTGGGCATGGTAGTGTGCGCCTGTAGTCCCAGCTACTTGGAAGACTGAGGTGGGAAGTTCCTTTAAGTCTGGGAGGCAGTGAGCTGAGACCATGCCACTGCACTCCAGCCTGGGAGACAGAGTGAGACCTTGTCTCAAAAAACAAATGGACAAAAGATACCCCTGTGAGCTAGCTTTCAGTTCTGGAGGAAAAAATTCTCTAGGAACTGAAAATCTTAACTTAGTCTCCATGATAACTGAATCTTACCTCTTGTAAAATTTGCCTTAATAGTATTTTTAATAGTTAAAGCATTTAAAATTTTTATGTTGGATTTATTTTATTTCATTTTGGAACTCGGGTTCCAAAGGTAGATTTAATCATACTCCTCAATTTGTGGCACACTTAAAAAAAAGAATAACTTTATTGTGGTAAGAATACTTAACATGAAAGCTACCCTCTTAATATGTTTTCAAGTGTACAATACAGTATTGCTAAATATAAGTACAGTGTTGTACAGCAGGTCTCTAGGGCTCATTCATCTTGCTTAACTGACACTTTATGCCTGTTGATTAGAAACTTTCCATTGAGGCCGGGCATAGTGGCTCGTGCCTGTAATCCTAGCACTTTGGGAGGCCGAGGCAGGTGGATCACCTGAGGTCAGGAGTTTGAGACCAGCCTGGCCAACATGGTGAAACCCCATCTCTACTAAAAATACAAAAATTAGCCAGGTGTGGTGGTGCGCACCTGTAATCCCAGCTACTCGGGAGGCTGAGGCGGGAGGATCACTTGAACCTGAGAGGCTGAGCTTGAAGTGAGCCAAGATCACACCACTGCACTCCAGCCTGGGTGAGATAGCAAGACTCTGTCTCAAAAAAAAAAGAAAAAAGAAACTTTCCATTGATCTTTCCCCAGCCCCTGGCAACTACCGTTTCACTTTTGTATTCCATGAATTGGCCTATTTTAGACACTAATTTTAAGTGGAATCATGCAGTATTTGTTCTTCTGTGACTGGCTTATTTCACTTAGCATAATGTCTCAAAGTTCATCCATGTAGTCTCATATTGCAGAAGTTTCTTCTTTTCTAAGGCTGAATAATAATATTCCACTGCATGTGTATTCCACATTTTCTTTATCCACTCATTCGCTAATGGACAGTTGGGCTGTTTCTGCATCTTGGCTATTATGAATAATTCTGCAATGAATATGGCAGTGTTAATAACTCTTGGAGATTCCAGTTTCAATCCTTTTGGATCAATACCCATAAGTTGAATTGCTGGGTCATATGATAGTTCTATTTTTAATTAATTAATTAATTAATTTTTTTTTTTAGAAGGAGTCTCGCTCTTGTTGCCCAGGCTGATGTGCAATGGCACGATCTCGGCTCACTGCAACCCCCACCTCCTGGGTTCAATCGATTCTCCTGCCTCAGCCTTCTGAGTAGCTAGGATTACAGGCATGCCCCGAGCTAATTTTTTTTTTTTTTTTTTTTTTTTTTGTATTTTTAGTAGAGATGGGGTTTCACCATGTTGGTCAGGCTGGTATGGAACTCCTGACCTCAGGTGATTCGCCCACCCTGGCCTCCCAAAGTGCTGGAATTACAGGCATGAGCCACTGCGCCCGGCCCTATCTTTAATTTTTTGAGGAACCTCTATGCTATTTCTCATAGCGGTTGCACCATTTTGCATTCCCATCTACAGCGTAAGAGGATTCCAGTTTCTTCATATCCTCACCAGAGCTTTTTGTCTTTTGTCTGATAATAGCCATCCTGACAGGTGTAAGGTGATATCTCATTGTGGTTTGGATTTGCATTTCTTTGATGGTTAGTGATATAGTTTGGATATTTGTCCCCACTCAAATCTCAGGTTGAATTGTAATCCCCAATGCTGGAGGTGGGGCCTAGTGGGAGGTGTTTGGGTTATAAGGGTGGATCCTTCATGGCTTGGTGCTATCTTCAAAATAATAAATGAGGTCTCACAGGATCTGGTTGTGTGGCTTTGGGAGGCTGGGGTGGTGGATCTCTTGAGCCCAGGAGTTTGAGACCAGCCTGGGCAACATGGTGAAACCCAATCTCTACAAAAAATACAAAAATTAGCTGGGTGTGGTGGTGCATGCCTGTGGGCCTAGCTACTGGAGAGGCTGAGGTGGGAAGATTGCTTGAGCCAGGGAAGTCAAGGCTGCAGTGAGCTGAGATCGTGCCACTGCACTCCAGCCTGGGTGACAGAGCAAGACCTTGTCAAAAAAAAAAAAAAAAAAAAGTATGTGGCACCTCCCCCGAATCTCTCCCACTCTTGCTCCCATTCTTGCCTTGTGATGTGCCTGCTCCCTCTTTGTCTTCTGCCATGATTGGAAGCTTCCTGGGCCCTCCCCAGAAGCAGAAACTGCTATGCTTCCTGTACAGCCTCCAGAACCGTGAGCCAATTAAAACCCTTTTCTTATATATAACCCAGTCTTAGGATTTCTTTATAGTAGTGCAAGAATAGCCTTACACAATTAGTGACAGAGTGTCTTTCTGTTGGGCATTTGGATGGCTTCTTTGGAGAACTGTCTATTCAAGTCTTTAGCCCATTTTAAAATTGGGTTATCATTATTTTTTTTGCTATCAAGTTGTAGGTAGTCCCTATGTATTTTGGAAATTATCCCCTTATCAGATGTATGGTCTGCCAACATTTCTCCACCCTGTAGATTGCCTTTTTTACTCTGTTGATTATTTCCTTTGCTTTGCAGAATTTTTTTAGTTTGGTGTAGAACCACTTATTTATTTCTGCTTTTGTTGCCTGTGCTTTTGGTGTCATAGCCATGAAATCGCTGCCAAGACTAATAGCATGAAGATTTCCCCTATGTGTTCTTCTACGAGTTTTATAGTTTAGGTCTAATATTTAAGTCTTTAATCCATTTTTAGTTGATTTTTGGGATAGTGTAAATTAAGGCTGCGATTTCATTCTTTTCCATGTGAATATCGAGTTTTCCCGACACTATTTGTTGAGGAGACTTTTGTCATTATGTATTCTTGGCATCCCTGTCAAAGATCAGTTGACCATTATTTGCAGATTCTGTTAAGTCTCTCTCTATTGTGTTCCACTGGTCTATATGGCTGTCAGTACCATATTGTTTTCATTTCTGTAGTTTTGTAAAATATTTTGTAATCAGGAAGTGTGATGCCTTCAGCTTTGCTCTTCATTTTCAAGATTAGTTTGGCTATTTGGGGTCTTTTTTGGCCTCACATGAATTTTAGAATTGCTTTTTTTTTAAATTCTGTAAAAAATGCCATTGCAGTTTTGATAGGGAATGCATTCAATCTGTAGATGACTTTGGGTAGCATTGGACATTTTAACAATATTAAGTTTTCTAATCCATGACCATGGGAAGTCTTTCCATTTATTTGGATCTTCTTCAATTTCATTTATCAATGTTTTGTAGTTTTCTGTTTATAAGTGTTTCACCCCTTAGTTAAATTTGTTCCTAAATATTGAACGGGGTCTTGCTATGTTGCCTAGGCTGGTCTTGAACTCCTGAGCTCAAGCGATACTCCCACCTCAGCCTTTGTGACCTGACCGCCTCAGCCTCCCAAAGTGCTGGGATTACAGGCATGAGCCACTGTGCCTGGCCAATTTTTTTCTATTTTTTATTCTCTATATTGTTGATTTCTCCTCTAATTTTTATTATTTCATTTCTTCTGTTAACTTTGGGCATAGCTTGTTCTTCTTCTTCTAGTGTTTTTTTTCTTTTTTTTTTTTTTTGAGACGGAGTCTCGCTCTCTCACCCAGGCTGGAGTGCAGTGGCGCGATCTCGGCTCACTGCAAGCTCTGCCTCCCAGGTTCACGCCACTTCTTCTAGTTTTTTGAGATGTAAAGTTTGGTTGTTTGAGATGTTTTCTCTTTTTAATATAGGCATTCATTGCTATAAACTTCCCTGTTAGTACTGCTTTTGATTCATCCCATAAGTTTTGGTATGTAGTATTTTGTTTTTAATTTAATTTAGTTTTTTCAGAGATGGAGTCTCACTCTGTTGCCCAGGCTGGAGCACAGTGGTGCAATCATAGCTCACTGCATCCTTGATCTCCCTGGCTCTATAAATCTTACTGCCTCAGCCTCCCAAGTAGCTGGGACTACAGGTATTTGCCACAATGCCTGGCTAATTTTTTGTTAGTTAGTTTGTTTCTGTACAGAAGGGGTCTCACTATCTTGCCCAGGCTGTTCTAAGACTCCTGGGCTCACATAATCCTTCTGTCTTGGCCTCCCAAAGTGCTGGGATTACAGGTGTGAGCCACTGCACCCAGCTGGTATGTAGAATTTCCATTTCTATTCATCTTAAGATTTTTTTGGATTTACCTTTTTTTTGAGACAGAGTCTTGCTGTCCCAGGCTGGAGTGCAGTGGTGCAATTATGGCTCACTGAAGCCTCAGTCCTCCAGGCTCAAGCGATCCTCTTGCCTCAGCCTCCAGAGCAGCTGGGACTATCGGCATATGCCACCACACCTGGCTAATTTTCTTGATTTTCTTTTCTTCCTTTTTTTTTTTTTTAGTAGAGATGAGACCTCACTTTGTTGCCCAGGCTGGTCTTGAACTCCTGAGCTCAACTGATCCTCCTGCTTTGGCCTCCCAAAGTGCTGGGATTACAGGCCTGAGCCACCATGCCTGGCCTCAGAGCTGTTTTTTTCTGCTATTGGCTTCTAGTTTTATTTCACTGTGGTCAGAAAAGATACTTGGTATGACTTCAGTCTTCTTAAACTTGTTAAGACTTGTTCATGACTGTTATGGTTTGAATGTTTGTCCCCTCCTAAACTTATATGTTGGAGATTTAATCACCAATGCAACAGTTTTGGGAAGGGAGGCCTAATGGGAGGTGTTCAGGTCATGAGGGCTTTATCCTTGTGAGTGGATTAATGCTGCACTTGAACAAGCTATTTGGAGTGGGTTCATCGTCTTCTGCACTTTTGCCATGTGAGGAACAGCGTTCTTCCCCTCTGAAGGATGCAGCCAAACTTCCCAGCACCCCAGCACCTTGATCTTTCACTTCCCAGCCTCCAGAGTTGTGAGAAATCAATGTCTATTCTTTACAAATTATCCATCCTCAGCTATTCTCATATAGCAGCACAACATGGATGAAGGCAGTGGCCTAACACTACAATTTACTCTGGAGAATATTCCACGTGCACTTGAAAAGGATGTGGATTCTGCTGCTGTTGGGTGGAATGTTCTCTGTATGTCTGTCAGGTCCATTTAGTGTACAGTGTTCAAATCATTTGTTTCCTTATCAATAGTCTATCTGGATGTTCTATCCACTATTGAAAGTGGGGTATTGAAGTCTGTTACTGTAATTGTATTGCTTTTTTTTTCCTTTTTACAAAGTAGCCAGAGGCTCAGATATTATCGTATTGCTTTCTCTCTTTAGTTCTATCAGCATTTGCTTTACATATTTAGGTGTTCTGATGTTGAGTGAATATTTATAATTGTTATGTCTTCCTAGTGAATTGGCCATTTTATCATTATATAATGTCCTTCCTTGTCTCTTATGACAGTTTTAAATTTTAACTCTATTTTGTCTGATCCAAGTATAACCACTTCTGCACTCGTTTACCAGTTGCATGGAATATGTTTAAGGACACACATTGCTCTATGTGTGTCCTTAAATCTAAAGTGAGTTTCTTATAGACAGCATGTAGTCTTGTTTTTTTATCCACTCAGCCATTCTATATCTTTTGATTAGGGAGTTTAATCAATTTACATTTAAAGTAATTATTTATAGGGAAGAATTTACTACAGCCATTTTATTGTTTTTTTGTTTTTGCTTTTGTTTTTTTGAGACAGAGTCTTGCTCTGTCACCCAGGCTGGAGTGTCGTGGCACGATCTCAGCTCACTGCAACCTCTGCCTCATGGGTTCAAGTGAGCACGTCTGGCTAATTTTTGTATTTTTAGTAGAGATGGGGTTTCACCATGTTGGCCCGGCTGGTATCAAACTCCTGACCTCAAGTGATCTGCCTACCTTCACCTCCCAAAGTGTTGGGATTACAGGCATGAGCCACCATGCCCAGCCTTATTAATTGGTTTGTGTTAGTCTTATAATTCTTTTGTCCATCTGTTCCTCTCTTGCTGTCTTCCTTTTTGTTTTGTTTTGTTTTTTTTTTGTATTGATATGCTTTTATTCCTTCCTCTTTTTCTTTTGTGTAATTTTTACAGATATTTTCTTTGTCATCATCATGGGGTTTATAAAAACAATCTTATGGTTAGAACAGTCTATTTTAAGCTGATAACAACTTAAGTTCAATTGTATACAAAACATAATACTTTTATTACCCCCTACACACGCTTTATGTTGTCATAATTTACATGTACTTATCTTATGTATCTATTAATGTATCCTTTAACTATAGGTATTTATAATGCTTTTGTCTTTTAACTTTTATACTAGAATCAAAAGTGATTTACCCACAACCATAACAGTATTGCAGTATTCTGTATTTGTCTTTGTATTTACCTTTACCAGTAAGTTTTATATTTTCATATGCAACTGTTTTGCTGTTTTAGCATCCTTTCGTTTCAACTTGAAGAACTCCCTTTAGCATTTTTTTGTACGGCAAGTTTAGTGGTAATAAAATCTTGTAGCTTTTGTTTTTCATGGGAAAACTTCATTTCTCCTTCATTTTGGAAGGAGTATTTTGCCAGGCATAGTATTCTTAGTTGACAAGTTTTTTTTTTTCCTTTCAGTACTTTGATTATATTACCCTATTCCCTTCTGGCCTACAAAGTTTCCACTGAGAAATCAACTTATAGTCTTATAGGGGCTCCCTTGTACATGTCCTTATAATTCTCCTCTTAACCATTTATTATTTATTATTATTAATATTATTATTAGAGATAGGGCTCACTCCGTGGCCAAGACTTCAATGCAGTGGTGTGATAATAGTTCAATGAAGCCTCGAATGCCTGGGCAAAAGGGATCCTCCCATCTCAGCCTCCAGATTAGCTGGGACTACAGGCACAGGCCACAATGTCCCACTAATTATTTTATTTTTCGTAGACACAGGGTCTTGCTTTGTTGCCCAGGCTGGTCTCAAACTCCTGGGCTCAAGTGATCCTCCTGCCCTGACCTCTCAAAGTGCTGGAATTACAGGCATGAACCACCACACCAGGCACTTCTTGACCATTTTTAAGTGTATAATTCAGTAGCATTAAGTATTTCATATTGTTGTTGAACCAGTCTCCAGTCTTCTTTTCATCCTGTAAATCTAAAACTCTATACCCATTAAATGATAACTCTTCATCCCTCCCTTGCCTTAGCACCTGTCAGCCACCATTCCACTCTTTGTCTCTATGGATTTGACTACTCTGTTTATCTCATATAAGTGAAATCATATGATATTTGTCATTTAATTTTATTGTATTGTAGAGATGGATCTCACTCTGTTGCCCAGACTGGAGTTCAGTGGCATGGTCATAGCCCCCTGCAGCCTTGACCTCCTGGGCTCAAGCAATTCTCTTGCCTCAGCCTCCCAAGTAGCTGGAACTACAGGCATGCATTACCTTGCATGGCTAATTAATTTTTTTTGTAGAGACAGGATCTCATTATGTTGGCCAGGTTGTTTCCAAACTCCTGGTTTCAAGCAATCCTCCTGCCTTGGCCTCCCAAAATGCTGGGATTATAGGCATGAGCCACCTCACCTGGACTATTTTGTTCTTTTTTGTCTGGCACATATTGCTTAACATAAGGTCTTCAAAGTTTATCAGTGATGTAGCATGTTTCAAAATTTCCTTCTGTTTTAAGAATAAATAACATTCTGTTGAATAGATACTCTACATTTTACTTATTCATTCATCGGACAATAGAAACTTGGGTTGCTTACACCTTTTGGTTATTGTGAATACTGCTGCTATGAACACAGGTGTACACATATCTACTCATGTCCTACTTTCAATCCTTGTAGGTATATATCCAGAAGCGGAATTGCCCCCTCACTATTTATTTTTACTTTTATTTTTGAAACAGAGTCTTGTTCTGTTGCCCAGGCTGGAGTACAGTGGTGCAATCTTGGCTCACTGCAACCTCTGCCTCCCAGGTTCAAGCAATTCTCCTGCGTCAGCCTCCCAAGTAGCTGGGATTACAGGTGCCTGCCACCACGTCTGGCTAGTTTTTGTATTTTTAGTAGAGACAGGGTTTTACTATGTTGGCCAGACTGGTCTTGAACTCTTGACCTCAAATGATCTGCCTGCCCCAGCCTCCCAAAGTGCTGGGATTACAGGTGTGAGCCACCGCGCCTGGCCACCCCCTCACTATTTTTAATTATAAACTAAATGGCTCTGTGTTGAAAAAAGAAAGTCAGGATGGGCACACAGTCTGTTGAATATTTACCACCAGTTTGATATCTTAACTGGAGGTCCTCATTTAAAATGAAGAAAAGGGGCCAGGTAAGGTAGCTCACACCTCTAATCCCAAGACTTTAGGAGGCCTAGGTGGACAGATCATTTGAGGTCAGGAGTTCGAGACCAGCCTGGCCAACACTGTGAAGCTCCGTCTCTACTAAAAAAGTACAAAAATTATCTGGGCATGGTGGTGTGTGCCTGTAGTCCCAGCTACTTGGGAGGCTGAGGCAGGAGAATCATTTGAACCTGGGAGGCAGAGGTTGCAGTGAGCCGAGATCACACCACTGCACTCCAGCCTGGGTGACAGGGTGAGACTCAGTCTCAAATAAAATAAAATAGCCGGTGTGGTGGCTCATGCCTGTAATCCCAGCACTTTGGGAGGCTGAGGCAGGCAGATCACGAGGTCAGGAGTTCAAGACCAACCTGACCAATATGGTGAAACCCCATCTCTACTAAAAATACAAAAACTAGCTGGGCGTGGTGGCACGCGCCTGTAGTCCCAGCTACTCGGGAGGCTGAGACAGAAGAATCACTTGAACCTGAGAGGTGGAGGGTGCAGTGAGCCAAGATCGTGCCACTGTACTCCAGCCTGAGCAACAGAGTGAGACTCTGTCTCAAAAAATAAAATAAAGTAAATAAAATGAAGGAAAGGGATTTTTTTTTTGAGACAAGTTATTGCTTTGTTGCCCAGGCTAGAGTGCAGTGGCACAATCTTGGCTCACTGCAACCTCAGTCTCCTAGGTTCAAGTGATTCTCCTGCTTCAGCCTCCCAAGTAGCTGGGATTACAGGTGACCATCATCATGCCTGGCTAATTTTTGTATTTTTAGTAGAGACAGTGTTTCACCATGTTGGCCAAGTAGGTCTCGAACTCCTGACCTCAAGTGATCCACCTGCCTTGGCCTCCCAAAGTACTGGACTATTTTGGAAGGTGTGAGCCACCATGCCTGGCTAGGAAATGGATTTTTTTTTTTTACCTTCTCACAGATTCATATAAGGTCCCACTCACTGACATTCTTTCAATCACATCTTGTTTCTGGTGTAACTGTTTACACTTCTCTCTCTCTCTCTGTGTTCATAAATTGTACCCATCACAAGTATCATAATCTTATTAAACACTTCCCATACTCACATAGCTAATAGCCTTACATTGTAGATATGTAATTTCACACAATCTGTTGCTTTAGGTTTATATAAAAGATGAAGTTCCTTTCAATAAAAGAACAACAACAATAAAAAGATTATGACCTTACAAAAAGCCCTTGAAATGTCTAAAATAGATTAAATAAAATATAGACCAGCACCTCAACAGGGAATAAGAAACAGCTAGCATTTCACAGACTTACACAAAGCCAGTGAACACATGAACATGTACTCATTAGCATGAATAATCAAATAAGTAGAAATTTAAAATGAGGTTTTCTTTTTCACCTCTCAGATTGGTAGGTAGAGAGACTGGTATTATGGTTTGGTGAGGCTGTAGGGAAATAAACAGAGTAGGAATGGAATTAAGCACAACCATTTTGTTTTTTAAATTCATTTTATTATTTTTATATATTTTGAGACAAGATCTCACTCTGTCTCCCAGGCTGGAGTGCAGTGGCGTGATCTCGGCTCACTGCAACCTCCGCCTCCTGGGTTCAAGCGACTCTTGTGCCTCAGCCTCCCGAGTAGCTGAGATTACAGGTGCGCCACCACGCCCTGCTAATTTTTGTATTTTTTAGTAGAGATGCGGTTTTGTCATGTTGGCCAGGCTGTAAGCACAACCATTTTGAAACACAATTTGGCAAAAACTTGTGAGCTGGCATATATACTTTTAGCAATTTATATCTCAGAAGCATTCCACAAGTCCATAACAATATATACACGTCCATAGAAAATACACATCTGTTCTAATAGCAAATAATTGAAAACATCTACAAGTCCATCCATAGGTGTGATATGTTGAATTGTGTCCCCTAAAAAGATAAGTTTAAGTCCTAATCCATGGCATACTTGTGAATGTGACCTTACTTAGAAATACAGTCTGTGCAGATGTGATTAGTTAAGACAATGGTCCCCAACCTTTTTTGCACCAGGGACTGATATGAGAATCTAATGCTGCCACTGATTTGACAGGAGGCGGAGTTCAGGTGATACTTGTCACCACTCACCTCCTGCCATGTGGCCCGGTTCCTAGCAGGCCACAGACTGGTACTGGTCTGCAGCCCAGGGATTGGGGACCCTTGAGTTAAGATGAGGGCATACTGATATGGCTCCAATGAGTGGAGGAACACAAGGGTTCTTGGTCCTCATGCCGGCTTAGATAAAACGACATGGACACAAGTGGAGTGGTTTTAATAGGCCAAGAAGAGAGAAGGCAGAAGGAAGAAGCTCCCTCGTACAGAGACAAGAGGCAGAGAGGCTCCAAAGCTGAAAGAGTAGACACCAAGTGGAGTGGAAACCAGCTAAGTTTATATAGAGGCTGGAGGAGGCAGTGTCTGATTTGCATAGGGCTCAGGGGATTGGTTTGACTAGGCATGTCATTCACGCAGCCCGGGAAAAAGCTGGTCCTCCCACCCTAGCCTTTTAATATGCAAATGCAGAGCACCATGATGTTCTACACACGTGGGGATATGTGGGGGTGGCCATGTTTGCCAGGCACATGTGGGGCAAGGGCAAGAAGAAGAGGGTGGGAATTGTCATGTTTGGGTAGACCCAGTTTCTAATGGCCAGCATGTGCATATCAAAGGTTGCTGGCCTGGCTCTAAGAGCCTGGGCTTTACAAGAAACCTTTCTGAAACAGCTTTAAAAATGAAAACTTCCCAAGGACCCCTTTTCCTCTCTATCTGCCTAAAATAATTTCTTAATAACTCCTACCACAATACGGGATTAGAGTTGACCCTAAACCCAACGATGGGTGTCCTTGGAAGAAGAGGAGAGGACACACAGAAACAAGACACATATAGAGAGGAAGACCATGTGACCACATTGGCAGAGATTGGTGTGATGGGGCCATAAGCCAACGAACACCAGGAGCCACCAGAAGCTGGAAGAGGCAAGGGAGGATTCATTTCTAGAGCTGTTAGAGAGACTGCAGCCCCACTGAGACCTTGATTTTGCAAATCTGCCCTCTAGAAATGTGGGAAAATAAATTTCTGTTGTTTTAAGCCACCCAATTTGTGGTAATTTGTTATGGCAGCCCCAAAAAAATATTGTAATAAGGGTTAGTTCAATAAATAGTGGTACAGGCCAGGTGTGGTGGCCTGTACAAAAATTAGCTGGGCATGGTGGCACGTGCCTGTAGTCCCAGCTACTCTGGAGGCTGAGGCAGGAGAATCGCTTGAACCCAGGTGCAAGTTGCAGTGAGCCAAGATTGTGCCACTGCGCTCCAGCCTGGACGACAGAGTGAGACTCTGTCTCAAATAAATAAATAAACAAATAAATAAATAAATAGTGGTACATACACATGACTAAAGATGGAAGTGAAAACCTCCCATCTATTCCCTTTTTCTCGTTTTTTTTTTTTTTTTTTTTTTGAGACGCAGTCTTTGCCCTGTTGCTCAGGCTGGAGTCCAGTGGTGCAATCTCGGCTCACCTCTGCTTCCTGGGTTCCGGAGATTCTCCTGCCTCAGCCTCCGAGTAGTTGGAATTACAAGCCCACACCACGCCCGGCTGATTTTTGTATTTTTACTAGAGAGGGGGGTTTCACTATGTTGGCCAGGCTGGTCTCAAACTCCTGACCTCGAGTGATCCACTCGCCTCGGCCTCCCAAAGTGCTGGGATTACAGGCATGAGCCACCGTGCCCAGCCTATTCTCTTTTATGTTTCGGTTTCTGAACTATGTGAAAATAATTTATTTCACGAAAATAAAGTACAATTTAAGGGCTGGGTGTGGTGGCTCATGCCTGTAATCCTAGCACTTTGGGAGGCGGAGGCAGGAGTATTGCTTAAGCCCAGGGGTTTGATACCAGCCTGGGCAACATCGTGAAACCCCATCTCTACAAAAACTAGCCATCTGTAGTCTCAGCTGCTCAGGAGGCTGAACAGGTAGGATTGCTTGAGCCTGAGAGGCTGGGGTTGCAATGAGTGGTGATCGTGCCACTGTACTCCAGCTTGGGGGACAGAGTGAGACGTGAGACCTTGTCTCAAAAAATAAATAAGTAAATATGGCTCACGCCTGTAATCCCAGCAGTTTGTGAAGCTGAGCCGGGCGGATCACCTAAGGTCAGGAGTTCAAGACCAGCCTGGCCAACATGGTAAAACCCCATCTCTACTAAAAATACAAAAATTAGCCTGACGTGGTGGTGTGTGCCTGTAGTCCCAGCTATTCAGGATGCTAAGGCAAGAGAATTGCTTCAACTTGGGAGGCGGAGGTTGCAGTGAGCCAAGATGGCGCCATTGTACTCCAGCCTGGGCAACAAGAGCAAAACTCCGTCTTGAAAATAAATAAATGAATAAATAAAATAAAGTAAATGTGATTCTGAGCCTTGTTCTATACAGCACTAAAAGATTAACTCAAAGCACATGTTGTAAGAAAACTGGAAGAGGAACAGAGTCCTGATCAAGTAGCATAGGAAGAAGAGTTTTTATTTTTATGAATATAAGAAAACCAGCCTGGGCAACATGGTGAAACCCCATCTCTACAAAAAAGTACAAAAGTACTTTTTTTCAGATGTGGTGGCACATGCCCGTAGTCCCAGCTACTCCAGAGGCTAAGGTGGGAGGATCTCTTGAGCCTGGGAGAGGGAGGCTGCAGTGAGCTGTAATTGTGCCACTGCACTCCAGCCTGGGCAACAAAGCAAGACCCTTTCTCCAAAAAAAAAAAAAAAAAAAAAAAAAGAAAAGAGAAAATAAGATAAGCAAGCATACCCTAGAAGGCCTGGGTACTTAGCATACATTCTGTTGAATCAAGATGCATGAAAGTCTTAATGATAGTTTACTCATACTGTACTTAACATGCAAAATTAGAATAATCAAGTAAGAACAATGATTAGATGCCATTTTTAAATTCTAAAATGAATGCCATGTGGGGATGAGAGTGCTGGCCTTGAACTCAGAAAACCTCGGTTCAAGTCTGGGTTTTTCCCATTTCTAGGTTGTGATCACTTCCCTCCCTGAGTCCTTAATTAAAATATCCAGTTTAGGCTGGGCGTGGTGGCTCACGCCTGTAATACCAGCACTTTGGAGGGCCGAGGCGGGCGGATCATGAGGTCAGGAGATCGAAACCATCCTGGCTAACACAGTGAAACCCTGTCTCTACTAAAAAATACAAAAAATTAGCCGGGCGTGGTGGTGAGCACTCCCGAGTAGTTCCAGCTACTCAGGAGGCTGAGGCAGGAGAATGGTGTGAACCTGGGAGGCGGAGCTTGCAGTGAGCTGAGATCACGCCACTGTACTCCAGCCTGGGCGACAGAGTGAGACTCCGTCTCAAAAATAAAATAAAATAAAATAAAATATACAGTTTATAAATAGGGATAACAATATCTGCCTGGCCTGATAACAAGGGCTTGTTAAATACAAAATGCAATAAGGAGAAAGCAATTCATGGACTTTGACTCTCAGTGCCCAGGAAAAGTCTTGTGCGTGAAGGAAGAACATAGAGGAAGTCATTAGTGATAAGGACCACAGGTGCAGTTGCAATTCCTGCCCTTTCTGGCAAAGAAAAAGGAGAGACCTGTGCCAAAATAAGCAGCTTCTAACTCAAGTCATACACCAAGTCAGTCCCTTGCACTGCACATTGTCCTGCTGCTGGCACCATCCTGGTCTTGCCAGTAACAGGTTGGGTATCCTAATCTACTGCCCGGAACTTTCAGTGGTTTCCTCTTCAGTTTATCTAGTTAAATGTTCGGGATAATCCTTCCCCTCGGCCCCCTCCCCCACAAGTGAAGAAACTCTGTCTCAAAATGGCTTCACCAATGCTGAGGTGTATTATCTCGCAGAAGAAGAAATCCAGAGAAAGTGTGGCTTCGTGTTAACAAATACATGGACTGGAAGATGATGTCTGTTAGCTCTACCACTTTTGGCTCGTTTTATGCAGTCTAACTCTCATTACAACTGCAAGATGATTGCTCTAGATGTCCAGGAGAAGAAGCGAGACCAAGTTTTCTTTTTGTGTATCTTTTTTGTTTGTTTGTTTTTTGAGACAGAGTCTTCCTCTGTCACCCAGGCTGGAGTGCAGTGATGGGATCTCGGCTCACTGCAACCTCTGTCTCCCGGGTTCAAGTGTTCTTCCTGCCTCAGCTTCCCGAGTAGCTAGGACTACAGGTGCCCGCCACCATGCCCAGCTTACTTTTGTATGTTTTAATGGAGACACGGTTCCGCCATGTTGGCCAGGCTGGTCTCGAACTCCTGGCCTCAGGTGATCCGCCTGCCTCGGACTTCCAAAGTGCTGGGATTACAGGCATGAGCCACCATGCCCAACCTTATATATCATTTTTTTTGTTGTTTGTTTTTTGAGACAGGGTCTCACTCTGTCACCCAGGCTGGAGTGCAGTGGCACGATCTTGGCTCACTGCAGCCTCCACCTCCCAGGTTCAAGCAATTCTCCCACCTCAGCCTCCCGAGTAGCTGGGATTACAGGGGTGTGCCACCATGCCTGGCTTTTTTTTTTTTTTTTTGAGACAGAGTCTCACACTGTTGCCCAGGCTGGAGTGCAGTGGCATGATCTTGGCTCACTGCAGTTCAAGCGATTCTCCTGCCTTAGCCCCCTGAGTAGCTGGGATTACAGGCACCTGCCACCACCCTCAGCTAATTTTTTGTATTTTTAGTAGAGACGGGGTTTCACCATGTTGGCCAGGCTGGTCTCGAACTCCTGACCTCGTGATTCGTCCGCCTCGGCCTTCCAAAGTGCTGGGAGTACAGGCATGAGCCACAGCACCCGGCCTATATATCTTTTTTAAAAGGAAAAGAACATATCCCAGAAGTTTCCAACTGAGTTCCCCTCTGGGTCAATACCAGAATTGGGTGGGGGTCTTCAGCTCACCCCTAAACTCATCATTGATAAGCAGAATGAATGACCATGGCTGGTTTAGACAACTGAAATTTCCGCTGGCCACATAAAGAAGGATAGACACTAGAACAAAATCAGGTCTATCAGAGTGGAAGAAAGGGAAAAGGGCTGGTGGGGAGGCAATGAATAGTGCCAGCGAACTGGAAAATCATCTTGACATTTCGGTTCTGCTCTTTGACTACGGTAACTGTGTGTAAGTTAAAAGGGGAGGTCCATCCATCATTACCTTTCTTATCTCAGATAGCTAAGAGACATCATGAACTTAACTGTGTCCAAAATGAAACTACTGGTCTTCTTCCTCACACCTGCTCCACTGGCAGCCTCTTTGGCCATATTAATTAACAACAACTCCTTCTATTGAACCAACACCTTGGAGTTATCCTGGACTCTTGTCCTCTTGCATTCAATGTCTTAACCATTGGCAAATCCTACTGGCATGGCCTTTGAAATACTGTACCCAACTTGGGGCCCAGGGAACTGTGGCAGGGATTTGAGGGAAGGCTGTAACTCTCTACCTCAGCATGAAACCCAGCCATGCTCCAGTACCAGAGAAACAGGGGGTATCTGGAGGTAGCACCCTTGGCATGGAATTGGGTGTCCTCATGATGACAGTGGCAGTGGTAAAACTTCACGTGGCTCTGTGAATGATGGACAGGAACAAGAAACCAGACCAGAAGAGGAGGAACAAGACAGAGGCTGATATGGATTGGCTGTGTCCCCACCCAAATCTCACCTTGAATTGTGACTCCCACAATTCCCACGTATCATGGGAGAAACCTGGTGGGAGGTGTGGGCGCGGGTCTTTCCCATGTAGTTCTTGTGATTGTGAATAAGTCTCATGAGATCTGGTGGTTTTAAAAATGGGAGTTTCCAGCTGGGCACAGTGGCTCATGCCTGTAATCCTAGCACTTTGGGAGGCCGAGGTGGGTGGATCACCTGAGGTCAGGCGTTTGAGACCAGCCTGGCCAACATGGCAAAACCCCGTCTCTAGTGAAGAAACAAAAAAATTAGCTGGGCCTGGTGGCACGTCCCTGTAGTCCCAACTACCCGGGAGGCTGAGGCAGGAAAATCCCCTGAATCCGGGAGGTGGAGGCTGCAGTGAGCCAAGATCGCATCATTGCACCCCAGCCTGGGCAACAAGAGTGAAACTCCATCTCAACAAAAAAAAAAAAAAAAAAAAAAGGCCGGGCACGGTGGCTCACACTTCTAATCCCAGCACTTTGGGAGGCCGAGGTGGGCAGATCATGAGGTCAGGAGATTGAGACCATCCTGGCTAACATGGTGAAACCCCGTCTCTACTAAAAATACAAAAAATTAGCTGGGCGTGGTGGCGGGAGCCTGTAGTCTCAGCTACTCGGGAGGCTGATGCAGGAGAATGGGTTTGAATCCCGGAGGTGGAGCTTGCAGTGAGCCGAGATAGCACCACTGCACTCCAGCCTGGGCGACAGAGTGAGACTCCATCTCAAAAAAAAAAAAAAAAAAAAGAAAAAAAGAAATACCTGAGACTGGAAAATTTATAAAGAAAAGAAGTTTAATTGGCTCCCGGTTCTGCAGGCTGTACAAGCATGGCACCAATATCACTCAGCTTCATGGGGGGCCTCAGGGAGCTTTTATTCATGGCAGAAGGCAACGTGGGAGCAGGCATTTCACATGGTGAAAGCAGGAGCAAGAGAGAGAGTGGGGGAGGAACTGTAACACACTTCTCTTTTGGGCTATGCAAATTCTCCAGTTGCACCCCGGGTCTAATGAATCAGAAACACTGGGGGTGGAAGCGTATTTCCAGCTACAGCCATGTGAAAAGTCAGCAAATCCTCTCCCCAGAAAGCAACTATAAGTCTGAACAAAATTGACAAGAACAACTATTTTGGTGCTCTGGAAATCAATAAAACTCATACAACAATCTGAGAAGTGTTTAAGCTTGACAACATGCTGAACGTTGGGTAAGAACAGTGGATGTCTGAGGCGTTCTTTCCTAGGACTGCTCCCATCTCCTCTAGCCGACTGGGTGTGGAGGCTCTGCCAGGGCAGGACCAGGCATGAGGACCTGCAGTGGTGCTGCCAGGTTGGAGGGGGCTTACTGGATTTGCTGTAGCAGGTGATACCCACACCTATGGCACTGTCAGTGGAAGTGATGACAGTTTTGCCTTTCAAGAAACGCCATAGGAAGTCCTTTAGAGTGAAAGAAAGCAACATCAGAGAGCAACTTTAATGCACAGGACAAAAATAGGCCGGGCGCGGTGGCTCACACCTGTAATCCCAGCACTTTGGGAGACCGAGGTGGGTGGATCATGAGGTCAAGAGATCGAGACCATCCTGGCCAACATGGTGAAATCCCATCTCTCTAAAAATACAAAAATTAGCTAGGTGTGGTGGTGCATGCCTGTAGTCCCAGCTACTCGGGAGGCTGGGGCAGGAGAATTGCTTGAATCCAGGAGGCGGAGGTTGCAGTGAGCCAAGATCACGCCACTGCACTCCAGCCTGGGCGACAGAGCGAGACTCCGTCACCAAAAAAAAAAAAAAAAAAGGAAAGAAAAAAAGAAAACCATTGGAATTGTTAAATATGTGGGCTGATAGAAAAGACTCCATAAATATATTTTTCTCATTTCTTCTGTTACCTTTTAAAAAAGACATAATATTGTGTAAAGCAATAATTATAACATTGTATTGTTGGGTTTACAGCACGTATAAATGTAATACATATGATAATACAAAAAAGAGGGAAGAGAATTGAGCTTTATTAAAGCAAAATTTCTATGTTTTATCTGAATTAAATTAGTGTTAATCTGAACTATATTTAGATAAGATGCATATTGTTATCAAAATATCAAGTTGTACCCCTTAAATATATAGTTTTGTCAATTATACCTCAATAAAGCTGAAAAAATTACTTTGAGATGGCTCTTATTAAAAAATACATATCCATACAGCAATGACTAAGAAAATAAATTTTTAAATAGTTAAAAAAAGAATTTAAATGGTGTACTACAAAATATGTAACACAGAAATCAGTGAAAGAGGGGCAGAGAAACAAAAATAGGAGACATACGGAAAACAAATAGCAGGTTGGGTATGGTGGCTCATGCCTGCAATGCTAGTATTTTGGGAGGCTGAGGTGAGAAGATTGCTTGAGCTCAGGAATTCAAGACCAGACTGGGCAACATAATGAGACCCCATCTCTATAAAATTATAAAAAGAAAAATTAGTGGGGTGTAGTGGTGTTTGCCTGTAGTCCTAGCTACTTGGGAGGCTAAGATGGGAAGATCTCTTGAGCCCAGGAGTTCGAGGCTGCAGTGAGCTATGATCACGTCACTGCACTTTAGCCTGGGCTATAGAATGAGACCCTGCTTCTAAAATAATAAAAAATAAAAAAACAAAGAGAAGTAAATTAAGCAACAACAAAAGAAAACAAATAGCAAATGGTAAATGTAAATCCAAACTTATCATTAATTACATTAAATGTGAATGGTCTAAACATTCCAATAAAAAACAAGATATTTGGATTGGATAAAAAAGGCAAAAGCTAACTATAGGCAGTCTGCAAGAGTTACACCTTAGGTTCAAAGACACAAATAGGTGGAAAGTAAAAACATGGAAAAAGATACGCTATGAAAATAGTAGGCTGGACATGGCAGCACATGCATCTAAAATCCTAGCACTTTGGGAGGCCAAGGTGGGAGGACTGCTTGAGCTCAGGAGTTTAAGATCAACCTGGGCAATACAGCAAAACCCCATCTCTACAAAAAATACAAAAATTAGGGCCTGTTGGTACGTGCCTGTAGTCCCAGCTACTCAGAGACTGAGGTGCGAAGATCCTTGAGCCTCAGAGATCAAGGCTGCAGTGAGCCATAATTGGGCCACTGCACTACAGCCTGGGAGACAGAGACAGAGTGAGACCCTGTCTCAAAAAAAAAAAAAATAGTAACCATAAGAGAGTTGCAGTCATTAGTTATGTGGCTATCAGCTAACATAAACTTTAAGTCAAGAAATATTACCGGAGACAATGAGGAACATTTAGTAATGATAAAAGAGTCAATATGCCAGGAATGTACAAGTCATAAATATGTACATTGCTAATAAAGCCTCAAAAACATGAAACAAAACTGGCAGAATTAAAAGAGATATAAGGAGATATGGACAGTTCAGCAACAATAGTTGAAGATATCAATATTCTATTCTCATTAATTGATGAAAAAATTAGACAATAAATCAGCAAGGATATTAAAGACTTAGAAAACATTATTAACCTATGTGACCTAATTGATATATGTCCAATGAGTCTCAACTCATTCAGTGAGAACAGTTAATAAAGACATTTTTATTACCAGAAAATAAAATTACGGAATAATATCCCTTAACAAAATATTAATACACCAAATTCTGCAACATATATAAAGGATTATATACTCTGAACAAGTGGGATTTATTATAGGAATTCAAGGTTGGTTAATATCCGAAACTTGACCAGTGTAATATACTATACTGATAGAACAAAGGACAAAAACTACATGATCCTCTCAATAATAGATGCAGAAATGCCTTCTAACAAAATCTAACACTCTTTCATGTTAAAAACTCTCAACAAACTAGGAATAGATGGGAACTTCCTCAACCTGGATAAAGTGCATCTATGAAACACCCACAGTTAACATTATACTTAACAGTAAAAGACTGAACATTTCCCTGAAATGTCAGGAACAATGCAAAATGTCAGTTCTTGCTACTTCTATTCAACACTGCCCTGGCGGTCCCAGACAGTGTTATAAGGCCATAAAGATGAAAAAAGACTGAAGTGGACATTTCATTAAAGAAGATATACAAATTGCTAATCAGCATTATGATAAGGTGCTCAACATCATTAGTCATTAGAAAAATGCAAATTACAGTTACAATGAAATACTACCATACGTTCATTAGAATGGCTGTAATCAAAAAAGAAAAACAATACCAAGTGTTGGTGAGGATGGGGAGAAAATGGAACCATCATACGTTGCTGATGGAAATGTAAAGTGATGTAGACACTTGGAAAAGCTAATTGGCAGTTTTTTTAAAAAGTTAAACAAAAGTTAAAAAACCAAAGAGAAATAAAACCATATGTGTTCACAGGCATGAATGCCAGTGTTTACAGCAGCATTATTCATAATATTCAAGAACTGGAAATACTCCTGTATGCCTGTCTAAGGCTGTTGTAACAAACTACCATGAACACAGCTGGATGCGGTAGCTCATACCTGTAATCTCAGCACTTTGGGAAGCCGAGGAGGTGGATCACCTGAGGTCAGGAGTTTGAGACCAGCCTGGCCATGATGGCAAAACCCTGTCTCTACTGAAAACACAAAAAATGAGCCGGGTGTGGTGGCAGGTACCTGTAATCCGAGCTACTTGGGAGGCTAAGGCAGGAGAATTGCTTGAACTTGGGAGGTGGAGGTTGCAGTGAGCCGAGATCGTGCCATTGCACTCCAGCCTGGGTGACAGAGCGAGACTCTGTCTCAGAAAAACAAACAAACCAAAAAAACAACTACCACAAACTGAGTGGCTTATATAACAGACATTGTCTCATAGTTCCAGAGGCTAGGAGAGATGAAGGTGTCAGCAAGGCTGGTTCCTTCTGAGGCTGTGAAGAATCTGCTCCATGCCTCTCCCCTAGCTTTTTGGGGTTTGCTGACAATATCCGGTGTTCTTTGGCTTGTAGAAGCACCACACCTATCTCTGCCTTTATATTCACATGGGGGTGTTCTCCCTGTGTGGTTATGTCCAAATTTCCTCTTTTGTAAGGACACCAGTCATGCTGGACTTAGGGGTTCATCCTACTCCAGTATGACCTTATCTTAACTAATTACATCTGCAAAACCCCATTTCCAAACATGGTCACCTTCCAAGTTATTGGGGGTTAAAACTTCAGGGCTGGGCGTGGTGGCTCATGCCTGTAATCCCAGCAGTTTGGGAGGCCGAGGGGGGTGGATCACAAGGTCAGGAGATCGAGACCATCCTGGCTAACATGGTGAAACCCAGTCTCTATTAAAAATACAAAAAATTAGCCGGGCGTGGTGGCGGGCGTCCCAGCTACTTGGGAGGCTGAGGCAGGAGAATGGCATGAACCTGGGAGGCAGAGCTTGCAGTGAGCCGAGATCGCGCCACTGCACTCCAGCCTGGGCGACAGAGCGAGACTCCGTCCAAAAAAATAAAACTTCAACATACGTATTTGGGGATGGGACACAATTCAACCCATAACACATCCAAATGTCCCTCAGCTTATGAGCGGAAAAACGATCTGAGATACAGTCTATCCATGTAACGGAATAGTATTCAGATATAGAAAGGCACAAATTACAGATAAGTGCTATAACATGAACTGAGCTCTAAAACATCATGCTAAGTACAATAGGCCAGATGCAAAAGACAGCGTATTGTATGATACTATTTACATGAAATGTCCAGAAAGGGCAAATTTATTGACAGAAAGCAGGTTAGTGGTTGCCTGCAGCTTGGGGTGGGAGAAGGGATTAAGCAAAAACTAGCATGAGGTAAGTTGGGCTGATGGAAATGTTTTAAAACTGCATTGTGCTGGTAGCTGTCAACTACATAAATTTACTTTAAAAATCATTAAAGTGCATGCTTACAAAGGATGAATTGTATGGTATGTAAATTGTATCTTAATAAAACTGTTAAAAAAAAAAAAACCAAACCAAACCTCCCAGGTTGCGGAGCAGCAATTTTTTTTAAAAGAACAATAACAATAAACCAATGCCTCTTTTTTTTTTTTTTTTAGGCAGGGTCTCACTCTGTTGCCCAGGCTGGAGTGCAGAGGTGCGATCTCAGCTCACTGCAACCTCTGCCACCTGAGTTCAAGCAATTCTGCCACCTCAGACTCCTGGGTAGCTGAGACTATAGGTGTGTGCTACCATGCCCAGCTAGTTTTTGTATTTTTTGTAGAGTCGGGGTTTCACCATGTTGCCCAGGCTGGTCTCAAACTCCTGGGCTGAAGTGATCTGCCCGTCTCCGCCTCCAAGAGTGCTGGGATTATAGGGCTGAACCACCATGCCCAGCCCCTTTCCTTAAAAACAGAAAGAAGTTGTGAAGCAGAATCATCCTGTCATGATAAAGGTATGACTAAATAACATTTACGTGAAAAACATGCAACTCATTAACTCTTCACAAGTGTAATGATCTCAAATAAAATATATTATCCTTCATCTCAACTTAAATATCAATCTTCATGCAATAAGTAAAATCTGCACTGATGAGACTTTTAAAACAGCAGCCCCACCACATATGAGGCCTATAACAAGCTTGTCCAACCCACAGCCTATGGTGCCTGTGGCCCAGGAAGGCTTTGGATGCAGCCCAACACAAATTCATAAACTTTCTTAAAACGTGAGATTGCCTTTGCGATTTTTTTTTTTTTTTTTTTAGCTCACCAGCTATCATTAATGTTAACGTATTTTATGTGTGGCCCAAGACAATTCTTCAAATATAGCCAATGTAGTACTGGTCCATGGCCCAGGTGATGGGGACCCCTGGGGTTTAAACTGCACAAACTTTAGGCATTATCATTTCAAGTTTAAGTCTCACCCAACTCCTACCCACCTAATAGGGTAGAGGTTCATTCAGAAAATTATGTGCCTTAAAGGGAATAGATAATTACATTTTTAAAAAACAACTTTGAGGCTGGGGGCGGTGGCTCATGCCTATAATCCTAGCACTTGGGGAGGCTGAGGCAGGTGGATTGCTTGAGCCCAGGAGTTCTAAATGAGCTTGGGCAACATAGGGAGACCCCATCTCTACCAAAAAATAAAAAAAATTAGCCGGGTGTGTGGGTGCTCACCTGTAGTCCCAGTGAGAGGTGACAGCGTGCTGGCAGTCCTCAGAGGCCTCACTCGCTCTCGGCACCTCCTCTGCCTGGGCTCCCACTTTGGCAGCACTTGAGGAGCCCTTCAGCCCACCGCTGCACTGTGGGAGCCCCTTTCTGGGCTGGCCAAGGCCGGAGCTGGCTCCCTCAGCTTGCAAGGAGGTGTGGAGGGAGAGGCACGAGCGGGAACCGGGGGTGTGCGGGCGCTTGAGGGCCAGCTGGAGCTCCACGTGTGCGTGGGCTTGGCGGGCCCCACACTCGGAGCAGGCGGCGGGCCCTGCCGACCCCACGCAATGAGGGGCTTAGCACCAGGGCCAGCGGCTGTGGAGGCCCCGTACTCGGAGCAGGGCCGCCTACCGGCACTAGGCTCGATTTCTCGCCGGGCCTTAGCTGCCTCCCCGCGGGGCAGGGCTCGGGACCTGCAGCCCGCCATGCCTGAGCCTCCCCCTCTCTGTGGGGTGCTGTGCTGCTGGAGCCTCCCCGACAAGCGCTGCCCCCTGCTCCACGGTGCCCAGTCCCATCGACGACCCAAGGGCTGAGGAGTGCGGGTGCACGGCATGGGAGTGGCAGGCAGCTCCACCTGCAGCCCAGGTGCGGGATCCACTGGGTGAAGCCAGCTGGGCTCCTGAGTTTAGTGGGGACCTGCAGAACCTTTATGTCTAGCTAAGGGATTGTAAATGCACCAATTGGCACCGTGTGTCTAGCTCCGGGTTTGTGAATGCACGAATCGACACTCTGTATCTAGCTACTCTGGTGGGGAGGTGGAGAACCTTTGTGTCTAGCTCAGGGATTGTAAACACACCAATCAGCGCCCTGTCAAAACAGACCACTTGGCTCTACCAATCAGCAGGATGTGGGTGGGGCCAGATAAGAGAATAAAAGCAGGCTGCCTGAGCCAGCAGTGGCAACCTGTTTGGGTCCCCTTCCATACTGTGGAAGCTTTGTCTTTCTTTGCAATAAATCTTGCTGCTGCTCACTCTTTGGGTCCACACTGCCTTTATGAGCTGTAACACTCACCACGAAGGTCTGCAGCTTCACTGCTGAAGCCAATGAGACCACGAACCCCCCGGGAGGAATGAACAACTTGAGACGCGCTGCCTTAAGAGCTGTAACACTCACCACGAAGGTCTGCAGCTTCACTCCTGAGCCAGCGAGACCACAAACCCACCAGAAGGAAGAAACTCCGAACACATCTGAACATCAGAAGGAACAAACTCCGGACACGCCACCTTTAAGAACTGTAACACTCACCGTGAGGGTCCGCGGCTTCATTCTTGAAGTCAGTGAGACCAAGAACCCACCAATTCCGGACACACCAGCTACTGGGGAGGCTGAGGTGAGGGGATCACCTGAATCCAGGAAGTCGAGGGTGCAGTGAGCCGAGATCACGCCGTTACACTCCAGCCTGAGTGACAGAGTGAGATCTTGTGTCAAAAAAACATAACAAAATAAAACAAGAACGTTGAATAGGCTGTGTGTTAATTCTGAGATGGAGTCCAGACTTAAGAATGATCCTGAGGCTTAGACCCATATCCAAGAGGACGATTCCAGCCTGGCACTTATAGGTTCTTCAGGCACTTCAGATGCACCCTGTCCTGAATTAAGCCCTTTGTCCTTGAACCTGCTTTCCTTGGTAAACAGCACCAAGGGGGCTAGAAACCTGGGGGCTGCCCTTACCTTCCCTCTCTCACCATGCACCTGCAATGGGTGGCTGGACTTGTGGTTGCATTTCCGTGATCTCCCAGCTTTCTTCCAGTGATGGCCTTAGGTGGGCTCTTATCCTGTCTCCCAAATGGCCTCTCTGCCTTGAGTCTCACCCCATCTGCTCTCAGTCCACCCACTCAGCTATTCCAGAGACCATTCTGCCTCCCTGTGGACACCCCTCTGGTGGCTTCTCATCTCTATCAGTTAGAAATTGCTTTTGACTGCATGTAACAAATCTGGTTACGCTATTTAACCAAATAAAGGTTTATTTTTCTCATGTGATGAAAAGTACACAGATAAGCAGCCTACTTCCATCGATAACCATTGAGGGTTTCTTATGACTCTTACAGCAATGAAATGTGTATTTACAGTATAAAGATATACAATTTTAAGGTTTTAATATAATTGGGCCTAAGCACAGTATTTTTTGTTTGTTTTAGTTTTCAACTGCCCAGGTGATTCTATTGTGCAGCCAGGGTTGATAAACACTGCATCTAGGCCCAGTGCCTTTGATTTTTAGCTGAGGTCTAGACAGAATTATTGAAACTGCAGTCCCAGCTACTTGGGAGGCTGAGGTTGGAGAATCGCCTAAGCCCAGCGGGGTGAGGCTATAGCGAGTCAAGACTGCACCACCGCACTCCAGCCTGGGCGACAGAGCAACACTCCATCTAAAAAAAAAAAAAAAATTCTGGTCTACCTTTTTGCCCACCTTTTAACCACAGAGGTCCCCAAACATGAATTTTCACTCTCAGGAAGGCTGGAATGACACATTACAAGCGGTTTAGTCATCTGCATGTGCCACCATCTGATTTGAGGCATCTATTCCTCCTCACCATCCCTGACAAAGTTGAACTGTCTACATGTGCCACATTCTCCTCTTTCTCTAATTCCTTCCCTCCTCCCTTTCTTCCCTCCCTCCCTCCTTCCTTTTTCTTTCTTTCTCTTTCTCTCTCTCTTTCTTTCTTTTTCTTTTTCTTTCTCTCTTTCTCTTTCTTTTTCTCTCTCACTCTCTTTTCTTCTTTCTGACAGGGTTTGCCTGTTCTGCTTCTTTAAACCCTGGGGTTCAAGTGCAAAGGTCCCTCTCATCTGATTTCCCTATTTTATTTTATTTAAGTTAGATACTCCACGATGATGACGATGATTATTGTTGAGACAGGATTTCATTCTGTTGCCCAGGCTGGAGTGCAATGGTGCGATCACAACTCACTGCAGCCTCAACCTCCTGGGCCCACGCGATCCTCCTACCTCAGCCTCCCAAGTAGCTTGGACTACAGGGGTGTACCACCATGCCCGGCTAATTACATGTGCCAGATTCAACCCACGTTGCAGGGTTCCAAACAACCAAGGCTCTATCATCCTGTCTTAACAAATATACCTTCATAAAGACCTGGAAGGCAGGTTGAAATGTGGAATTCTTGGACTTCTTTCAGTTCTATGTAGAAGGGTAGCAGTGGAGAGCCGGCTGCCTGCCCGCCCCTGACCTTTCCTCCTTTCCCCACCCCTGCTCCTTGTGGCACTGGGCAGGGCCTATGTTCAAGGCTAGCAGTGTACTCAACAAGGGACAGTCCCTGTGTGGCCTGTTCAGGATCCTATACACAGGCTCAGGGCTCTTTGGGCAGGAAATTCCAGGATCCTGGTACTCAAGTGGTGTTCTAAACAGTGGTTCTTGGCCGGGTGTGGTGGCTCACACCTGTAATCCCAGCACTTTGGGAGGCCGAGGCTGGCAGATCACTTGAGGTCAGGAGTTCGAGACCAGCCTGGCCAACATGGTGAAACCCCATCTCTACTAAAAATACAAAAACTTAGCCAGGCATGGTGTGCACGCCTGTAGCCCCAGCTACTCGGGAGGCTGAGGCAGGAGAATCACTTGAACCCAGCAGGCGGAGGTTGCAGTGAGCCGAGATCGCACCACTGCACTCCAGCCTGGGTGACAGAGTGAGACTCCATATCTAAATAAATAAAAACAGTGATTCTTAACTGGGAGTGATTTGGCAACGTCTGGAATTATTTTTGGTTATCCCAGCCTGGCAGGGAGGGACAGGGTATTACTGGCATCTAGCGAGTAGGGGCTAGGGATTCTACTGAACATCCCACAGTGTACAGGACAGCCTCCACAGCAAAGAACTGTCTGGCCCAAAATGTCCATGGTGCCCACATTTGATGCCCTGCATTAGGAAGATATAAATACTCTTAAATATCACAGAGTTAAAATCCTTACCCCTGTTCTAGCAGAGATGATATTCTTGGGGGGAGCATCTTCTTGGCTTCAACACATTCTTTTCTCCATGGGAGATGATGCCAGAAGAGGGACAGAACAGGGCCCAGTAAAGCATGGGGCCCGGGGCCGGGGACCCCCTTGTTCAGGTGTGATGACCGTCCTACGAAGGCACCACCCAGGCATCATTAGACCGTCTCAAAAGAAGAGTAATTCACTGTCCCAAAGCAGCTCTCTCGTGTCTGTGGTCGGCTCCCTTGGCAAGTTTACAATGAACTGAAATCTGCCGAACTTCCTGGAACCCAAAGAAACTTTAGCCTTGGGCAAAGGCCCTTTGGCCAGCATTTGCACTGTTTATGCAACCGTTTAGAATATACGAATTATCTGGAGGCTACTACCAAATACAACAGGCAAAACTGCAAATATGTATACTTCCTAGAGGATGATAAAAAAATGTGAATTGTGTTTCTCTGATACAGGATGCATCAGAGTCTGAGGGTCTAAATAGCGTACATAATAAATAAGCAAATAAATCGATAGTAGTGTACTCCCAACGAGGCTGGAATAGCTTCTATTGTTGTTTCACACTGGACTTCAATTAAGTCTCAGTATTTTGCCATGCTCAATATTAAGTACTAGGCTGGACGTGGTGGCTCATGTCTGTAATCCCAGCACTTTGGGAGGCCGAGGTGGGTAGATGGCTGGCTTGAGCTCAGGAGTTTGAAACCAGCCCGGGCAACATGGTAAAACCCCATCCGTACCCAAAATACAAAAATCAGCCAGGTGTGGTGGCACATGCCTGTGGTCCCAGGTACTTGGGAGGCTGAGGCAGGAGGATGGCTTGAACCCAGGAGGTCGAGGCTGCAGTGAGCTATGATGGTGCCACTGCACTCCAGCCTGGGTGACAGAGTGAGACCCTGTCTCAAAAATCAAATAAACAACCCCCTCGCCCCGGACAAAAGTAGTTTGCACTATTTTCTCATTTCACAATATGTTTTTGAAATATTTCCCTTGAAAGGTAAGTCATATTTATCATTCCTGTTGTATGGAGGCATCATAAATTATTTCACCATTCTACCCTCCTTGAGTGTTGTGGCCTTTAGGCCAGACAAAAACGCAGGCGATGCCTAGAAGCCAACTAGTTGCCGTTTGGTTATCTGTAGGGTTGTGGCCTTGCCAAACAGGGAAAATATAAAAAGAATACCGAATTCTGCCAACCAAATAAGAAACTCTATACTAAGGACTAAGAAAATTGCAGGGGAAGAAAAGGTAAGGCCCGGGATTGAGGTGTAGCGACTTTCTATACCCTCAGAAAACTAAAAAACAAGACAAAAAAATGAAAACTACAAAAGCATCCATCTTGGGGCGTCCCAATTTCTGAGTAACAAACGAGACGCTGTGGCCAAACTCAGTCATAACTAACGACATTTCTAGACAAAGTGACTTCAGATTTTCAAAGCGTACCCTGTTTACATCATTTTGCCAATTTCGCGTACTGCAACCGGCGGGCCACGCCCCCGTGAAAAGAAGGTTGTGTTTTCTCCACATTTCGGGGTTCTGGACGTTTCCCGGTTGCGGGGCGGGGAGAGTCTCCGGCGCACGCGGCCCCTTGGCCCCGCCCCCAGTAATTCCCGGCCACTCGCGACCCGAGGCTGCCGCAGGGGGCGGGCTGAGCGCGTGCGCGGCGATTGGTTTGGGGGCCAGAGTGGGCGAGGCGCGGAGGTCCGGCCTATAAACTAGTCGCGGAGACCTGGTGCTGGTTTGCGGCGTAGTCTCCTGCAGCGTCTGGGGTTTCCGTGGCAGTCCTCGGAACCAGGACCTCGGCGTGGCCTAGCGAGTAATGGCGACGAAGGCCGTGTGCGTGCTGAAGGGCGACGGCCCAGTGCAGGGCATCATCAATTTCGAGCAGAAGGCAAGGGCTGGGACGGAGGCTTGTTTGCGAGGCCGCTCCCGCCCGCTCGTCCCCCCGCGCACCTTTGCTAGGAGCGGGTCGCCTGCCAGGCCTCGGGGCCGCCCTGGTCCAGCGCCCGGTCCGGGCCCGTGCCGCCCGGTCGGTGCTTTCGCCCCCGGCGGTGCGGTGCCCAAGTGCTGAGTCACCGGGCGGGCCCGGGCGCGGGGTGTGGGACCGAGGCCGCCGTGGGGCTGGGCCTGCGCGTGGCGGGAGCGCGGGGAGGGATTGCCGCGGGTCGGGGAGGGGCGGGGGCGGGCGTGCTGCCCTCGGTGGTCCGTGGGCCGCCGCCGCGGGGTCTGTCGTGGTGCCTGGAGCGGCTGTGCTCGTCCCTTGCTTGGCCGTGTTCTTGTTCCTGAGGGTCCCGCGGACACCGAGTGGCGCAGTGCCAGGCCCAGCCCGGGGATGGCGACTGCGCCTGGGCCCGCCTGGTGTCTTCGCATCCCTCTCCGCTTTCCGGCTTCAGCGCTCTAGGTCAGGGAGTCTTCGCTTTTGTACAGCTCTAAGGCTAGGAATGGTTTTTATATTTTTAAAAGGCTTTGGAAAACAAACATACGCAACAGAGACCGTTTGTGTGACACTTTGCAGGGAAGTTTGCTGGCCTCTGTTCTAGGTTGTGATTGGACTGCAAGGGCAGAGAAGGTAGCCTTGAACAGAGGTCCTTTTTCTCCTCCTAAGCTCCGGGAGCCAGAGGTTTAACTGACCCTTTTGGGGATTTTTGAGGGCGGTGATCTTAACTTTGGGTGCACAGTTAGCTTATTTGAAGATCTTACTAAAAATACACCAGAGCCCAACCTCAGACCAATTACATCAAAACCTGTCCTAGTGCAGGGTGAGTATTGCTGTTTTTTAAAAGTTTCCAAAAGTGATTTTGATGTGCACCTACGGTTGAGAACTGTCGTTTGAGGACAGTGGGTGGGGTTTCGTATTTGGAAATTAGAAGACCTGGAGTTTCCATTACACCGAATTGGCACTTAATAACTGTTGTCGGAGCATTTCTTAAGCCACATTTTCGTAAAGTGGCTTTAAAATTGCTCTGCCAGTAGGCAGGTTGCTAAGATGGTCAGAGACAAACTTCTGAACGACTCTTGTAAAATATACAGAAATATTTTCAAAACTGTTAGAAGTAAAATTACAAAACGTGTTGCAAGGAAGGTGCTTGTGATAACACTGTCCCCAGAACCTTAGTGAAGTTACCAACTGGTGGAAAATTTTCTCTTGCGCTCGGCTTAAAAATCATGAGGGAATATTTACTATATGAATGAGATTCAGTCTTTAAAGGGGTTTACAGAAACGTGAGAGGACAGGAACAGTTAGTCTGTGTAAATGTCTGAAATGTATGCGAGGGAGATAATGAGTTTAGCCTTTTTCTTTAATAGGTCTCCAGATTTTCTGGAAAAGGTTCTTTGGCATTTGACTCCATTTTGCTGTTTCATTTGTCAGACTTCTTTTTGTCCCTCTTTACTTCTCCCCACATAATTCACCAGTACTAGTGTTTTGTTTTTCAGACCAAGTCTCGCTCTGTCGCCCAGGCTGGAGTGCAGTGGCGCGATCTCGGCTCACTGCAACCTCCGCCTCCTAGGTTCAAGCAATTCTCCTGCCTCAGCCTCCCGGGTAGCTGGGACTACAGGTGCGCGCCGCCACGCCTGGCTAATTTTTTATGTTTTAGTAGAGACGGCGTTTCACCATGTTGGCCAGGATGGTCTCGATCTGTTGACGTCGTGATCCACCCGCCTCGGCCTCCCAAAGTGCTGGGATTACAGGCGTGAGCCACCCCGCCCGGCCACCAGTGTTAGTCTTAAGACGCCTCTGAGGAATCCCTTCTCCCTGGCCATTGAGAATCCATGCATGAACCCAGGTTTCTGTCATTTTCCACCTTCCCTGAGCAGCTTGCGTAGTTCCTTCTTTTAAGCGCCTGACTTCGTTTTGTTTGGTGCCCGTTGTACCTGAGAATGAGCCTTGGATAGTGGAGCATTCCAGCTTTCCAGATATGCAGAGATAATACATTGGCTATAAACTACTTGGCTTGGCCTATTCCGTGTTTAAAATCTTGGACTCTTTGCTAGTTTTTACAAATCAGAATTTTTCACGTATTAATCCAGTTTTCCTAGCTTCTCTTGAAGAATTTTTGGAGATCTCTTCATACTGAGCCTTCCTTAGCCCAGGACAGTACTGCTGTAGCAGTTCATGTATTTTTTCGCTTCCCAGGCCTGTGTTATTCACTTAAGTTCATAGCCTGGTCCCTGTAGGGTTGTACCCAAGCACAGCTACTTACATGTCCCGAATGTATTACCGGTTAAATGGACGTTTCAAAGAACCTGCTGTTTTTGGCCCTGTGCTCTTGATAACAGAGTGTTTGAGGGACAGCTTTCACATTTGAGTTTTTCCAAAATTAAAGGTTATAGAAGAGTCACGGTATCTATTGTCAAAAAGAAAAGAATTTAAAAAGGCAGCAATTGCCAGGATACTTCATTTGAGCAATGGTATTTTCCAGTGGAAAGTCACATCTTAAGGGTTAATGCCCCTTAACTGTTGGCCGTATTTGAAAACAAACCAAGCTAAAAACAAGAGACACTGACATGTTGTATGACGGTGTGGTGTGGATGTTGTGTTTATTTTAGTCCTGAGATCTAGTTGTAACTTCCTTGATTTCTGTATGTAGCCACGGAGCACCATTACCTGTCACCATTACCTGAATGGCGATACTGCTTACTTTCATTTTGGTAGAGTGGAAAGGTTACCTAGGTTTCAGTGCTTGAAAAGATTTCAGAAAGCAGTAGTACCTCTGGTTAGACTAGAATCAGTCCTCTCCTGGGGGCCGTGGAATAGAATATTTTCTGACTGCTAATTAAAAATACCTGTGATAGCCGGGCGTGGTGGCTCACGCCTGTAATCCCAGCACTTTGGGAGGCCGAGACGGGTGGATCACGAGGTCAGCAGATTGAGACCATCCTGGCTAACATGGTGAAACCCCGTCTCTACTAAAAATGCAAAAAAATTAGCCGGGTGTGGTGGTGGGCGCCTGTAGTCCCAGCTACTCAGGAGGCTGAGGCAGGAGAATGGCATGCACCTGGGAGGCGGAGCTTGCAGTGAGCCGAGATCATGTCACTGCACTCCAGCCTGGGTGACAGAGCGAGACTCGTCTCAAAAAAAAGAAAAAAACTTATGATGGACACTTAAAAACACTCACTGAGTGGGGAGTGGAGAGCAGGGGTCCCAGGGTAGCCTGTTGGACATTTCCAGGGCGACTTTTTCTTTTTTTTTTTTTTAAAGTCAAGTGAGTATGCCATATGGAAAAGGGTGTATGTGGAGAAAAAGCAAGGGGCTCCAGAGTGTAGGGTGAGACATACACCTTTTGGGTTAAAAAGGCTGAGGTGGGAGAATGGCGTGAACCCGGGAGGCGGAGCTTGCAGTGAGCTGAGATCATGCCACTGCACTCCAGCCTGGGTGACAGAGCGAGACTCTGTCTCAGAATAAACAAAAAAGGTTTACATGTACATGTATATTCAACATGTACAAATATGACCTATTCAAAAGTATTTACTACATAAATAGGTACTTACATTACCTATTTACTGTAATAGTCAAAGCCTATGAAGTGTCTAACACTGATGTGTAGGTACTCACTTTGCTTGCCACTCTATTAGGTGCTTTTTATGTTATTTAATCACGAAGCCTGGCCACAGGGCGCTTGTGCATTGAGTGTGGGAACAAGATTACCGTCTCCCTTTTGAGGACACAGGCCTAGAGCAGTTAAGCAGCTTGCTGGAGGTTCACTGGCTAGAAAGTGGTCAGCCTGGGATTTGGACACAGATTTTTCCACTCCCAAGTCTGGCTGCTTTTTACTTCACTGTGAGGGGTAAAGGTAAATCAGCTGTTTTCTTTGTTCAGAAACTCTCTCCAACTTTGCACTTTTCTTTAATTAAAGGAAAGTAATGGACCAGTGAAGGTGTGGGGAAGCATTAAAGGACTGACTGAAGGCCTGCACGGATTCCATGTTCATGAGTTTGGAGATAATACAGCAGGTGGGTGTTGTGCTGTGCTGGTGACCCATACTTGTTCACCCTAGTTAGATAAACAGTAGAGTAGCCCCTAAACGTTAAAACCCCTCAACTTGTTTTTGTTTTTGAGAAAGGGTCTTGCTCTGTCGCTCAGGCTGGAGTGCAGTGGCGCTGTGCGATCACGGCTCACCTTAGCCTTGACCTCCCAGGCTCCAGTGATCCTCATGCCTTGGCCCGTAGCTGGGACTACAGGTACACACCACCATGCCTGGCTAATTTTTGTATTTTTTTCTAGAGGTGGGGTTTCATCATGTTGCCCAGGCTGGTCTTGAACTGCTGGGCTCAAGTGGTCTATCCTCTTCGACCTCCCAAAGTGCTGGGATTACATGTGTGAGCCACTGTGCCTGGGAAAACCCTCAACTTTTCTTTTAAAAAAAGAGGTCAACTTTATTGTATATAAGCACTGTGCTAAAATTGCAGGAACTGGGACCATATCTTGATTTTTGTAATAATGCCAGCAGAGTACACACAAGAAAAGTAACTGCACTAGATTGTGAAGACTGGGGTGGACCTGCTTCTGAAGGTCCAGTGCCCTTTGTCTTAAGATTTGGTGTAGTGTATCTTTAGAAACCAAAAAAAGAGAAGTCAAGTTAAAATATCTTTGAAGATCAACCTTAAGATTAGCCACAAAACTGGGCTTTGATACCTAGGTGTGGAAAAGAAAGGGAAAGAGTTGATGTTTTGTCTTACAGCATCATTGTAGAAGAGGATGTTTTTTTGTTTGTTTGTTTTTTTGAGACGGAGTCTTACTCTGTGGCCCAGGCTGGAGTGCAGTGGCGCGATCTCGGCTCACTGCAAGCTCCGCCTCCCGGGTTCACGCCATTCTCCTGCCTCAGCCCCCTGAGTAGCTGGGACTACAGGTGCCTGCCACCACGCCTGGCTAATTTTTTGTATTTTTAGTAGAGACGGGGTTTCACTGTGTTAGCCAAGATGGTCTCTCTCCTGACCTCGTGATCCACCCGTCTCGGCCTCCCAAAGTGCTGGGATTACAGACATGAGCCACTGCACCCAGCCAGAAGAGGGTGTTTTTTAAAGAAGGCAAATAGGAAGTAAAAACTTGGGCTCTTAACTTTTGTAATGATCCCAGGTGTTTGAGCTGGGGGTTGAGGGTGGGTGCCTCAAGCAAAGGGGCTGCATTTATTTGCATAATGCCATGTAAGAGTAGCTCTACACCCCAAACACAGGCTCCTTAGTGGGACCAAAGTATGATACAAACTGAAGATGGAATGCAGAGGATTACTGGTACTTTGGAATATGCTTTAAAAAAATTTTTTTTAAAGTATTTTTAAAAAAATCAGGCAACCCCTGAACCAGAGTAGGTTCAGAGAAACTGCCAAATTTTATTTTCTTAATTTGGGATTGGAAGCAAGTTAACAGAAGTTTATGAGTTAAGTTGCATTTAGTGATCTTTTGCCATATTTGAGTAATAATCTGATTTTTTTGTTTATAGATTTCTTCTTAAATTAACTTTATTCATCTTGCTAATTTAGTTTCAAATAGTGATTTGTAATGATCAGATTTGATCCATTTCTGTAATTGCTGAAATTCCCCCGAGTTGCTTTTAGGCTTTACCGCCTCTGGTCTGGGAGGTGATTGCTCTGCTGCTTCCTGTAACTTGCCTGCCTTTCTCCCTGTGTGGGACTCCTGCAGGTGAGAGCGCTGCTGAAGACAGCTGTGTTATGAAAGGGCCTCCTGTGCTGTCGAGGTTGTGCTCTGTGAATGTCATCCCCTGGTGCACAGGAGCACCTTCTACACAGGATACAGTTGGAATGCCACCCCCTCGAGTTGTGTAAGGCAGCAGCCTTGGCCCTTGCACATAAGATGCTGTTGAATATTCTGCCTGCACCAAGTAAAGGGCACAGATAGAACTGCTTGGCATATGCTGCTGGGGAGATGAGTTTTTTGTAAAGTATACTACGTTTTTTTAAGAATTTGGATCATAACCATGGGATTTTAATAATAGAAAAACTGTTGAAGATCAGTCTGGTCCCTTATTTTTACAGTGAAGAAGCCAAAGCCCAGAGAAGGGTGTTAACTTTACAAGTGTCAGACAGTAGTTAGAACTTGGTGGGAGTTTTTTTTTTTTTTTTTTTTTTTTTTTTTTTTTTTTTTTGAGATGGAGTCTTGCTCTGTTCCCCAGGCTGGAGTGCAGTGGTGCGATCTCAGCTCACTGCAACCTGTGCCTCCCAGGTTCAAGCGATTCTCCTGCCTCAGCCTACCAAGTAGCTGGGACTATAGGTGCGCACCACCACGCCTCGCTAATTTTTGTATTTTTTCAGTAGAGACAGGGTTTTGCTATGTTGGCCAGGCTGGTCTCAAACTCCTGACCTCAGATGATCCAGCCACCTCAGCTTCCCAAAGTGCTGGGGTTCCAGGTGTTAGCCACCATGCCTGGCCATAGACTTGTTTCTGTTCCCTTCTCACTGTGGCTGTACCAAGGTGTTGCTTATCCCAGAAATCATGATGCAGGTCAGCACTTTCTCCATGGGAAGTTTTAGCAGTGTTTCTTTTTAGAATGTATTTGGGAACTTTAATTCATAATTTAGCTTTTTTTTCTTCTTCCTGTAAATAGGCTGTACCAGTGCAGGTCCTCACTTTAATCCTCTATCCAGAAAACACGGTGGGCCAAAGGATGAAGAGAGGTAACAAGATGCTTAACTCTTGTAATAATGGCGATAGCTTTCTGGAGTTCATATGGTATACTACTTGTAAATATGTGCTAAGATAATTCCGTGTTTCCCCGACCTTTGCTTTTGAACTTGCTGACTCATCTAAACCCCTGCTCCCAAATGCTGGAATGCTTTTACTTCCTGGGCTTAAAGGAATTGACAAATGGGGACACTTAAAACGATTTGGTTTTGTAGCATTTATTGAATATAGAACTAATACAAGTGCCAAAGGGGAACTAATACAGGAAATGTCATGAATAACAGTACTGTCAACCACTAGCAAAATCAATCATCATTGTGAAACATAGGAAGCTTCTGTAGATAAAAAAAAAATTGATACTGAAAACTAGTCGAGACTCCATTTGTATGTGTATGTTTTCTGAAAGCCTTTCAGAAAAATATTAAAGGACAAGATTTTTATATCAGAGGCCTTGGGACATAGCTTTGTTAGCTATGCCAGTAATTAACAGGCATAACTCAGTAACTGAGAGTTTACCCTTTGGTACTTCTGAAATCAGGTGCAGCCCCATCTTTCTTCCCAGAGCATTAGTATGTAGACGTGAAGCCTTGTTTGAAGAGCTGTATTTAGAATGCCTAGCTACTTGTTTGCAAATTTGTGTCTACTCAGTCAAGTTTTAATTTAGCTCATGAACTACCTTGATGTTTAGTGGCATCAGCCCTAATCCATCTGATGCTTTTTCATTATTAGGCATGTTGGGGACTTGGGCAATGTGACTGCTGACAAAGATGGTGTGGCCGATGTGTTTATTGAAGATTCTGTGATCTCACTCTCAGGAGACCATTGCATCATTGGCCGCACACTGGTGGTAAGTTTTCATAAAAGGATATGCATAAAACTTCTTCTAACATACAGTCATGTATCTTTTCACTTTTGTTAGTTGCGGTTTCTAAAGATCCAGATAAACTGTACTTGCAGTTCAAATTAGGAAAAGCAATTTTATTGGACAATTACGGTGAAAATGAATTATTTTATCTAGGTCAGTTAAGAACACTGTTCTGCTGAGATGCAGTAAAAAGCAGGTTACATTTGACCATATTAGATCTGAGTTTGGAAAACAGAAGTAGTCTTTAGTTTTAAAATGGCCAGATTTTCTTGCCAGGATTGGGTTTCTCACTTGTTAAACAGAACATTTTGTTAGGTTTAAAACCTGGGATGGACTTAAGTATTCATGTTCATTCAGGACTGCAGGTTATCATGACTTGTTTAACTTGTGGGAAGCTGTTGTCCCAAGTTATCCTGGGGAACTGCATCTGGTTCATGCAAAACACCAAGTAGATAGGTTCTCTTTTACCTCCCCTTGAGGGCATTAACATTCAGTAGTCACTTCCATTCAGTTAACCCTTTATTTTTATGGTTTTCTTGAGGCATAGTTGTAAAGCAGAAAAATCATTTATAAAGGTTTGTTGAACAAAATTCAAAATACTGTTGCTAAAGTATTAAGATTTTTTAGGATTATACCTTAATTATAGGCCCGTCATTCATTTGGCATGAAATTTTGAGTTTTATTCACTTTCACTTTCCTTTTTTTCCAAAGCAATTAAAAAAACTGCCAAAGGAAGAGTGACTGCGGAACTAAGGTTACTGTAACTTACCATGGAGGATTAAGGGTAGCGTGTGGTGGTCTACAACAGTTATTTGGGTTTTAGTATTTCATTTAGACATAGCAACACTTACCTAATGTTTAAAGGTAATGTCTTTGCAACACCAAGAAAAAGCTTTGAGTAGTAGTTTCTACTTTTAAACTACTAAATATTAGTATATCTCTCTACTAGGATTAATGTTATTTTTCTAATATTGTGAGGTTCTTAAACATCTTTTGGGTATTGTTGGGAGGAGGTAGTGATTACTTGACAGCCCAAAGTTACCTTCTTAAAATTTTTTACAGGTCCATGAAAAAGCAGATGACTTGGGCAAAGGTGGAAATGAAGAAAGTACAAAGACAGGAAACGCTGGAAGTCGTTTGGCTTGTGGTGTAATTGGGATCGCCCAATAAACATTCCCTTGGATGTAGTCTGAGGCCCCTTAACTCATCTGTTATCCTGCTAGCTGTAGAAATGTATCCTGATAAACATTAAACACTGTAATCTTGAAAGTGTAATTGTGTGACTTTTTCAGAGTTGCTTTAAAGTACCTGTAGTGAGAAACTGATTTATGATCACTTGGAAGATTTGTATAGTTTTATAAAACTCAGTTAAAATGTCTGTTTCAATGACCTGTATTTTGCCAGACTTAATCACAGATGGGTATTAAACTTGTCAGAATTTCTTCAATTGTCATTCAAGCCTGTGAATAAAAACCCTGTATGGCACTTATTATGAGGCTATTAAAAGAATCCAAAGTCAAACTAAATTAGCTCTGATACTTATTTATATAAACAGCTTCAGTGGAACAGATTTAGTAATACTAACAGTGATAGCATTTTATTTTGAAAGTGTTTTGAGACCATCAAAATGCATACTTTAAAACAGCAGGTCTTTTAGCTAAAACTAACACAACTCTGCTTAGACAAATAGGCTGTCCTTTGAAAGCTTTAGGGAAATGTTCCTGCTTAGTCATTTTAGCATTTTGATTCATAAAGTACCTCCTCATTTTAAGAAGATATTACGATGTAAGAGAGCCATTTGATAACTTTTTAGTGAGCTTTAAAAGGCAAGTTACAGCCTCGGCTAGCTAGTAAGATTATCTACCTGCCAGAATGGCACAAATTCTACATTCAAGGGTAGACGCTGGCACAACCTACTTACAGATTAGCCCTTTAAAGCAATCTGTAGCATTAGAAGATGGAACCAAGGAAATGTTTGACTGTGGGTTCTGGCTGTTGATAAATAATTTACACACCGAATTAGTGAAATGAGTCACTTTCTCTTAATGTATTTATGTACCTGAGAGAATGCTTTTCAATGTTAACCTAACTCAGGTTTGGCTAAATTATTCAATTGGAAATTGTAGAATATTATTTCTGATAAACCAGAAATAAGTGAAATGCTGTTTGTTCATAAATATGTACTTTATCAAATGTAGGAGAGATCATTTAGGAGAGGAAAAGCTAAATTGGAAGACAAATCTGTAGTGTTTCCAAAGTTTTAAAATTATGGTAAACAACAGTATGTTCACAGTAAGTGGTTAAAACAACCATTCTTTAAATCTCAGAGAATTTTTAAAAAACAGTATTTAACACATTTCCCTAATGTAGTTTGTTGCCTATGTGGAATAACTCAATTAGAGACTCACGCCTTTTGAAACTTCAAATATAATTACACTACCAGTTTTTACATGTGCATATAGGATGGTCCCAATACTTTAAATTGGAAATACAGGCTGTAAGTCCTTCAAGTCTGGATGTTGGGTAATCACGTTTTCTTCCAGAAGCCATTTATTTGTTAGGACTTTTAAACTTCTCAGTGGGCCAGTGTAAAATTAAGGACAAGTTTTATAATTTAAATTTACAGATATAAAACAATTTTCTCTCATTTTCTAAAGGCAGGAATATTAAGGACATTGCCCTAGATATATTCTCCCCATCAAACCAAAGGTCTTGCTGCTGAGTATTATTTAAAAACCAGAGTAATAAAGCAGCTTCGCCTGAGGATGAAGGCAAAAAGACAAAGTTAACTGCTCAGCATACTGAAACCAGGAGTTTAAAAAAGTAATTCAAAACAACTTCAAGGCCATAAATACTTGGATACTGTGACATCAGGTCTTGGCACTGGATTTCCTGCAATTTCAGATGAAGGCTTGACTTGGCTTTGGATGTTTTCATGTGATAATTCTTGGATAACCTACAACGATTTTTCCTATTTAACCCACCAACTTTAAGCAAAAGAAATAAAGTATATGTGGGGGAAAAGTTCGTTTACCTCTGCCCAGCAGGGGAATTAAAAAACTGGTGAAGAAAGGCAACAGGCAAGGCTTATATAAGGAAACAGTAATAGGTTGCATTGAAGTCCTCAAACACAACAAAAAGCTTTTAGGTTGCAAATGTTAACCTTGATTCTTTTACCCTTTTGAAAAATTCAATGGGATGGTTGGAAAAAAAAAAAACACAGACACACACACACACACACGCAACCTTCTAACGTTAATACCCAGGCAGTCAGATAATTTATAGTACAACGTGTAACACTGGGATCCAACTTTTCACCCAGCAAAATCTCCTTACAAATTAGGGCAACATATACCACAAAGCCAATGGAAAAGAAAAGAAAACCTCGATTGAATTGCAAACACAGCTTTTCAATTGACATTAAAACAACTAACTTTTACCTTATGACTGAAACACTAAAAATCAAAAGTATTACATATGAAAGTGAGAATAACTACATAAAATGTCTATTTTCATCAAATAAGTCTAATTTAGACTCCAATACAGTATTAACAGCTCAAACTTTGATGGTGAACAATCCTTTTCCACCTTAATGCAGTGTAGGAAGAATAGCACACATTAAAGTTTGTTACGAAAATAGAGTTTATTAAAAACATCCCTATTGTTTTGAGGAGCTTTCACCGTTACCTTGTCTTAAATTAAAAAAAAAAAAAAAATAGCACTTCTAATTACGATTTGTAAACTTTTTAAAGTCAAAACTTTTAAAAAGTTACAGCAAAAAGGGTAATATTTATTCATATTTTCAGTATTTTTTGTTATTTTGTGGCTATTTTTAAATAGAAGGGAAGCAATCAAATTGCTTACAGTTCCCCACCAGCTGGCGCGGGGCTGCGGTACAGCGGGAGCGGATATAATACAGCATCTGTACACCTCAAGCTCTACACTCCAGGAAGTGTCACTGTCACATTTTCACAAATTCCAGTCTCTAACGAGGAGCCTCTGCTGCTGAGCCAGAATCCTTTTCGGGTTCAACGGATGAGGTAGCCTCAGCAGGTAACTCTTCAGAAGGCTTTAGGACTGCAGCCTCAGACACCCCCTTCTCAAGGTCTGAAGCAGTGTCTACATTTCCCACTTGGCTAATGGGAGGTTCAACGGTTTTGTTACCACCTGCCCTCTCTGTCACCTCAGGCTTTTCCTTTCCTCGGGCTTCTTCCTTCTCTCTACGAGACTCTCTATCTCTAGAATCTCTCTCTCTGTCTCGATGCCCACTAGAGCGTCTATTTCTCTCTTCCAAGTCTCTGTGCCTGTCCCGGTCAGGGCTCCTTCTTCCCCACTCTCTCCTGTCACGGTTACTATTATCTCTATCATCATTACGGTTCCCATACCGTTCCCGGTCATTTTCCACCCTATTTCCAAAAGATCTTCTTCCAAACCTTTCTTGGTCTCTACCTGAATTGAACTGCTGCCTGTTATCATTTCTAAACTGCTGTGGCTGCTGCTGTGTTGGTGGAGGCTGTTGTGATGGTGGCTGCTGCTGCTGCTGCTGCTGTGGTTGCTGGGGCGCCTGCGGCTGTGGCTGCTGCTGCTGTGGCTGCTGCGGCGGCTGTTGCCTTCCGTCTCTGTCTTCAGGACCCCCTGGGCCTGGCCCTGGGCCCCCGAGCCCTGGCATTCCACCAGGCCTAACAAAGGGGCCATGCGGTGGGAAGGGACCTTTCATTCCATGAGGTGGAGGCATCGCAAAGCCCCCTGGTCCTGGCGGTGGGCCTCTGTGCATCATGTGCGGTGGCATGGGACGGGGTGGCATCAAAGGGAACCGCTGTAAGTGAGGTGGGGGCATTCCTGGAGGGCGCTGGAGTGGGATGAGACCGGGCCGGGCGCCAAGAAGACCAGTAGATGGTGCCTGAAGTCCAATTACAGGACCAGGGGCAACTCCTTGAGTGCCTAAAGACGACAAAAATAAAAATGTAAACACCACTGAAGATGGCACTCCAGTTTCAGCTGTGTTCTGTGGCGCTTAAAGCAAAATAAAATTCAACCCACAATCTTCAAATTTCATACTGTTTGCCACTCTACCTGTCACAAACCCAGTGTGAGGCCTAGTAACAACCTAAGGCAAGCAATTGCAAAGACATTTTTAAAGTATCTAATACAGGTAGAGGCCAGAATAAACTGGGAAATAAAATAGTAATGGTAATACCAATTTTCAAAGAGTATGTCAAAATCTCCTGTAGCTTTCATTAGAAGCTGTTTTCCCACTCCAAATACATTTGAGAAACACAGTGTGCTAAGTCCTAATGAGATAAATACATTCACTATCAGTAACTATTCAAGCTAACTAAGCATACTGCACGTGCACACTTAGAAAATTTACACCCCGTCTTCTTATTACTAGAAAAAAATGAGGTCACTGACCTAGAAAACCCAGGAAAGAGGAAGATCTCTTTGACTTCATGCTACACTTAGTCCATATTATTAAAATGCCTCATGCAGTTATTATGCAATGTGCATCAAACAAACACTAATGTCTACAAAACAAAGATCCATACGCAAATGTGAAGTTTATTGTTACAGTTCCTTTTTCAAGGCACAGCACGATATTTAACTTGCGAGGCCATCACGACCTGAATAATGCTCAATGTTCAGCTGTTCACCTTCTATTCATTATTTCTATTCATTCTTCCAAAGGTGGCAAGTCTGGTAAGGTTGGTGCTGCTGAAATAACAATGACTTCTTGGTTTTATTTTCCCATCTACATGAGGGTTTGCTCATACTGATATAAGAGTCACGCAAGTTCAACAACCTGTCATTTTCTGCTTGGGGTTCACCACTTAGGTACAGAAAAGCATTGGAATCTCTCAATTTATTCTTTTGCAAATATAAATAAGACAAATACTATAATACTATGACTGAAAGGAGTTATTCTGATCATGGGAAACGTTCCAGGTACTGTTAAGAACATGCTATTCACCCATGTGCTGCAGAAAGGTCTTTGAGCAAGTTATGGGTTATGATCAGTTAGCAATGATAAGAAAAATACTTGGGTGACACTGACAGAAAAATGACCAATACTTTAGTACTAGTTTTCTTTCTTCCCCAACATCATGTTATTTTAGATTTACAATTTGAATAAACTTCTTCCCACCTACTTTAGCAAATTAACAAGTCCTGTTTCTAGATTTTATGTATTAATAATTACATCATGCTAAATAAGAACTTCTACTTTAGTTTTTGCTACCCACAACGTGTTGTCCAATAGTACTTGTCACACTTCAGCACTAAAGTGGACCTGAAAAGGTATGCAAACTAGTTTATAATACTCTTTTAACATAAAGACTCACCAGGTTTGGTATTTACATAAAAATATCTTCTTCTAAATGCTTAAAGAGAAATATACTATGTTCAGTGAAATACAATCTTGGACATGTGCCTCAGTATTCTGGCTTATAAAATGGGCATAGTAATAATACCTGCCACTTGTTGAGATCAAATAGGATAAAATACATGAGAGTGAGTTCAGTGTTTGGCTCATGTAACTGCTGAAATTATTCTGCATATCTATTTAGGAAAGTAATAAATATCCTAATACTAAACATTTGATTTTGCAAAAAACAAACACAACATTTTCCATTTCTGATAATTAAAATCTTAATCAACTCCTCCTGCTTCTTCGACACCTGCCATAGTTTAAAGTACTTCGGTAACCGGAAAAAATACATTGAGCTTTCATGTCAGCTCTAAAGTTGGGAAATGCTGATTACCACAGCAAAAGCGCCAGAAATTGTGAAATGGATGAGGTGATGGCTCTGTCCCTTCACAGGCTCTTCAGACACTTTGGGAAAATCCCAATGAACAAGTACAGGACACCAGCTACACTGTATCTCAGATCGAAATAAAACACTCTTCACATCATTTGGGAAATATTTACTGAGTATATACCATACACTGGGGCAACAGAAGCACATGTCCTTGCTTTCACTTTGTAAAGGAATAGTGTAGTTCCAACACCTGTGGACTTTAATCCAAAACATAAAATGTATATGCCCAGGCACAGTCTCTTTTAATAAAGGGATCATTATATAGAAACACCTGAAACAAACTGAACTTTACTTTCCCATCACCTTTTATCAGTAAAGATTTGTTTTCCAGGACTAAAATGACCAACGTTTACTGTTACGGAGGTCAGCATAGCACATTCTGGTGCCTATCTATAGGTTCAAGTGGCCAAGCCAAATTATAAAATAACACCAGAAAAACGGGGGAAACAGTTTCAAAGCATCTTATTATAACAAGAGAATTTAGTTGAGATGAGTCTTCAAAAGGAAAGTGATTCCTGAAGGGCAATGGGAAGGTCCTACTCCTGACTGCCCCATGACTTGGCTTCCTCAAGTATCTGACAGTGGCCAAAGGATGCAAAGCCATCTCAACTTTGTACAGAAGAGAGAAAATGGGCCCTGATGATAAAATACAAACCCCAGTCTGAAGGACCACATCTCTTAAGTACTTTACTGCATTCATTTGAGGGTATAAATTAACAGGGTTAAAATTTACAATAATCATAAACCTTATATAAAAGCACATTTTTTATAAAGAATTGCCTACTTGTTTGATACATGTGGATATTTGTGTGTGGGATTTGCTTAAAACATTATACACTCAAATCCTTTCCCTTCTTCGTAAATAAAGCTAAAAAGATGTGGCCAGCTGGGTTTCCTTACAACCCTTTGAGAGCCAACTAAATTTATAGATTTCTGATAGAATATGCCCATAGCCCCAGATGGCCTTCAGACCACAAAAAAATTTTATCTGTAGTTCCTTTTATTCCCTTTTGCAGTGAACATGTAATGCTTTTATAATCAGTTATATTAAAAACACATTAGGTGGCAGAAGACTGGCAAGCATGCTGGCTAGGAAGTCCTTATTAGGAAAGCTGGCATTAGGCATAAACCATCAGAGTATATTGTGAGTTACCCAGGTGAAAAGGGCATTCAAAGCAATTATTCATTTCATCTGGAAATATGACGTGTGATATCACTGACGAGTTTTCTAAAGTTATAAATTTTTTAAAAACCCAATTCATTCATATTATGTATTAAATATGTGAATTTTCTATTAACTCATTTAATAGTCCTTTCCTTCAAAAGGGACAAAGTTTGGTAGAAATAGACAAATTTCAATTGCTGTAGGAGATGGCACAAGCTAGCATGGTGGTATAGAGGTGAGACTCATAAAGCTGGTGTGTGAATCTGAGTGGCAGTCATCGGGGGTGTCTGAATTGGATCTCAAAGGAAAATGGACAAGGCCAGTGAGTTAAGGAAGGACGTTACTATCAAGACATTACTAGCAGCTTTTGAAAAGGCATATAGCAAGGTAAAGCAGTGGTGTGTGTGGTTCAGAGAACCACAATAAAATGACTTCATGAAAACTAAGAAGAAAGGAGAAAATACAGTGAGGTTTATGAAGCTGAAGAGATAAGTCAGGGCAATTCAGAGGCCCTATATGCCATAAGGAGGAACCTGGACTTTGACCTCTAGTGGTGCAGAAAACCAAGGAACTTTTAGCAGGGATAAATGATTCTATGATTGTTTTTGATAGATCCTTCTGGCAAGTAGTGTACAGGATAGCCAAGAGGGGAAGGCCCCTCGAGAGTAGTTAGGTACTTATTCGAAGAATCCAGCAGTGACAGTGATAGTGACAAGAGACTGAAGTGAGAGGTGCTAGAGATGGAGGACACGCTGAAGACATTTAGTGGACAGGAAGGACAGGGTGTAAGCGATGAAGGAACACAGCTCTCTGCCTTAACTGAGCGGATGCAGCTGTCAACGCAAGATCAGAAGAGTGATGGTGTTAACTCCCCTGGAATATAGGTGAAACAAAAAAGGGCTCAGACCTGGGAAACAAATTTTTAATACAGCGAGGCGTTAGGGCAGACCAAAACAGTGATGGCTCTAAGTGCCTGAATTCAAATTTGGGAAGTATGGAAAACACACTGGAGTTTAACTAAAAATAATCAAGAATCTGTAAATATTTCCTATGACGATCCAAAAAACAGTTGTTTTACAATTACAAAAGGGGGTGGGGAGACACCATTGCCATCTACAGCAAAGATGCCTGAAATGGTGTGAAATAAAGAACAAGTACATTAAAGGGCTACGGGGGAGGTGGGAGAAAGGAAGGTTGATTTCACAGTTGGAGTCCAACGTGGACCTTGAAATCTCCGGAGAATGTGCATAAGGGATACAAAAGGCATATAAATGAATAGGGTGGCTTTCTGTCAAAGACCACAGAGTGTACGCAGTCAGGGAGACAGATATAAAACATAAAATGTAAAAGGTCTGATTTAAATACTGTGGGAGTGACCAACTGCATCAGTTGCAGAGGATTTTGCAGAGGATGCAAAATTTCAGTGAGATCTTTACAGAAAAAGAGGAACGACTCAGTTCCTCTACCTGTTTTGGTCAACAACCCTATCTTCCATTCTACCAGAGCCACCATCTCTAGGAGCTCTAGATGTTTGATCACTAATAAAGTCATTACTTCCAAATTCCCAATTTCAAGTACCCCACTCTTTACCTGCTTCTCCTCTTTCCAGGTTATTCTCTCCAGATCTCCTTTCCCCAAACAATCTTCAGTCCCACCAGGCTCATGCCCCACAAGGCCCTTCATGTTTTTATCTTAATCCTTACCTGCTTTGGAGTCCATGGCTCTCCCTCACCATATCTGCCTGGAAAATCCCCAACATTGGTTTTAAATGCAACTCTTCTGCCTAATCTCCACCTGGACGTGGAGTATGCTGACTGCTCTCATTTCAAATTTCTGTAACTACAACCCAAGTGGACCCTTCATTCTGGCCAGTAATCTAACATTTTCCTAGTCAATCCACATTCTCATGTCCTGGATGAGGACACATGTTCAAGGTCCTCCTTAATCCTGTCTACTCTTAGTTGTTTTGTTTGGTTAATTTCAGTAAGGTAAAATTCACACAGCCTGTAATTTACCCACATAAATGTACAATTCAATGGTTGTAGTATATTCACAGAATTGGGCAACTATCACAATCAACTTTAGAACATTTTTATTACCCTAAAAGGAAATCCTGCATCCGTGGGCCATCTCTATTTCCCCAGCTTTCCCCTCATCTGTCCCAGCCCCAAGCAACCACGTAATGTTTTCTGTCTCTGTGGGTTTACCTATTAACATTCTGTATAAATGGAATCATAAAATATGTGGTCCTGTGTGACTGACTTTTGCTTGGCGTATCTTCTCAAGGTTCATCCATGTTGCATGTTTAAGTCCTCCATTTTTTATTACTAATATTCCGTGATATGAATATACCATATTTTAGTTACCCTAGTTGGCTTATCATTTTTTTAAAAAGGTCTTTAGAAAAAGACTTTTTCATTCACCCACATGCCACCAAATCTACCAATTTACCTGCACCTGAATCCACATTACTCCTACTGTCTGTGACTGTCCGTGCTCCAATGGTTACACCTGTTATTTGTACCCTGGATCTGTCCCCTCTCACCTAACATAACAACCGAGCACATAGCCCTTCTTGCTTGCACCAACATTCTCCCCTCTACTGGGCTTCCCAATGGTAAGTATGCCGTAGTTTTTGCCCATCTTTCAGAAACAAGAACAAAAATTAAAAACTCCCTCACCCTGCATCTCCTTTCAGGTATCACCCCATCTTGTTTTTCTCCTCTATAGCAAATCTCCTGAGATGTTCAAAATCCTTAACTGTATCCTTCATCTCCCAGTCTCTCACAACCCTATATAACTGGGCTTTTGAACTCATCAATCCAATGAAAGCACTTTTCTCAGTCACCAGGGGCCTTCATTTTGCTAAATCCAGCTGCCAAGTCACAGCGCTCTTTCTTGATCCATCAGTGTCATCTGATAGTTCACCTCTCTCCCCCTCTTTCCTGCCTAGAAACTCTACTTGGCTTTCAGATTATCTCCCTCTACATTTGTATCCTAGCCCACGGGCTGTACCTTCTCAGTATCCTTTGCTGGAGAGTACAGTATAGATAGTGGTCAAAAGCACAGGCTCCTGTTGGAGTGGGGCTACCTTGAATTCTAACACGGCTACTTGTAGCTATGTGACCCTTGGAAGGTTACTTCATCTCCAAGTGCTTCAGTCTCCCCATCTATAAAATGAAGATAACCCTGAGGGCTGCAAGGGTTAAATGATTAATATACACAAACTGCTTAAGAGTTTCTGGCACGTGGAACTATGTCTACCTTAGTGTCACAGCATCATATTCTTAGCTGCCAAATGCTGAAGAATTCTTGTCCTCAGACCTCTCACCACTTCTCTATTTACATTCTCTCCTTAGGTAATCTCACAGGCTCCTGCGGCTTTAAATATTATCTTTATCTGCTGAAGATGCCAGAATTTGCAGCTCTATTAGATGTTACCAGTAGTTTACTTGACATCTGTACCTGGGTATCAAAGTTAGAATATCCAACATTTTAATTTGATAGGCTCCCCTCAAACCCACTTCTACAGGTTTGCGCATCACAGGAATGGCAATTACATCTACCAGTTGCTCACATAAAAAACTTGAGTCATTCTTGACTCTTTGTCGCATTCCGTATTTAAGTAATATGGCAATTCTGAAGACTCTATCTTCAAAATATCTTCAGACTGTAACCACTTATCACCTCCATTGCACCAGCCCAACGTGGGCTAGCTCCCATCTCATCTGCTGCAACAGCATCAGAACCGGTCTCCTTTCCACTCTTACCAACTTCTAGAGTGTTTCTCTAACCGCCACAGTAATACTTTAAAAACTGCACATCAGATCATCATCAGATCATGGCATGGATAAAAGACTCTACACCATTTCCCACTGCACTCAAAGCCTAGTGCTCAACAACCTTCTCTAAGCTCATCTCCTGCCACTTTCTTCCCTTTGCTCTCCCTTCCTGCTGTGGTCCTTCAACAATCCACGCCCCATCTCAATTCAGGCCCCCTTTCCTTTGGTCCTCACTCTACATTCCTTTCCTCCGTATTTACATGAGGGTATTCTCTTCATTACTGGTTCAGATGCCTTCCCTAGCAATCGTATTTAAAATTGTACATATCTGTGTTACACCCTTATACTGCCTAACTGTCCTGTTTTACTCTCTTCATAGAAACGTCTCCATGTTAAATTATTAGCCCAGGTCTGCGAAAATATAAACTCCAGAAAGACAGGTTTTGTTTTGTTCATTCTGGTATTTCTAGTACCTAGAAGGGTGCCTGGCACACAATGGTTATTGATTAGATATTTATTGAACATATGAGTGAATGGTGTTTGCAGAGGTGATGACCAAACTCATCAAGGAGAAGATACCTCTCAGGGGATTAAGAATAGAGGCTACAAGCTCCAGGTCTTTTCCCAGGGTGGTAAGAATCTTTCCAGCATAAACCTAGGAGGACTTGAACTTTGAGAAAGGATGAGTTTTCTTTCAACCTCCTTTTCTGTTCTTTGTTGCAGTTCCACCGTTTTGATTTGATCTCTACAGAATGAGTGTCACTGTGGCATTTTGCATGAACTAAACATGAACTTTTCCCACATGAAGAAAAAGATGTATCAACCACTCATCTCTTTCATCAATGCCTGAAGATCCCTAAGCATATATCCCTAGTTTTTTTTTTTTTAATCAGCAAGTATTATCCTTTTTCCATTTCAGACCTGCAGAAAACTGAAATAACAGTACAACCAACATGTTATTTCCTTTGCCTAGATTCACCAATAACATTTAGGCCTATTTATTCTGAAAACACTCCTAGGTTATTCTTATAGAAGGCACTATGTTCTGAGAGCTGGGGAAAATGGAAGAATAAGGAGCCAATTTTCAAAGAATGAGAAAAAGCATCTTTCAGATTGTATTATACATTAAGATTATATTTTAAAAATGATGCTTAGAATGTTAGCAAGAGATTCTTAAGAGAAATTTGAGTTTTCAATAATATATAATGCAGATATACTGAGATGTGACTCATCTATTTTTGGCATAAGGGTATATTATGTTATAAGTGAAATTGGAGAATGATTATCTTTTTTAAATGCTTGGTTTTTTCAAAATAATGTACAGTAGGCTCTGCATGGTCAACTTCCTACAGATTTGCTTTTTGGAATTTCAGTTAGCATAATAATAATTACTTAAGTATGTTACTATAATTGACAAAGTGCAATAGCTATGAGTTAAAATTTCACTATTAGAGTCAATAAACTTGAAATCTAAAGTTAACTTTCTATCACTGAATGAGATTATCTGTAGGCAATTTTATTTTCAATATTAGCTGGAAAAAAAATCTTACCTGAAATTCTTTACAGCAATTAACTTTGTCTACCAAAATCAATCTAGAGCCCAGAGTTACTGCCCCTCCCACCTTCCTCAAGATGTCCCTCAGAGAGATTTAAATTTAAGACATTCTTCAGACTTGCACTCTGGAGCAGCCTAAGAAGTGACAGCCCAGGAGAAAGGGAGACAATGTGTTAAAATATTTCAAGGTTTTCTGCAAGACTTTCCCCACGTTTCATTTGAAGTGCTTTGCCTTGTGAGAAACTATGGTGTGTTCATGTGTAAATTCATATCCACGCCAAGTATTTGTTCTAGATTAATCACTATTTTGCATTATCCACTGTATCCAATGAACAATGTTATATACTAAGTTGAAGGTACTGTAATTCGTATTTAAGAACCATTTCTACTATATAACACTAATGGAATAACATAATACAATAATTAGAGTACCAATTCAAATATTTTAAAGCTTTCAAAGAAGAACACTTTTATAGGATAAGTAAACAGGCTTTTTGGGTACCAAACTAAATACCTGATATATCACTCTAGCTTATAATTTAATGTAACCAAACATCAAAATTCAAACAAAATTAAAACACAAAAATTGTTTTTTAAAAAATTACGTATTATGTTAGTACTTTGAAAACTCTACTTTCTAGAATTTTCTTCAGGCTTCCTTTTAATGTCAGTGGCTAACTAGTGCATTACTAGTAGACTGGTGCTTTAATATTCTAGTAAGTGTTGCTAAAAATGAGCTACTAAAAAATCTAAAATTCTAGACAGAAACTGGGCAAAGAAATCCAAACTTAAGTGAAATCATCAAAATCAAATTCCTATTGATATTGCTGGCAAAGTTATTCATCTTTTAGGCAGTTTCAGGGATCATAACGATAGCATAAAAACATTTGCGCTTGTTTAAATATAATTCACAAACCAATTCTGTCCCCACAATTTCCTGAGGTGTCCAAATCTGGAATCATCAACTCAAATGTCTACTGAAGCCATGCCAGGACTGCAGCGCAGCACACCCCTGCCTAGTAATTTAGCCGCAGGCCACCAACTTGTGACTCTTGCTTTAAAACCTTTGGTAACAAAAATTACAAGTAGGAAGTGATCTTACAAATACTCAACTCTTATTTATAAATTTTACCATCAGCTACAGTAGTGTGACAAAAACTGGTGGTAATCTCTTCATATTGATAATTAATGAATAAACATACTTGTCAAGAGGCTTTAATTTTCCATAAAAGGAATGAGTTCGACCTAGAACAGTTTTTGCTTGAAAAGATATTTTGGATATACTGGTAACACAGTAGAGATAGGTAACACAAACAAACATTTTTTTGTGTATTCTTTTTTATTGTTTGGAACACCAAAGTAACCCAAACTTTACATTTACAATGAACTTTTTAATAAAAATAGGTTGTACATATTAGAGATACATGTTATACAAAAGTTTTTGAAAAGTAAACACAAACACTTATACAGTAAAGAGAATGAACTGAATTGCTATCATTTGTAATATTCCTTCTCTCCTAAGTGACCAACAACTGTAGAATGTTACCTTTAGCTTTTATGAAACTACCACCACTGTAGCTACTTTGGTGTGTGAGATTTCTTTAAAATCAAGTAATAATCAATTATTGTGCATCAAGTAATTTTATATTTTCAGATTATCAGTATTACTAAAAGAATCAAAATCTCTAAAAGTTGGTTTTATTCCCTCCAAATTCAGTAGTACAACTCAACTAATTACTCCCAAACTAACACCCGCACTTAAGTCTGATGATACAACCAAACCATCCTTAAGGCACCCACTGCCTCTTTCCAGTATAATCAGGCTTCACTACAGAATTTTTGGAGACCCACTGAACAACTGTTTGGCGCCTAGTACTTTAAAAATATTGCCACATTTCACAAATTAAGATCCAAGAACTCAGTTAAGTCTCGCTCACTGGAAAAACTACAGATATCTAGTAGGTGTGCTATTTATCACTAAACTGACACGTTTTCTCATTAAGCCAACTGATGGAACTTCAATATGTGTAAATTTATGATCTAATCTATCTCGAAAATATCTGAGGCAACTATGTCAAGATAAATTTTTTCCTAAAAAGTAGGCCAGGTGTGGTGGCTCACGAGGTCAAGAGATCAAGACCATCCTGGCCAACATGGTGAAACCCCGTCTCTACTAAAAATAGAAAAATTAGCTGGGCGTGGTGGCACGCGCCTGTAGTCCCAGCTACTTGGAAGGCTGAGGCACGAGAATCGCTTGAACTTGGGAGGCGGAGGCTGCAGTGAGATGAGATTGCGCCACTGCACTCCAACCTGGCGACAGAGTGAGACTCATCTCAAAAAAAAAAAGTTTGCTTCCTCTGTCTGCCAATATAACAGTTTAAAACCAATCACAGATGAAGTAATATAATTTTAGAATTGCAAAAGATATTCTTCTCTAGGTCTTATAAATACCATCTATGACATTTCTTACCTGTAATATAAGCACCCACCATTCACTAAGTGCCTGCCCTACAGCAGGCCCCAAAGCAAGTGTTTTATAGATGTTAGCCCATTAAATCATCGTGACACCATTGTGTTTGTCATTTTTCTCCCCCTTTAGAGATGAGAAAACTGAAGTTTAGCATCAACTTCTAGACTTATAGTTTTCTGGTGAGCATAACAATTCCTTTTATTATCTTAAAAGAAAACATTAGAGCACCAAGAGGAAATACCAAAGCATCTTAGTTCTGGGATTCCATCACTTGTTATCCCAACCTAATTACTGATCCTTTAGTACTGCAATACTGCAGTGTGGTCACCACATTCCTTTATCAAAATGATAAAACTGGTTAGTCTTAGATGAACCCTTCTTAACTTGCATACACATTTAAAACTCATTCCTCTATAAGGTCAAAATTCCTGTGATATTCTTTTCAAGACTGCTGACGGAAGGCTTTCTTTCTCATGACTGAACTAACATATTGCATTTTAGTTCAAAGTGCTTATTTTAACAAAATTGTTTTCACTTTTCTTATGTCAAATTCTAAACCCTTCTGGATTTAGAATAGCCTTCAATTTTAAAATTTTGTTTTAGAACGAAGATAATCATCAGAAGTAAAATATGAACAGTCCTGCATTGAAAACCACCCGCTCATGTAACAAATGTTCCCCTCTCATGGGTCCATCTAGTGGGAGGAAGATGGACATGCAAACAGTATGTCAGGTGATGATAAACGCTACGACTGATTCAGAATTTAATTACTTTTCTAGCCATGCCTAGCTTACTATGTTTTTCCAAGCTCACCGACTTCTCATCTGTGTTTGGTTGCACATGTTGGATGCAGAGGTTAAATTGTATGTTCAGTAGCGATAAGAAATAACAGGCAGGGTCTTCAAGACCTAAATGTTAAATCACAGGCAGGCTACTTACTACGCTTCACAGTTGCTTGAAAGCAGTGGTTATTAAACTCCTGGAGTTCATGAGATCTTTTCACTCATTCAACAAATTTATTAAACCCAGTAAAAAACACAAATGCAGCAATTTTATAAATAGTTTCAGGTAGTCTAACATCCATGGACCTTAGACTAGGATTCATAATCAAGGGTGTGTATGTGGGATGTGAAGAAGGGGTTGCTATCCAGATTCTGTGATTCTTGTGCAATCATGTTAATATGAAAAAAAAAAAAGCATAACAAAACAGATGCAAAGATGTTCCCTGGTTCCTAGTCCAATGTTCCTTCTATGATATGACTTCTATTGGAAGGTAGACCTCTTAAGCAACTTCCTCATTAAACAAATCATTTTCCATCATTATGGTAACTGCACTCCTGTATCACTTGTGATAAATTTTAATCCCAAATCCTCTTTTACCATTACCCAATCTGTGTACTAAGGGAAATAAACTCAAGGCTATTATCAGCCTAAGCTTAGTCTAGGGGAGGGCAGAATACAGTATACCATTTAAAAACAAATTGTTTTTTATTATAAATATAGTACATGCAAAAAATAAAAAATTCCAACAGCACTGAATAGCATAGGTGAAAAGTAAAAGTCCTCCATTACAAACCAATGTCTCACAGTCCTACATCTCAGAGGTAATCAATAGGTTCTTTCCTAAAACAACTCAGATTATGAAAGCAAACAGGCATATGCATATACCTTTGAAAAATACTACGGGCTCACAGGACTAGAACACTGTAATGCTCTCAAGATATTAACTTCCAATTAAGGGATTCCAGTGTTAATTATATTTGGCAATACCACTTCAAATACAACAATTTGTTAATTTAAAAGATGGTCTACTGTAACAAGCATATGATGTATTTATTCATAATTTAAGCAGGCAAGAGTAAGCCTGCTTAAAGATGTAAAAGATCTAAGTCACATCGCCCTTGATCACAGTATTGAAGTTGTGGGTAAAAAGTACAACAGATAAACTCCAGCCAAGTAAACTGAGAGTGAGTGGGAAAGTGGTACCTCAGGCTGTGCAACTGTTACTTAGAAAACAAAGCCATTTTATTGGAATGTATCAAAGATGATTTCTTTGCTAGCCCACAAAGAACGCTACCCAAGTCCAGGGGTTTCAGATAGATAATAACTGCTCCAGACAGAGAAAAACCTATGCTGTTAAAGAAGTATCTCCTAAAAGCTGGGAAGAGACTAAGGTTAAGTGACTCTGTACCAATTCCTTTGCACAGAGATTACTTTTAATCATTTTTCTATACCAAATAAGGATGTGAAGATCCAAATTTTATTCAAGACAGACAAACATGATTTTGTCTTTGAGATTATCTCTTGGTAAAGATCAAGTACACATATTTGACTTTAAGAGGAAGATCTTCCTCAAAAACAAACAAAAAAAACAACCAAAAAAGCCAGTCTTGGAGATAATTTTACCAAAATTAACATTGTTTTTTAAAAACCTAACTTGGGGATGGGTGGGGGGTGGGTGGGGGTGGGGCAAGGAAAACTAATGATAAAAAAAAATAACTTACCAAGAAGTGAAACAGGCTGGGTTACAGGAGGGGTGGGCAGATTCGTGGGTGCAGCAGGTGGCACAGCAGAGCCATACATTTTCACGCTGTCACCAGACTCGGCGTTTCCTCTAGCCCCAGACACCACTGTTGGAATGGGATTTCCAATAGATAAGTCTTTTGTAGTGTCTTCATTTATACCAGCGATAGTAGCTAAGGAATATAATTATATCAACATGTGAAGCTGAATAATTAATTATCTCCGGTCAACATTCTTCTGCCATACTATAGATCCTATTACCGGTTCACTCTCCCTCCTACACCCAGCTCCAAGAGGATAAGCAAACACAAAGAAAAAAACATGCTTACAGTTTGGGATGCTTATTGGTGGAGTGTGAGGAGGAGGAATGGATACTGGTGGAGTTATAGGAGGTGGGGGTCCAGGAGGCAGAAAACCTAGAATAAGAAAAATAATGTCAACTTATGCTGTATCACTCCATCGCAGGCTCTAAAGTATGTTCACAGACAATTTAGTGTACCTGGTGGTAAATGCATTGGGTTGAATCCTGGGCGCAAAAATGGTGGAGGAGGAGGGGGAGGAGGAACACCAGGACCAAAGCCTGGAGGCGGTATTCCCAGAGGAGGCGTGAAAGCAGGTGGCTGGAGAGCACCAACTACAGGTGGACCCGGTTGATGTGGTGGGACCTAGAAAGAAAGATAAAAGAATAAACCACCTATCTAGACACCCTCCCATCCATGCAGTAAGCACAGATAAAAGAGCATACTGTTGAAAAAATAGATGTTTCTTAATTTGTGCTTATTAGACCAGTCAATTTATTAAATAGCAGGTGGTAGTTAACTTCTATTCATACCAACGGATAGATATCAAAGCTGTGGGCCGGGTGTGGTGGCTCACACCTGTAATCCCAGCATTTTGGGAGGCCGAGGCAAGCGGATCACCTAAGGTCAGGAGTTCAAGACCAGCCTGGCCAACATGGTGAAACCCTGTCTGTACTAAAAATACAAAAATTAGCTGGGTGTGGTGGCAAGCACCTGTAATCCCAGCTATTCCGGAGGCTGAGGCAGGAGAATTGCTTGAACTCGGGAGGTGGAGATTGCAGTGAGTCGAGATTGCACCACTGCACTCCAGCCTGGGCGACAGAGCAAGACTTGGTCTTCAAAAAAAAAAGGAAAGAAAGAAAGAAATCAAAGTTGTGCTCTTCACTTTATGACAGCAATTTCACACTATACTTCACCAGAGTTTATTGGTGTTCTGACATCATGTAATACATTTTAAAATGTTCCATGGTCCTTTCAGCAATACAGCTTTAAGACAGGCTACTTGGTAATTTACACAATGGCTAAGATCACAGGTCCTGGAGCCAAATTGTCTGCTTCTCCCACCCGCTTTAGTTAGCTGTGTGACCTTGAGCAAGCTATTTAAATTCTCTAAAACGGCAAAGTGCCAACCACACATAATTACGCAGATTAAATGAGTTAATACATACTAAGTGCTGGTGCCTGGCACTTAAATACCCAACAAACGTTAGCTATTTTTTTTCTTTTTAAAGATAAATTTTAACAACCCCCACCAGCCACGGACCGTTACCAGTCTATGGCGTTAGGAAATGGGCCATACAGCAGTGGGCAAGCAAGCACCACCGCCTGAGCTCTGCCTTCTGTCAGATCAGTGGCGGCATTAGATTGTCACAGGAGTATGAACCCTATCGTGAAATGCACATGTGAGGGATCTAGCTTGTGCAGTTCTTATGAGAATCTAACTAATGCCTGATGATCTGAGGTGGAGCAGCTTCATCCTGAAACCATCTTCCACTCCAGTCCACGGAAAAACTGCCTTCCAAGAAACCGGTCCCTGGTGCCGGAAAGGTTGGAGACCACTATCTGAACAAATCAGGCAGCTTTCTGTAAATGAGTGCTGACACACATTGAATTTTGCTTAGAACCTGCACTGGAGGGGCATATCCAGAAGGTCAGCTGAAGAGTTTGCCAACTAGGGGAGTCCATTTAAATCACAGCCAAGAATGTACCAAAGCATACAGTTTTCCCCTCACATTGAGAAAATGAAGATACAATTCACTTTCATGATAGCTCAGATTTATCTGATTCAGATTTAATGTGAGAAACTGAGGAAGGAAGACAAGAAAAATCCAGTAGATCACACATAGAACTATGGCTCAAGTTCTTATAATTTTCAAAGGGTTTTTCATTTTTCGGCTCTTATGACGTGACAAAAAACATACTGAGTACTTAACATGTGTTATCTCATTTAACCCTCAAAACAACTCTAACACATGAGGAATGCCAAAGCCAGGAAAGGGAATTTGCACATTTACAAATAGGAAACTGAAGCTTATAGGTGAAGTTACATGCCAAATACCATACTGCTGAATATAAACAACAGAGTTGAGAATTAAACCCAGTTCTACCAGAATCTAGTATTGCTTTTCAAGTAACAGGTTGGCTGACTAGACAGCAAATATTTTATAATAAGAACACATCTTCATGTTAAATGGCATTTATTATGAAGTTTTCAATCCATTTAAAAATTTCATAAGGATAGCATCCAAGGTGAAAATTAAGAAAATCCCTGTCCCTCAAAGCAGCAGCTTATTGGGTACATATCCAAGTTTCTTCAGGACACAAAGTCCCTGAAGAATGAAGACTCAGAAAAAAAGTAGGCAGAACCTATGAAACTTGATACTGAATAATCTGGATGGATAGATGTAAGACAATATACATTTATTTTGGTTGTATAAACATTTATGGGCCAGGCACGGTGGCTCACACCTGTAATCCCAGCACTTTGGGAGGCCAAGGCAGGCAGATCACTTGAGGTCAGGAGTTTGATACGAGCCTGGCCAGCATGGTGAAGCCCCGTCTCTACTAAAAATACAAAAATCAGCCAGGTGTGGTGGCAAATGCCTGTAATCCTGTAATCCCAGCTATTCAGGTGGCTGAGGCAAGAGGGTCGGCTTGAACCTGGGAGGTGGAGGTTGCAGTGAGCCGAGATCACCACCACATTCCAGCTTGAGCAACAAAGAGAGACTCTGTCTCAAAAAAAAAAAAAAAAAAAAAAGTGAAGAATATAAACTTTAAATCTGACAAAACATGAAAAATTTAATATGCACATATATGTACTCATGTTTTTTACTATGAATCCAGACATGTATCTACAGTAACATTTAGAAAGGGACCTTTCAGGCACTTTAAGTCATGTCCCAATATTCTCACCTGTGGAGGTGGCACTGTTATAGGTGCAGGAACAGGAATAGGAGGGACAGGCACAGGTAATGGTTTAGGTATGGGTGATACTGGTTCTGTGTGTGAGGTTTCAGCACCTCCATTTTGAGCAACTTCATTTTCAGGCTTCTTAGGAATTCCTTTCCAATCTGTGAGCGTGAAAGAAATTTAACAAGAGTTTACCATTTTCAGTTTGTAACTTTAAATCTAGAAATGAAAAATGTTGATTATAAAAACCTAGCCCAATTATTAAAGAAATTCCCATGCTAATTTTAGAAATAGTAATTATTTAAATTAACCACAATAGAAACATGTAAAAGAATGCATACTGTGTGCCAGGCACTGTCACAAGCACTCTATTTATATTAGCTTATTTAGTTCTCACAACCATTTACAAGTAGATACTACTATTATTCCCATTTTACAAATGAGAAAAGCAAAGACAGCTTGCCCAAGATCACATTCTTGGTAAATGGCAGGGATGGATTCAACTCAGACACATTTGGTTCTAGAGTCCATGTTCTTAACCACAAGAATGTATTATTTAAAGTATTAAAAATAAAGGATAATGAAACACCCAATATTTCCTGAACAAAATTTCACTAATATTAAAGAATAACTTAAACCTCCCACCTATTTCCACACATCTTCTAGTCAAGTGAAAACAAAACCGTCTTTCTGCTCTGTCCGCTGAGGCTCTGGCTCCATTGGATTCTCCTATATTCTTGAGCTTTTCAATACATTCTCCACTGGACCATGAGCTCCAAGATTACACCATCTTCTTCTTTTTACCACTGTCTAGCGCCTCCCAGATGTCCAGCACATAGTAGGCCCTCAATACCTGATTGCCTTAACACAAATCTAGCTCTATCCTTAGATGAAGGCTTTGTACATCCACGGAGGGAGTGGGATGTGGGAATAGTACAACATTGTTTCATCTCTTTTTGGGTCTCAAACCGTCACTCCTGCTTGAAGCTTCCTTTATTTTATTTTAATTTTTTGAGACAGAGTCCTGCTCTGTCTCCCAGGATGGAGTGCAGTGGCACAATCTCAACTCACTGCAACCTCTATCTCCTGAGTTCCAGTGATTCTCCAGCCTCAGCGTTCCAAGTAGCTGGGATTACAGACACCCACCACCACATTCAGCTAATTTTTTTTTTTTGTATTTTTAGTAAAGATGGGGTTTTACCATGTTGGCCAGGCTGGTCTCAAACTCCTGACCTCAAGTGACCTGCCTGCCTCAGCCTCCCAAAGTGCTCGGATTACAGGCATGAGCCACCGTGCCTGGCCTTGAAGCTTCCTTTAAATGTTCTTTCTGAGGGCAGTGAGGGTGAGCATGGTGGCTCACGCCTGTAATCCCAGCACTTTGGGAGGCTGAGGCAGTAGGCAGATCACCTGAGGTCAGGAGTTCGAGGCCAGCCTAACACGGTGAAACCCCTTCTCTACTAAAAAAAATACCAAAAAAATTAGCAGGGCACGGTGGCACGCGCCTGTAGTCCCAGCTACTTGGGAGGCTGAGGCAGGAGAATCACTGGAACCCAGGAGGCACAGGCTGCAGTGAGCCAAGATCATGCCACTGCACTCCAGCCTTAGTGACAGAGCAAGACTCCATCTCAAAACGAAACAAAAAACAACAAAAAACATTCTATACTGCCATGCCATCCTATGCTCCTCCTCGTTCCTCTGTCTAGCAATCTCCAGGTCATGCCCATGCATTCTGCGATTTTCCCCCCTGCAATCTCACTGTCAATCTGGCATTTTAAATATTTATGCCCACAAATAACTGCAATTCCTTGTCTTACACATTTACTTTAGATTGCTTCTCTGGACATCTAAAACTTTCCAAGGTAATTATCATGAAGCACTGGATTAAAACCCAATACCAGGCCGGGTGCAGTGGCTCACGCCTGTAATGCCAACTCTATGGGAGGTCGAGGTGGGCGGATCATCTGAGGTCAGGAGTTCGAGACCAGCCTGGCCAACATGGTGAAACCCCGTGTCTATTGAAAATGCAAAAATTAGCCGGGCAAGGTGGCATGCGCCTGTAGTCCCAGCTACTCGGGAGACTGAAGGAGGAGAGTGGCTTGAACCTGGGAGGCAGAGGTTGCAGTGACCCAAGATTGCATCACTACACTCCAGCCTGGGCTACAGAGACTCCACCTCAAAAAATAAATTAAAAAAAACATAATACCAAAGATCCTCAGTTAAGACCTATATGATTTATTAAGTTTCACAGGAAAAGTTCTACTTAATTTTGTAATTCATAGATCCCATAATCAGTTAAGTATTTCACTTGTGTTTGCATCTCTTTTGTCTCATTCACTATTTAACCCTCAGTTTATAATGGAGATACTGACACAGGAGGGATCCTAAAAAATCTCAAAAATCACGTCCTAATGCAAGGAACAGGACATTCGATTTGTCATATGTACTACCAAGCAAATAACTGAACTGTAAGAGAAATTAAATACTGCTTTACCTGGGTTAAGTGTGTCACTGTCCAACATTCCTCCTTCACAAAAACTCTCCAGTTCCTCAGGCTTGACTTTGTCCCATGGAATATAAGTAACACCAAGTTCTACATCCCAATACTGCTTATAATCTGCCTTTATTCCTTTGTTTAAGGCCCAGGCAATCTATTTCACCATTAGTGAAAATATAAAAAGAAAACAAAGCAAGGTCATAAGTCTTGAGAGTATTATTCTTTATCATTCTATCCATTCCGACTCGGGCAGCAAGGGAGCAATCTGGACCAGCTAGGCTTGGATCTCATTCAAAGCCTTATTCTCACTACAGAACTGGTTACCCTTTAATTCTCACTTTGTCCTAGGATGGAAATTTCACTGGCATCTTCTCCTTACCAACTCTCACCCAACCCAGCCAACATAAAACTTAGAGAAAAGGAAAAAGTTTAACAGGGAAAGGCTGAAGTTCCCTGAATAGCCTAGTAGTATACTGGGGACTACTTTTCCAAGTCTAGGGGTGCCTTGTAATTACTTAACATCAGACAAAATCTTTTTGCAGTGCAATCCAACGGTAGAATGGGGTGTTAAGACACTGAAGAAACACTGACTTTAGCTCCTTAGGGGAAAAATACCCATGTACCTATATGTTTTTCTCCACCTTTGGTGAATATTTTTCAGTTAATTCTAAGACGGCAAACTTTAAAAATACAGTATCCAAATTTTTTGAACAGGACAAAACATATTGCTAAAAGACATTATATTTAAAGCACTAATTTACCATGATGAACCCATCTACATTTAGGAAAAACAAAACAAAACAAAACAAAACAAATTCTACCATGCACGTAACATTTACAATTTTATGTTGAAACACTGGAGTTCTTTTAGGAAACAGTCTTTAAAAAAAAAAAAAAAAAAAGATGCACATGAAATGCCTCAGTGTTGAAAGTCATTTCGAAGACCCAAATTAGTTTTTATATGCCACATATTATTCCCCTTCTGCCTATTTAAAAAAAAATTAATTATAACATATAAGACTGTACCTTTATGGATTTCTGGTTCACTTTATAGTTTCCTCGGCTCAGTTTCTGCAGGGCACGATAGGCATCTTGCCTATGAACCATAACAATATAGGCACAACCCCTGGGAGGAATCATCTGCTCCAAAACATTTTAATATTATAAAAGATAACAAAATTGAAAAGCAACAAGATACAACACCAAGTAAGCAGTTCCAACAATCCCATCCCTCACCCCATGTTATATAATGTAAGGTTAAATTCATTTCTAAGTTGGCAATTCAAGTTTGGTCTCAACTGAGTTCTCCAAGCTTTGTTATATAAAGACTTACCTAGAAATGTTTGAAATTAAACTTGGTTATCCAAGAAATGTTAAATACAAAGAATTCTAAGAAATGTTAAATACAGATAATTCTAAACGTGGACTCTGAACACCTAAATTCTAGTCACATCTATAAACCTGGGCAAATTGTAACTTTGGTCTCAGGTCCTCCATTTCATAAAATGACATTAATCACACCTGTCCATCGTACTTAAAAAACTGAATAAACACTCACATTAATTGATTCAATTGGACCAAACTCTTCCAAGAGACTGGCAACATCCTGCTGAGTAGTTCTTTTGTCCAGCTGCCCCACCCAGAGGGTAGTACTGCAAACTTAAAATAAAATTACAATCATAAAGAGATTCACATTTGATAATGAGCAGCACTGTAGCTTACATTAAAAAATTACACAAAATATTCATGAACTATATTACAACACCACAAGTTTAAATAGTAAATCTCACATACATTTTAAAAATTCTAGAAAACTGCATTAGTACTTCCAGAAAGAGAACTGGGATAGTGAAAGGTATACATAAAAGTTGGAAAAAACTGGTTTTTTTGTAGATGGATCTAAAGATTACATCTATAAAAACTGAAGCCAGGGAAGCAATAACTTGCCCACCTCACCCTGCCAATGAACAGCAGAACTAGGACTGGAGCTCAAGTCTCTTGATTACCAACCAGCTCAGTGCTTTGTTCACTTGCATGTAACTGTCCTTTCTCCACTCTTAAGTGTTGACGGTTTTTCTTTTATGTTGTGTCCTAGGTGATAAGCCTTATGGAATCAGAAATCTTACATATGCCCTAGTCATATTATAAATTAAAATCTTAGTCATCTTAATAGTTACTGATTTATATCAAATATATGTCTAGCACACCTTACTAAATGTATTCTGAAGACATCTGATGAGATTCAGAAAATAACGCAAGTGAATACATTCTGTAAATTTTTGGTTCACTCCTTACTGCTGCTTTATAGCTGGTTTAAGGTACGAAAGCAAATCTAAGGGTATACATCAATGAATAAACAAGGCGCAAGAAAGCGATATTTCAAATAAAAATCAACACAGTGGTAACATTTCTTTTATAGTTTTGCTAACAGTTATAAAACACTTTAAACCCAAGACATGAAAAAATAGTACATGAGGTTTGAATATAAAGGTTGAGTTACCACTTGCAGTTTCCGGTTTCACTTGAGGGAGGCCTTTTTGTCGACGTTCTCTCTCTTTTTCTCGATCCCGTCTTTCTTGGGATCGAGATCGGGGAGAATGTCGGCGTCTATCCCTGGACCGAGATCGAGAACGTCGATGCCGAGACCTTCGAGATCTAGAACCAGATCTAGATCGCCTCCTTTTTGGTGACCTAATGTTTTCAAGAGAAGGGAGAATGCATAGCATATAGACAAAAACCAGAAAATACAAGCACATACTAATTAAAACAAAACAAAACAGAACAAAAACTAGGTAATTTAATGTTTGGGTATGTAAGAATGCAATACCTGAGAATTCATTTTACAAATTTAGTATGTCCCAAATTAGAAATCATGCACATTATTTAAATAAAATACACAATGTTGACAGCTTATATAAGTATCTGTCATCTTCAGTCCGTCTGGTACTATATAAAATTACATCCTTGTAATTTAAGTAGCTAATTTTCATAGTTGAGATACACTGCTACTACTGTTACCTATCTTCTTAGTAAAGTCTTTTCTGCAGCAATTAAAAACATTCTCTGATTACAGCATTACTGTGATCTTTCCACTTTTGCTGGCTGATAAAGCTGTAATGGAACTTTGAAAATATAGTTCTTCTAATATCACATACTGATTACCTATGTATAGAATTATATCTTCAAAATTCCGTTACATCTGAGCAACTCAAATATAGGGAAAAAAAGTAAGATGAACGATGTAGTTTTTTTTTTTAAATCAATACTTCACCTGCCCCCTTCTACACACATATACAAATACAAACATACCGACTGTTATTTTACTAACATTCTGAATATCTGAAAATAACCCAATCTAATTTTAATTTCTATGTCCCCTAAGACATACAGGGTTGGAAAAAACATTTTCTATAAATTACCTGGATGCTGACCTAGATCTTGACTTTCTGTTATCAGACATATGTCGCTTAACCTCTTGAATACAAGGTTGTTCTACTTCCATTTCCTTAAAAAACAAAAACCATGATAAAATGAGATATTTAAAAAGTATAAAAGCAAGAGGACAAAATCTAACAAAAGCTATATTAAAAATCTCCTGCCCTGAAGCAATTCTCTTTTGGTTGCCTGGGACCAAATTACTAGTAACAATTGGCCATCACTGGGGGAAAAAAAAAACCAAAAAACCACTTTTATATTGTTTAAAAGATTAAAAGAAATATTTCTCTACTTCTGGTAAAGTTACTTTGCTTAAATTACATACCATTTTAATAAACCATTATCTAATGCAGTGAAGTAGGCACTAGTTAAGCCTTCAACACTCTATATCAAACCTCACAGAATCCTATGGAAGTTGGCAGTATTAGTATGTCCACTTTCCAGATGAAAAACCTGGAGCACTGAGAGGGTTTAATATGTACCCAGGTCTTTCTTCATATTCAAAAATGAAGACAGCAAGCAAATAAGGAGAAATCTGCATATAAGTCAAGGCAACAAAAAAAGATACAACTATCTGAGAATATAATTTTACCTGCTGATGTGGCTTCTGTGTAAGTGGTTCATTTTGTGCCTGAAAAGAAGCTTGGAAAGGCTGCTGCACTGGTGGAGTTGGAGGAATCACAGGCTGAGCCATGGGAGGAAATGGAGGTGTAGGAAGAAGTCCAAATCCTGGCATTTGTCCATTAGGAGGAAGTGGAACCTTTCATTTTTAAAGAAAGTGTATGAGTAATAGCTATCAAAATAATTTGGAAAACCTTTAGTTATTATATAAAACTAAAATATCCTCAATAAAGTTTGATCAAGGAAAAGTTACAACGACATTCAACATTGTTTAACAATTTCCATATGTACAATTTCCATGCAAGAATTGTTACATACCAAGTATATAGGTTAAAAATCCTGTAACTCTTTTTAAAATTATGAACATACAGGTTTAGTTTTAAATATTTAAAGAAATACCTTCATTTACATAAGGAAGCAATGTGATAAACTGAACTTCAAGTCAGAAGTACTCCATTGCAAATGGTCTCTTTTCAGCTTTAAAGACAATTAAGCCTTTTGGGGGGAAAACTGGCTTTCTAGAAGCAATGACTTCTAGGTTTACTTTAAAAAAAAATAACCAAGGGGGAATTTCAACTAACATACCCAACTTTTAAGAGTTTCAAATAAAGTATCATAATAATAATGAAAGTAAACTACAATCTAACATATTTCTGCATGTCAGTTTAAACACAAATAAAACTATAAATATAATGCTTTAAGTATTCTTTCTAAATTATTTATGAACTTTCAGTAATTGTTAAACACTTGAAATAACAAAAATGCTTCCCATCCCATCCCCATAATTTAGATACAGAATCAAGTTTAAGAAACACTCAATGAGAGAATTTACTGGAACAAATTTATCTCTACTAACTTCCTGCAACTCTCCAGTGTGCTATGTATGCTCCTTTTATTGCGGATTTCAAACTATATTCCTGAATGTTCAGAGCTCAGAGCCCTCTAAAGTATCTAACCACACAAAATACAGAAGAAAGGCCCTTCCAAGGGAAAAAGCTGTATAACTAAACAGGTCGGTTTCTTCAAATAGAACTGTAATCTCTACATTATTTTAACTAAAAAAATGCCTATTATTAAAATATGAGCATGTGGTTTTGGCATCCTTGTTTTAATTACAGAAAAAAGCAACTCAAAATAGTTACGTGTTCAACAGCTTTTATCAGAGATATAGTACGACTTAGCCAATTACATAGCTGCAGAGTGTTCTGTGGAATGCAAACCATATGCTCTATAATTAATAGATCTTTCTTTCAACTGCAAGAAAAATGCTTGTACCTGATGGTGCATTGGATCCTGTTGTATTCCCATCATTCGTGGCTGGAACTGATCCATATTTTGATGCTGTGTGTATGCTGGCTGCTGCATGCCATCTCCAGGAAAACCACTAAAAAAAGTGGATAATCTTTTACCCATTCAAAAGCACAAGCTTCTCAGCCACACTTAAATTACAGAAACAGAGTGTTGTTTCATGAGTCATTAACATTTTACTGAACCATATATTTACCTATATATTAAATTTAATTTATAAACTCAGTATTATTCCCAACATAAAAGCCATTTTTTGGTTTTAAATCTTAGAGGATCCCTTCCTCATTCAAGAGAAAATACCACAAATTTTACAAAACAACTTCATAGAACATTGTTGTCATTGCTAAATGTTACTTAGGTTATGCCTTACAACTATTACCAATTTTCTATCTGCTGAGGAATAAAAAAAAACTAACAATGGTGCCTGTGGAGGAGGAGGAGAGGCAGCAGCGGGTGCAGCAGCAGCAGGCACGGTGGCGGTGGGTGCAGGGGGTACAGCGGCAGCAGGTGCTGTCGTGGTGACGGCAGTGGTATCCTCTTTCTTTGATTCTTCCACAGCTTCTGGCTCATCATCATAGTCAAATCTATCAAGCAACTTCTGGAATAATTATGTCAATATTTCATTTTAAAATTTAGACTGATTCACTGCACAAAAAACTTTATAAAAACAAGGGATGTTTACCACCATCTAGAAACCCACATTGTCAAGCACAATCTTATTTTCCCTTATGCCCCTCAGGACCTTGGTTTGTAGATATAAACAATTTTTACACAGATGCCAGTTTGGAAAACACACAGTGTTTTCATTCTGTTTTCCTTCCTCAATTGTAAGTACAGTGCTTTCTATTTTCTATTGGTGTATTTCACAAGTAATTTAGCAGCATACATGTTTTTCTAAAATACTCATTTCCCTAGACTAAAAATGTTTGGAACTTTGTGCACATGAAAATGGGTATACATTTTCAGTCAGCATAAAATGTACAAAAAGACTGTCTTATCCAATCACCATAATGCATATAGAAAAGTGTCCATATACTGCTTCCTCAAGAATATACTAATATAAAAAAAGAAAAAAATGGCAAGGACACAAAAAAGTCACTAGCAGTTCCTAAGAGGTTCACTTGCTTCTTTCTCATGACTTCACAGCTTACCAGAAACTTTCATGTAAAAAAAATTCAGGAGACTTAATGAGATCACATATCTAGAAGAACAATTTTAAGTAAGATTTATTCAGAAAAAAGATAATGCTTAAATACCTAATGTGTATCAGACCATACAGACTTCATCACAAGAACACTGCAATGTAGATAGTTTCTTCTTTTTTACAGACAAGGAAACAAAGGCTCAGGTGATTAAGAAACATGATTAAGATTGCACAGTCAGTGAATGGTAGAATCAGGATGCGGACACTAGTCCTTTTGACTTCAAAGCCCTCAGTCTCTGGCTTTCAATAAGCAATCTTTCCTTTCAAGCTGTGCTCATTCTGCTCATAGACTTCAACCTTAAATTCCTGAACCTTGTCATTCTATAATAGTTCTGCCTAGAGATTCTGGTTTTGCTTTATTGAACAACAGATTTCTAAATCAAATGAAAGTTCCATCCTTAGACAACACAGTATATAGGACTAAACTAAGTGTAAAGAGTGTTTTGGGATAGAGCTAACTTATGTTTCTTTGTAGTTCTAGGCCAAGTGAGTAAAGTTCTTACAAATGAGCAAGTTAGTATTTTCTGAACAGGAACCATCATAGCCCAGGTACCTTGCTGTTTTACATATTTTTATTTAACCCTCATGGCAACAATAAAATATTTTTACTACCATCTTTATTTTACACTACTGAACACTAAACATTAATTCAACAACAGGACAGTCTGTAAGTAATTGGAGCCAAAATTAAAATCTGGTCAAAGTCGCCTACAAAAAACAAAACCTATGATCTTCACAGTTTATTACATATTAATATGTTCTTTAAAGTTTGAAGAATACTGCTTTAAAATACTTAAAGCAATTAAAAAATTAAAATGGGGTCTACCCAAAAAGAAATTTTAGTTGCTTTTTAGGAAACTGAAGATCTATAAAGCAGCTGAAACAGACAAATTATTTCCGGTGAGAAGCCTGAAACAGACCTTTTTAGTCAAAGGAAAAGCACAGAATTCCTTTTTCTAAACTTATGGGCCAATCCACTTAAGGTTAAATACTAGAGGAATTAGAATTCACAGTAATAAGAGAAACATGCTCACTATCATGGCTTTTCCTAAATTTACCTATAAATTCAAAGGAATTCTATACACTGACATAGAAATGTACAGAGTTTTCCAGTTCATCTGGAAAAGTATGCTGTGACTGTTAATTTTGTGTCAACCTGCCTAGGTTATGTAGTGCCCAGCTGTACAGTCAAACACTAATCTAGGTGTTGCTGTGAAGGTGTTTTTTTAGATGAGAAGGTGTTTTTTAGATGAAAGTAACAATAAATCAGTAGACTCTGAGTAAAGCAGATTACTCTCAATAATGAGTGGGCCTCAATCAATCAGTTGAAGGCATTAAGAATAAGAACTGAGATAGAAGGAATTACCCTCAGCAGTGCAACAGAGAAACCCTGGCCTGAGTTTTTAGTCTGCTATCCTGCAAATTCAGACTCAGGCCTACAATGTTAACTCCTGAATTTCCAGCCTGCTGACCTGCCCTGCAAATTTCAAATTTGCTAGTCCCTACAACTGCGTGAGCCAGTTTCTTAAGATAAATCTATCTTTCATTCAAGAATCTAGATAGACAGATGCAGATGTAGATTCAATTGCTGGTTCTGTTTCCCTGGAACTCTTGACTAATACACTTCACGATAAATGAACAAAGTTTGAAAAAGTATGAGGGGGAGTTTGAAAAAGAGTGAAGTGGGAGGGGGAGAGACGGGATACCAGGAAATGAAAGACAGTCTGTTACAAGAATTATTATGATGCAGAAATAAACAAACATATTAGTAGGATAGAACAGTGTCCAGAGATAAGACACAGAAACATACAGGAATTTAGTGTATAAAAAAGTAGTGAGGGAGAACTGGCTATTTTCAAAAACATAAAGGTTTAACTATCTTCAACCATATTCTAAAACAGATTCCAGAGGGACTGAACAGACAATCATAAAAAAAACCTTACTAGAATATAGAATTCTTTTCTAATACAAATGAGGAGTTTTCCTAATCACAACATAAAACAAAAAACTAGGAAAACCAAATATGTGAGTTTATGTTCGTATGTGCATGCAAACAAGAGTGCAAGAATATACACAAACAAATCTGTTCAAACTGCAGTGTGGAATTCTTTCCTTATTTTATAACTTTCTGTATTATTTGTTTTTTTTTTCTGCAAGTATATATTTCCTTTTTACTCAAAAAAATGTACCCAACTTTTGTTTAATCAGTCATCACTCATAAATCACTAAGATATAATGAAAACTGGTATTTACTAGGTGGATTTTTAATTTAGACTATTGGCAATAAAGTCCTTCTGTTTTTACAGTTAGGATGTTGGAAAGAATCAGATATTTTAAAGATGATGAAACCAAAGTCATCAGTTCTGATTTTCAAACTTTTGAGTTTTTTTGCAGTGAAAACCGAAAAGTCAAATGAAGTTTTATAAAGCCATAAACCAAATAAAACAGACAAGAGTGGAGCTGTTAGGGTTAAATTTCAATGAGAAGCTCTAAGCTGTTCAGCATACCCATATCCTTAGCGGCAGCTTCTTAAACATGCCTAAGAAACCTATAAGCCCGACAGAGCAGCTGAGACACTGACCTAACTCAAATCCTCTTTTTTGTTGTTGCTTGTTTTTTAGAGACAGGATCTCATTCTGTTGCCCAGGCTAGTGGCACAATCATGGCTTACTCCAGCTTTGAATTCCTGGGGCCAAGCAACCCACCCACCTCAGCATCCTGGGTAGCTAGGGCTACAGGTGCACACCACCATGCCCAGCTGGTTCCCAAACCCTCATATTATATATATGGTAACTAAGGTTAAAACACACACACACACACAATATATAATTTTATATATTATTAATACACACACATATATATTAAAAATAAATAAACACAGACAGAGTCTCACTATGTTGCCCAGGCTGGTCTCAAACTCCTGGGCTCATGAGATCCTCCCTTCTCGACCTCCCAAAGTGTTGGGACTATAGGCGTGAGCCACCACACTTGGCTGTCAGGTTTTTTTAACAGCAAAAAACTGAAAGCAATTTGAATGTCTATTAGTAGTGGAATGGCTGAACTGTAATGTGCCCATGTAGTGGAATACTATGTATTACATGCATTCAGTAAAAATGTAGATCTAAATCCACTATTAACCTTAACAACAAAAAAGATACAAGAGTATTAACACCAAAACAAGTGGGTATGTATTATACTCAATTAAAGAAAAGCATATATCTGTAGGAAATTAATTCTGAAAAGATGTAAGGCAAAATGTTACACAGTAATCCCCAAGTATTGGGGTTAATGAAGAATTTTCTGTTTCCTTTACTCCCTAACTTTTTCTTTTTTTTTTTTCTTCACTTTTTTCATTTTACACTAGTAAATTCAGCTTCAAAGCCTGGAAATTTTTGCAGTGAGCACATATCACATTTAAAACCAGGGAAAATAATCGATGTTTTCATGTTGAGGGAGAAAATCTCTCAAATTACAAAACGACATAATGAACAATCCACAGAAGGGATACAGAAGTGATAATTTCCATAATTCAAGTTGAGTGATATAAATGGTGAGGTGGGTTATGTGAGAGAAATATACCTTGTCAAATGCAGTTTTCTGTTCAGGTGGGGGGAAAGCAGCTTTTTGTTCAGATGGTTGTGTAGGAGTTGTCTTTAACTGAGCTGTGATAGCCTGAACCTGAGCCATCACAGCATTGTCAAGGGCAGGAGACTGTGGTTTTGGAGGCTGCTGAAAAGTCTGAAGGATCTGCTGAAGCTTAAAGAATGGGAAAACCAATAAATCACAGAACAAAGTATAATCATACTATCAAAAGTTAATTTAATAAAAAATGTCTTAAAGGTGACTCAAAGTAGCACAGGCACAGAACAAATTGGGGAAAAAATCCTTTTATGAATGGTTAAATTTGTTGTGAATGAATATACAGAGATACAATGTGCATTGCTTAAGGTTAAAAATGTATGCTGACAATGTCAATGATATGATGGTCAAAAAAAGAGAAAATACACTAAATTGTGAACAAAGTAAGCATAAGTTTTCTAGAAAAATGGAAAAATTCTCTCATTAAAAATAATTTTGAAATCCATCAGAAATGCTAGAATTGTGAGCAACATGAGCCACTTAGTAGTTCTAAAGTCCTCTTCAAAGAGGTACTGTCATTTCTAAGTGTGTTGTTCCCTTGTTTATCACTTCTACATTTTCCCTATTCCTCTTACATTACTTCTCTTGTGAAGGCTTTTCTAGTTGAAAAGCAGACGTATTTTCTCCTTTGAATGTGCTTATTAATGAAGAATAGAAAACAAGAAGTGACAACAGTACCTAGTCCTGCAAACAATTTCACTTTTGAGTAGACAGTTTACCTGTTGGCCTTGAGTTGTCTGAAACAGCTGAGCCACAGCAGCAAAAGCATCAGAGCTGGGCAACTGTGGTACAGCTGGGACGGAGTTTGGAGTGGCTTGTGTGGGAGGTTCAGAAGAAACTTTTACTGGAGGTGGAGGTGAGCCTAAAAAAGAAAAGGGCATTAAGGCCTAAAAAAAAAAGTTAACCTACAAGTTTTCCTAATTAAGCTTCTTTGCTAAAATAACATTTTATCCAATTTAACAAAGTATAAAATACATAGATTGTGGCACTAGAGTTTATACTGTAACAACTACCAGAAGAGCAGACCTTTATTATAAACAGGAATTATGGAAAGAAAATCATACCTTCCAAGATGTAAACTCAAGTTTCCTTCTTATAGAAAAATTCCTTCAATACAGATAAACTCTAACTGTTTCATGTGCAAAAAATTATGCCATTGTGTGAGCTCACAGATACATTTGACCATACCTTCATTATTGGTAACATTTTCTGCTACTGGGGCTGCATTACTGGTTCCTGCTGCCATGTCCAAAAGAGGTTGAATAATTTCAATTTTGAACACTCCATTTTTTTGCCAAAGGTTCAGCACACGAACAATTTTACTCTGTTACGCATGAGGAACACAAATATACAATAAATATTTGCATAAATAACCGATTATACTCTTACAAAAAGAAGAGAGGAAAACTCCCTAGGCTAATATTTCCATACTATGTGTGTTTCATAAACAAGGAAAAAAAAATCAGAATTACAACCTGGTTAAACTAATTAGTCTTTCTTCAGTGGTATCATCTAGAGGAAGGAACAGAGACGGACTATAGACCCAGACAATAAAAAGAAATTTATTATTTGACATTTTCATTTTATTTTACTTATGGTTACAAATAAACTATCACTGACCCCCCCCCAAAAAAAAAAAAGCTACCTTGAAGTAAATGAAGGAGAATTTCTTCAGAGTAATTATAACAGCTAAAATATTTAAGCAACTGGCCTGTAATCAAAATTTAAATTATGTGGCCAAGCAAATATGAAGATCCAGAGAATATATGTTATTCATGGGCACAACTTTTATCTTTATTCAAGGAATCATCTTGGTTTTGGGTGTATTTTTCCCACAAGAGCATTCCTCCAAGAATATAAAAACAGCATCTATGACACTGAAATTTATATGCTGTTTACTGTAAATGTCTCCATTCTTCATTATTCTGAGTATGTTTACTAGTATAATTCCTCCTATCTACTTATAGTCAGCTACTATATCTGTAATGTTTTTCTACTTTTATATAGTATGTTGTAAAGCCAACTGTATATATAAGGAATTAAATACTGTAGTCTGATTGCTAATGAATACCACTTAAGCTTTAGTATCTCTATATGTTGGGGAAGAACATCTATTATTGGCTCTTTCTTTCTGGAATAACCAGCAATCAGATGATCGCTGTCTTTTCCTACTGCACAATTTCTTCCTTACTCAACTATACAAGCACATCTTTCCAACGATATCTTCTTTAAAGATGATGCGCCTTTCATATTATTTTTTAAAAATTTTACTTTACTGTGGTAAGAACACTTAACATGAGATCTACTCACTTAGCCAATTTTTAAGTGTACAATACAGAATTGTTAACTATAGGTACAAGGTTGTTCAGCAGATCTCTACAACCTATTCATCTTGCTTAACTGAAATGTCATACCTATTGATTAGCAGCTCCTAATGTTTCCCTTACCCCTAGTCCCCGGCAACCACTATTAAACTCTTTGATTCTATAAATTTTGTTCCTGTCATATTTCAACAGTATGACTGATAATCCTGAAGAACTCATAAGAAAATAAATGCGAAATGACCACTGAAGAAAAAAACTGTTTTGTTTCAAGCTCACAGACATCGCTACATGACAATCTTATCTAGTAATATGGTAGGCTACAAATATCTAACATACATTTAAAATAATATTTTTTAAAGAATACAAGTTTTAGTTTAAAAATTAATTATACCTTATCTTCAGATGGACAAAGATATAAATATTGGAATGTGGCAGTTATGTTTTTAGAGAATCTTGGCCCAAAAACATCTTTATCAGTTCCAAACTGATGACGAGACTGTCGCACAATTGAGTCAATTACATATAATCCCGGAACCTTGTATTCTGGTTTACACTGCAAGGATAAAGATGTAAGATCAGTACAGAAAAGGCAAAGTCACAATCTGACACCCATTATTTTCACATTTATGAAACTTTTATATATCCATCCAATGATTGCTTTTGTTTAAAAACTACTTGAATGTTTCAGCTCTCTAAATGGCTAACTTGTCAAATTTCCCATGTCTATAATGGAACTACCATTCTCTTGATACTACTGACCCCCAAGATTTTACTCTTCTTTGATTGCTCTACTTCCCTACACCCAATGTCCCAAAATCAACATTACTTTACCAATCCTTAAGCCAGTTCCATATAAATTCACTTATTATGATAGTCTCTACAATTCACCCTGCTCAAAAAGGTAATTTTTATCTTTCAAAATTAACAAAACATTTTTTAACATGTCAATTTTAATTCTATTACAGTACCAAATAAAAATTAAAAACGAGAAGTAGTTTTTGGCTAACCGAACTGACAACAGCAGAGAAAAGCAGAGAAACAAGACACCTATATATATTTCTGGTGGTAGTGGAAACAGGTATAACCCTTTATGGAAGACAATTTAGCAATAAAAGCAAAGTCTTATTTAATCCACCAATTCTACATCTAGGAATTTATGCAAAAAAAAAAAAAAAAAATTAGGTCTAACAACTCAGAAAATGGCTGTGTGCATCACTGCAACAACCGCAGAGGAGTATTTTGCAAATGTTTATGATAAACTCAGTGGGAAAAGCAGGCTAACAACCAGTATTATGTCCATTTTTACTTTTATAAATGTATATGTACATAAAAAATAAATCCAAATGTATTAATAAATATTGCAGTTAATTTGGTGACAGTGCCTATAGGTAATTTTTTCCATTTTATTTATTTGTACTTTGATGTACTACTATGCAAAGCATCTACTAACCATCTTTTTTGCCTGTTGGAACTTTAACTTTTATACCTAAGCCAGTATACAAGGGCCATGGATTAGAGACATTTTTATAAACACTGATTAGTAGGTACTACATGTCACAGCTCCAGGTCAGGGGTTAAGACAAAGATGTCTCAGTCTCTGTTTTCTATTTTCTACTGAGACAGATGTGTGCCAATCACACAGTTATAAAACAACAAACAACTGAACTGAAAATTTTATTCTGATGGGAAAAGGGAAAAATTGGGAAAATTTGACAAAGTAATTTCATTTGAAATACTCAAAGGTGACTTAAACACCTAAATGTCAACGGCAGTCAGGGAAAGGGGGTAGAGTAAGCACTTCAGGTTTCACAACATATAAGAAACTGCTGTGAGTTTAGTGCTAAGTTCACAGTAAGTTAAGTACCAATTAATGGTACTGCTAAAAATTTGTTTTTATAAACTTCTAGTGATTAAAAAGAACCTCTAGTGACTAAATTTTTATGAAGTGGTTTAGAAACAAGCATTGAGATTAAAATTTACAAAGTAAATTACAAATCATATTGTAACTAAAATGAGGTTATAATGAGAGATAGTTACCTTTTTGATGAACTTTTCTACTATTTGAACTACATGCTTATAAAGCTGAAAAGAATTAAGAGAAAATTACTGTTCAGTTTACTTATTTCTACATTTCCTATAATTAGAAAATTCTTAAATCTCTGAAATCTATACAATCTAAATATTATCAATACTGAATGAACCATGAGAAATACATAATAAAAAATTTTAAAAAATATTTAAAAACTCAGAGAAAAATAAACTAAAAACAGAAAACTACAAAAATTCCCCAAACAGAAGATCCCTTTTCTTAAATTTTACATCAATAAACCTTCATGAAGCAGAATATTTGGCAACCTTATGGGACAAAACCAATGGATTAGAGCTAAACAATGTAGTTTCTAAAATAAGTCACATTTTAAAGTGTGATTTTGGGTAAGACATTTAACTTCATGGAGCTTGAATTTTTTCTCTTTAAAAATGAAACTAAATAGTTGGTTTATGATAAGGAATAAATGAAAATTTAAAAAACTGCTTTGAGGCTGGGCGTGGTGGCGCACACCTGTAATCTCAGCTACTCAGGTGGCTCAGGCATGAGAATCACTTGAACCCGGGAGGGTGAGGTTGCAGTGAGCTGAAATCGCACCACTGCATTCCAGCCTGGGTGGCACAGTGAGACTCTATCCCCCTACCCCCACCAAAAAACCACACTGCTTTGAAACAATATGTTACAATGCAAATGTATGCTTAACATGTACCTTCAGCAAAGGCTGGTTAGGGCTCTTTGATTTAGGCCTGAACTAATTCACAAGTTGACTTCTCATGTTTAAAAGTAATAAATATTTTCAAAATTTCAAAAATATTTCTCAAATTGCTTTATTTTATCATTACCTTAATAGCTTTAATAGCAGCTTTAGTGATGAGAATCATCTTGGCTCTAGAGATGGGAGGTTTCATATCCATAAGCGAAAAGAGCTTAAAAGACAAAAAACAAACAAACAAAAAGTAAAGTTTAACTATTTGGCTAGTAAATAACCACCTTTCCTACATATCTGCATCACCACTTGGAAAATACAAACGGGGCGGGGGTGGTGAGGGGGGTCTTAGCAGCTAGGGCAGCAGGAAGAGCTTTGGTGGCCAGGCACCCAGCACACACCCTCCCCACTGCCATGATACCCAAGAAGAAGGTCAGCTTTGCCAAAGGGGTGGCGAAGGGGTGGTGAAATGAAGGAAAAGCCCAAGAGGCAATCGGCATGGCTGTCAGCTAAACCTGCTCCTGCAAAAGCAGAAATGAGGCTGAAAAAAGGCAGCAGAAGTATAAATCCTTAGACAAAGATGTGCAAACAAAAGGGAAAGGGAGGGGGAGCAAAGAGAAAACAGACTCAAGTGACTAACCAAGAAACTAAAGATTTACCTGCAGAAAACGGAGAAACTAAAACCAATGAGAGTCCAGCCTCTGATGAAGCCAGAGAAAGAAGCCAAGTCTACTCAGTACATACCATGTCTTATCAGTGGTCTCTGTCTCCCCTCTCTTCAATCCAGAGGAGTATTTTTATCAACTATTTTGTAAATGCAAGATTTTAGTAGGTCTAGAAACATTTTTAAGGAGGGAATCCCAGTTCATCCCATTTTTTATGTATAAATGCTTTTTTTTTTTTTTTAAGAGGTAAAATCATTCACTGGTTGTTTACTTTATTTTTTGGTACAACCAGAACAGAGTGTGGGATGTTGTATTATGGGAGGCTTTGACTGTCTTGGGTGTCAGCTTAACATTCCATAGATGGGGGGGTTACTTTTTATATCCTATAATGTCTCTACTAAATATACAAATATTAGCCAGCTGTGGTGGCGCACACCTGTAATCCCAGCTACTCAGGAGGCTGAGGCATGAGAACTGCTTGAACCCAGGAGGTGGAGGTTGCAGTGAGCCAAGACTGCATCACTGCACTCCAGCCTGGGCAACAGAGCAAGACTTTGTTTCCAAAAAAAACACAAACAAAAGGTGAAAACCAAATTTAACAAATCTCACAACAGTAAATCTACAGCCATCAGGTGCTTCCATGAGACTTAACCACATACTTCCCCCAAAGGGTTAAATCCAACCAAAACATAAGGAGAGTCCATAGAGGGTTATAAAGATAAAATCCTGACATTAAGAAACTTATCTAGCTTCTTAAATTATTGTTTTTGTTTGGTTTAACCATAAGCATACACTTACCTGGGACTTCCAAAAGATATTGTGAAGTAAGTTTCAGAGATCCCAACATTATGAAACTCATATGAATCACATTTCCATTCTTTCAATTTATGTCAATATTCCAAATATGGAGCCCTAGGGTATGAACCTTTACTAGACCACTAGCTAAGAGGCTAGCCTAAAATACGAGTGTTTTCTCAGAGTAAACAGCCCCACCTAGCAGTGTATCCTAAAAATTTAGACAATTTTCACATCTTTTCAAAACTACAGACATCAGTAACAATTTTAGAAAAGGCATGGAATGCCAAATATAATCAATAAAAAACCAGATAACTACTTAAGCAGAAAATAATATAATTTTTCCATAAGATACAGAAAACAGAGAAAACACTAAGCTATTAACACAGGAATTCATTTTAATAAAAGGATTCTCTAAATACGGCTGCAATTCTTCATTGTATTACTTCATTTACCAATGTAATAAAAAAATTATCTTTGAGAATAAAATGCTCACTAACTGAAAGGCAATTAGAAAAGAAATAGTAAGGCCAGGCGCGGTGGCTCATGCCTGTAATCCCAGCACTTTGGGAGGCCTAGGTGGGCGGTTCACCTGAGGTCAGGAGTTCGAGACCAGCCTGGCCAACGTGGCGAAACCTCATCTCTACTATAAACACAAAATGGTGGCGGGCACCTGTAGTCCCAGCTACTTGGGAGGCTGAGGCAGGAGAATCGCTTGAACCCAGGAGGCGGACAGAGGTTGCAGTAAGCCAAGATCGCGCCACTGCACGCCAGGCTGGGCGACAGAGCGAGACTCTGTCTTTAAAAAAAAAAAAAAAAAAAGAAAAGAAAAAGAAATAATAAATCCTTAAAATTATACAAACCAGTAAGAAAAAATTTAACATATTTCAACTTAAACACAAATTCTAAAAATATCAACACTGCATGATTTATAAATATGTAGCATACCTTTATAAAAGGTATATTCTGTTACAAAATCTATTAAGACAGTTGCCTATTATTGTTCTATTTTCTATACCTTAACACAGTGAAAGGGGATGCAAAAACAAAAACAAAAACAAAAACCCATGGGTCTTAATGAACACGCCCACACACATTTAATTCTTGGGTTGTCTCCACAACTCTTCAATGATTTATGCAAAAATCCTGAAGAAACTAGAAACCCTCCCTTCCTTGTTCTCAACCTCCTGAGTCAAGACCACTTCTTGATGTGATTCATGCCAAACACTTAAGACACTGCTATATTTTGGATAGATTAAATCTTTAATAATAAAGTAGAAGCAATAAGGGGCCTTTCCACATAGAAAGTCAAGAGGGTCAGGATGGCCAGGAGGCCAAGGAAGGGAATCTAAATGTATATCCAAGGCAGTCTGGAACTTTCATGCAGGTACAAGAAACTTATGTCAAAGTAGCCACAAGATTATTTCATAGGAGATGAACACATGTGACGCCCTGTTTACTGCTAAAAATCAAAGCTTTGTGTGAAATCTCTAATTTATGCGGAAGCTAGGTAAGAAAGCCTTCACCTGTCCTTTTCCTGATCCCTTCTCCTCATTTCCTGAAATGTAGAGACTGAGGCCCACTGGGCACTGGTATCCCCATCACTGCGGGGGTGGGGGGGAGCATCTATTTTGATGGTTGATTTTGCTGAGCCAGGTACTTCCTTTCCCATTTTCTAATGATTTTGTAACATACGAACTGACTCTTTTCCCTTCCCTTCTCCTTCCCCTGGGAAAATACAACAAATAAATACTTACTGGTACTGAAACTGTCAAAAAAAAAAAAAAAGAAAGAAAGAAATGAGCAACAGTAAGAACTACTTCTCTGGTCATTAAAAGCTTAGAGTAAATTTTAAGGAAACCTAAGCCAGAGCTAATATTCATCTAATGCCCCCAAAAAGCACTTCTTTATCATTTCAGCAGTAAGCAACTCACTAAATTAACAGCCAAATGAACATACAAGACAGACTAGTGTAGCTTTTAAGGAAACACTCTATAGTCTCTATTTAAATTATCATAATGTATTTAAAAAATTAAAAGTAAAGACTATACCACATAACAGTATAACCATCATTCAGACAAAAGACCAGCAAGAGAACAGTCAGGTACCATAATATGAGACAGCTGCAGAGTATTATTACATTCCATAAAAATATTATTTGGGAAGAGAAGAGGTAACCAACATTTGAGTGCTTACCAGGCAGCAATGAGTTTAAGTGATATGTTGTATTTTTTACTTAATCATGTTAACTAAGGCAGATCTGTTACACCTGTTTTGAGATAATACTTAAAAAAAAAAAGGGTCATATCTGTTTTAGATGATACCTAGGCCATGATCTGAACTAATATTTGTTGATTCTAAAGTTCACACTCCCTAACAACATACCCATACCTGATACAATGCTGCATACAGACTAAATTTGTGCAGAGACCATTAACTATGAAAACGAATATAGGGGGAAAAAAAATCCAGGAAGGCATCTGTGCCTGCCTGTATATTGTCTGGATTCAGGGATAACAATGAAACATACTGAATTTAATTTGGGATGCCTACTAAATATCTAGGCAGAGAAAGAAATATGGATCTTGAATGTGTAAGAGATCCAGGCTAGAAATGGAAAGGTTATGGAACTATGAGGATGGATTAGAAGGAGCCTGGAGTAAGAAGGGCACCAAGAACACATACACCAGGCTGGTGCGGTGGCTCACACCTGTAATCCCAGCACTTTGGGAGGCCAAGGCGGGCAGATCACCTGATGTCAGGAGTTCGAGACCGGCCTGGCCAACATGGTGAAACCCTGTCTCTACTAAAAATACAAAAATTAACTGGGTGTGGTGGCATGTGCCTGTAGTCCCAGCTACTTGGGAGGCTGAGGCATGAGAATATCTTGAACTCAGGAGGCGAAGGCTGCAGTGAGCCGAGATGGTGCCACTACACTCCAGCCTGGGATACAGACCAAGACTCCGTCTCCAAAAACAAAAACAAAAACAAAAAACAAACAAACAAAAAACCACAAAACAGAAGAACAACATATATACCAAAAATTTCAATGTAGCAGAGAAAAAACCTGCAAAAATGAGCACCAGGACAAAGTAGAATCCCAGAAATTAGAGACATCTGGCATAGCCAAACGCTACAAGAGGTTAATCAGGATGCAAAACAAATCTTGTTTATTTAGTTTGGCAATTAGGTGAATGCAAGTGACATCAGTTTTTGAAAGTGATTCCAAATTCCAACTGGTTAAGGAATGAGTGGCAGGGGCAAGGAAACAGAAATGCATTTTTGGCTCATTTTTCATTAATTCAACAAATATCTGAGAGCTTAGTAAGTGGCAACCTGAGTGTTTCGTATATAAAAAGGAGACAGGACCATGTTTCAAAGCTTTTTTATAAATGACCACCCTTACTTATATCTTATTTGTTAGCATTATAAAGTTTCCATCACATTTCTTTCTTTCTTTTTTTAAACTCCTGAGTTCAAGTGATCCTCCCATCTCAGCTTCCCCAGCAGCTGGAACTATAGGCATGTGCCACCCCACCAGAGAAGTTTCTTTTGGGATGACTTTTATTCTCCTTTACCAACATTTTTCTTAAAATTTCAAGCTGTGCATTTGCATTTGATATAATTTACGAAGAAAAACACTACAGGGAAATACAGATTTTTCAAAATTGGAGGTTTGCAAAATCACCTTTTAACATTCAATGAATGCTGTTAATATTTTATTGACTTATTTAATGCACAAATTCATCAAACGGTCTCCACCTTTTGCAAGACAAAAAAGTTCCCTGATACCTACAGCAATGCCTTCACTGAACAGATACAGAAATCCAGAAATTACGCTGATGTACTTTGACACAGAGGATATGAATTGATATACTTTGCTGGTAAGCATGTACATTGACACTGTCCATTTGGACAGAAATAGTAACAACCTTTATGGTGAGGCAGATGTTATCATTCCATTTTACAGATGATAGCACTGAGGCTCAACAATCTGCTCAGTTATAAAGTTAATTAAGTGGTAAAATTCAATCTGTAATCAACCATTCCCCAAAACTCTAATTCTTTTAACTACTACCTAACAATAACAAAATTATTTCAAATATATTAGCCCAGAAGAATAGTGTACAGATACTAAAGATAAAAAGGACTGTACAGCTATGTTAAGTGGGGAAAAATTGCAATGTGGACCCAAACTAGAAAGTAATATACTAATATATAATTGTTATGAGGAGTTGAACCCAAGAATTTTTTAAAGAAAAAAATTAAGTGGCACAGAGGTATAAAGTGATGTGCCTACCCAAGCAACAAGATAGAGGCGATATAAATTACTAAAATAGGGTCAATTTTTTGATGCTTTAAATGACCCTACAATACTGAATGTGGTGACTTAGGAAGAAAGTGTCAGCATAATTTATTTAGATGATCAAAATACTGATCAAATTTCAATTTCTCAAGACTAAAGATCAATACACTGTTTTTATGTTTTAGAACTCAATTTTACCTTAGGGCATGAGGGAAAGCTTTAAATAGCCAGCATGTTATACATTCAGAAATTCTTATTTCTGAATATTGACTCATCCAAATATTTCCAGGTAAGACATGGGCCCTCTACTGTTGCCAGTTCTGCTGAGTTTGATTCTCCCATTTGTTTGTTGCTTCTTTTTTTTTTTTTTTTTTTTTGAGACAGTCTCACTTTGTCTCCCATGCTGGAGTGCAGTGGTGGGATCTTGGCTCACTGCAACCTCTGCCTCCCGGTTTCAAGCGATTCTCATGCCTCAGCCTCCTGAGTAGCTGGGATTACAGACGTGCACCACCACACCCAGCAAATTTTTGCATTTTTAGTAGAGATGGGGTTTCGCCATGTTGCCCCGGATGGTCTTTAACTCCTGGCCTTGTGTGATCTGCCCACCTCAGCCTCCCAAAGCGCTGGCATTACAGGCGAGAGCCACTATGTCCGGCCTGATTCTCCCCTTTTTTTTTTTTTTTTGAGACAAAGCCTTGCTATTGTACCCCAGGCTGGAGTGCAATGGCGCGATCTCGGCTCACTGCAACCTCCGCCTCCCGGGTTTAAGTGACTCTCCTGCCTCAGCCTCCCGAGTAGCTGGGATTACAGGCGCCTGCCACCATGCCTGGCTAATTTTTGTATTTTTAGTAGAGATGGGGGTTTCACCATGTTGGTCAGGCTGGTCTCAAACTCCTGACCTCAGGTGATCCATCCACCTCGGCCTCCCAAAGTGCTAGGATTACAGGCGTGAGCCACTGTGCCTGGCCTGATTCTCCCATTTTTAAAATAAACACTGATGGCCTTCTTTATAAAACTGTTAATAGCATGAAATGAAAGCATCTAAAATAATCAGTGCTTAATAAATGTCTTGGCCTCTAACTCCTACCCCCTCTCACATACACCAATCCCCGACTTTTGTTTCTCTTAATTAAAAATCAATTATACTGCTCATTGCTATATCTGTTTTATTTTCCATTTATGCATGGTATATTTCTCTCACTCTAAAACAAAATGAACTTGTTAGTTGTAAATGATTTATTACTGAGTCCTTACTTGTGTCTAAAGCAAAGTTGCAATTTATTATTCTTAAATAAAAGAGTTAATTGTCATGGTCACCAATATTGTTTGAGGAATCTCTCAAGAGAAGTATATAATGTTGTGGTGATCTAAGATTTTGATTGATTTTCCACAATAATTTGTTAGAATAACGGTAAGCGCACGGGCTCAATTATAACTGCCCGAGAAATCTTGGCTCTACCACTTGCTACCTATGAGAATTCCTCCATCTGTAAAATGGGGATAACAGTAGTCCCTCCTTATTTAGTTAAGTCTAAGAATTAAATACAAACAATACATACAAAAGCACTTAGAGAAACACCTAGCACAGAGTAAATACACAATAGATATTAATGAGTACTACATGTAATTCTTTTGAGAAAAAGAGAGAATCCTGGAGTTAATCCAGAGCAGTGTTTTTCAAACTGTGGGTTGAGATCCAGGAATGAATTACATAATTCCTACTGTGTGTATTGTGGTCAAAAATATGAAGGACAACAGCCCAGGGAAAAATTATTTTGTTTTTGGAAATGACGAAAATAAGGCCCAAAATAACTGCTAGTCACCTTTCAATAATGTGTAGGTTCCTTCAAACCATTAATAAATTTCTCATGGGCAAACCGGAGCGGAGGTGGGGTGGGGGGGGGGGGCAGGGAAGAAGCACTGCCATGTCAGAAAAAAACTTCATGTTTTTCAATCAAGATTAGATACACGTAAGTATTATACACAGAGTGGACAACAGATTCAAAGATAATTCAGTTACTTATGACCAACATCCAATTTCAGTCAACAAACCTCAGGAAAAAAAGCTATTAGCTTTATATATCAAGTCTGAAAGCCACAAAATTTAATATAATTCCAACAAAATCTACTAGTGAGAAAAACCAGAAATTGTGGTATTCTATAGAGAGTGAGAAAGATTTGGTTTTGAATCTGGGTCTGGCCATGCAGATGACTCTGGGCTAATTAATTTCTCTAAGCCATAATGTCCTCATTTGTAAAAAGGGTATACCGATATCTGCTTGATAGGTATCAGTTTCAGTTAGAACTAAATGAGTTTTTGTATATGGAATGACTCGTACTATGTCACCCGGCAGAGGACAAGTATTCAATAAACACCGTTAGGTGCAGAGCTCCCCCAACATTATAGCCTGTATTCACAATTAATGTTATCTGTGAATGAATAAAAAGTGTCAAAGCAGCCAGAGAAAACCATGAAATCCTCCTGCATAAAAATAACAACAGCACCTCCAAATACAAGACTTCTTTAGAAGGGATAAGCATAGTGGAAAAGAATGCTACTTGTCAGCAGTAGATATGAGCTTGGCTCTTTGCTTTGTCACTAGCAGAATGACTATGAAAACGTCTAAATATGACCACTGCCCTGCTGCATGACATATAGAAGCCTGAGACACAAAATCCTCTAAAAATTATGAAGAACGATTCATCCTGATCCCTCATACCAGTAAAGAGTTTCAAGTGAAGATAAAGAAGAACGAGGGTATCTGGCCTGTGATACCCGCAGAATTCACAATGTTTAGGGATTAGTCAAAGTAACATGGGTACTCTGCTATTTACCAATGGCATAAACCTTAACAAGTTTAGTCAACCTTTCTAAACTTCAAGGATTTTTAAACTCTGAAAAACAGGGATTAATGGGCTCACCTCACCACACTGTTAGGATTAAATAGCATAATGTATGTAAATCTCTTAGCCCAGTACCTAACACATAAGTGCTGAGTAAATGGAGCAAAACAATGTGAAGATAACTAGTATTTCCTCTCTGTTCTTTAACTATTAGCCAAATGATAAGGTTTCTAGATGATCCTGGTTAATTCCCTTTAAGTATGATATCCTCAAATGGACGTAGTCCTGCATTGTGAATTGGCTTTTGTATTAGTTTCCTATTTCTGTAGTAAGAAATTACCACAAATGTACTGGCTTAAAGCAACACAAATTACACTTTTGAGGCCAGAATCTCACTAGCATCAGCAAGGCGACATTCCTTGTAAAGGCTCTAGGGAAGAATCTATTTCTTGTCTAATCTTGCTTCTACAGGGTGCCTACATTCTTTTGGCTCATGGCCTCTTCTTCCATCTTCAAAGCCAGCAGTATAGCATCTTCTCCTTCTATCTCTTCTGTTGTTTTATTTCCTTCTTTGACTCCTACCTCTCTAGTATAAGGACCCTTATGATTACACCGGGCCCACCCAGATAATCCAGGATAATTAACCCGTCTCAACATCCTTAACCTTATTCACATCCCCAGTCTCTTTTGCCTTGCAAGGCAATATATTTACAGGTTTTAGAATTAGATTATGAACATCTTTGGAGAAGGGGGCATTATTTATTACCTAAAAAAAAATAGGGCTTAATTCATTAACTCCAATTTGTAATCATCTGAAATCTTCAGGCTGCTTTCACCAGGATTCCCATCAAAACTAGATCTTCACATTGACTTTGTGTTGGTTTCTAACAGACCTTTCAACCTATTTAGCAAGTCTAGAAGTGATTTTCTGCTATTTGATGTAGCTCCAGCTATTCCAATCAGCTTGTAAATTTCATGAACTCATTTGGTATGCTTTCCTCCAAGTCAATGTTTTCTAAAAATTAAAATAGGACCTATTTGAAAGATGACCTTAACTGATATTCCTTGGGTATTTATAACCAGTCAGCTAAAATCCACTTAGCAATACTGTCATCCTGCCCATATTTTTCTAATTCATTCATAATGCAATCATATCCAATACCTTTCTGAAATATTTGGTATATAGTTTTCACTAGACATAACATACTTTACAAATGAAAAATGTTTAGTTTAGTCTGTTATAAATTGTTAGTAAATCTGTTCTGGCTCTTAGTGACTAGCAATTCCTAAAATTAATAAAAACTGGCAGACAAAAGTAAACTGGCCCAGAGTCTACAATTTCTAAGTATGCTTTTTCCTACTTTTTGAAATAAAGTTGCCAAGGCAATAAGAATTAGAAGACTATATACTAATCAAAGCCATTTTTTTAAAACTTAAATCTCTCAAGCAATATTTCTTTCTGAATCTTTCTCAATGGGATATCTATCCCTTTCTTTTTGAAACCTAAACTTTAAAAAATGTATTTTCCTAAATTTACTTTGTAACGGATTACACTGATTATTTCCAGTATTCCTTCCTTTGGTAGTATGACCTCCAAGATGACAAAGCAATTTTCCCTTAAGCTCCTATTACTATGTGAAGTTGAATTTAAAGAAAAAATAGAAATGTTTCCTAAAAGAAATACATATATACTCACAATGACAGGCTAGTATTCAAATCTCCTTCCTATTAGATGCAAATATCAAAGCATTTAGTTCTACACAGTCTTTCCTCCTCTTTCATACTCAACTTAATATATCAAAGACACTGTCTTAAACCAAATAGTTAAATCCAACACAACTTTTATGTTTATTAGCAACATATAAACACTATAACAAAGCACACGCTAAATTTCTTAACAAAAGATGATTTTAAAAAAGTTTTAAAATCATCTTTCCTGTAAAGATGCTTTATCCATCTAATTTAAACCTGAAGACAACTCCATAAAACACTACTGCTAGAACAACTAGGTAAGGGATCATGTACAGTCCTTTTCTTAACCTGGTATTTCATCTTATGCCTTTAATATATAATTTACTAAATGTGTGTCTGGGTTAATACTTTTTTAATATCAGGTAATATAATGGGGCGAGGAAAGAAAGCCAATCACATGTTAAACAAGTACCACTATGTCACTTTACCTGAAAGCAGAATACTGTGTATGAGTTAATCAATGGTACGTACACACAGTAAGAGGTACAATGAAACTGAAAAATGTACAGAAGCAACTCATTTAACAAACAAAATCCCAATATCTAATTAACAAACACAGGAAAAAGTGTTCAACCATACCAATCAATAATCAAAGTACAAATTAATACAAGGAGATAAAATTCTTACATTATCTAACGGACATGCATGTGGACTAGCATAAAGCAAAAAGAGTACTGGGCTGGTGAGATCTAATGGACGAGTTTTAATTCCGAAGAGAAATTTAAAACTATAAAACAAGAACTAAAAAATGTCCATGCCTTTTGAACCAGTAATTCTACTTCTAGAAATTTATCTAAGGCAATTATTAGATATTCTCAAATTTTCCACAATGATTATTGAGAAAATGACAGAGAATTTCATGCTATTAAAAAGATCTGGTAACTACATAAAAACTTCCAAACACAAGTGGAGGAGAAAAAAAGACAAAGGAAATACTCTAAAATGCTAATGGTGTTTGATGGGATTGTTTTATCTTCTAATTCAAATTTATCTAACTTGCATTAATTTTTAAATGAAAACAAATTCATGGATTTAAAAATGAACTTTTATTTATATCTGTCTGAGATACATCTTTCTTCAACTTTTGATTATAAATATAACTAAGTGATAAAGAAATATGGTTATACAGAATCACCATTATCACATAACTTGTCCACAGAGTAAACCTTGTCTTTGAAGCTCAGTTACTATGTTTAAATCAGTAACTTGCAAATCTTTAATAAAGCTTTTCAAAATTAGTAAATTTTTAAATTAAAAAAATTTAAAACACCCCTCCCCCCACAAATCCTTACAATAACTGAAGCCCTGTGGATAAAATGAACAACATACACTGTGCAAAAAAAAAATTTTTTTGGGAAATTGCTGCTATATATATATATATATATATTTTTTTTTTTTTTTGAGATGGAGTTTCACTCTCATTGCCCAGGCTGGAGTGCAATGGCGCGATCTCGGCTCACCACAACCTCTGCCTCCCAGGTTCAAGTGATTCTCCTGCCTCAGCCTCCTGAGTAGCTGGGATTACAGGCATGTGCCACCACGCCCGGCTAATTTTTTTGTATTTTTAGTAGAGATGGGGTTTCTCCATGTTAGTCAGGCTGGTCTCGAACTCCTGACCTCAGTTGCTCTGCCCACCTTGGCCTCCCAAAGTGCTGGGATTACAGGCGTGAGCCACTGTGCCAGGCCTATATTTTTTTCAACATCTCTTCATTAAAGAAAGTGTCCCTTTAATTATTGATATACAGCTTACTCCCATATAAATTCCACTTGCTTGTCACAGACTCAAACCTTTTGAAACCTAAACATTTAACCACTTTTCCACTTGCTTAGAGGAAGGTATGAAAACAAGATAAATCTGGCATTGTCAATATGAAATACTCCTAAGGTAGAGAAAATTTACAAAGCTTTTTCTTTTTGGTACAGATGGGATTTTGCCATGTTAGCCAGGATGGTTTCAAACTCCTGGCCTCAAGGGATTTGCCAGTCTCAGCCTCCCAAAGTACTGGGATTACAGGCGTGAGCCACCTCATCCCACCCCAAAAAGCTTTTTAAAACAAATAGGGGAAAGATGCTCTACCATTTTCCTGCTCCGACTGAGCAGAGTCTTGTTTGAATGTAAACATTACAAAACAGTTCCATCTACTTCTGTACAAAATTTACTCTTCAGATTTCAAGAGATTCCAAACCAGGTACTTTCATAAGCAACAAAACCGCACATAATATTCAAATTCAAAATTTTCATACTTACTTCTTCCTAAATTTCTTTACTATACCATATTCTCCTCCACAATCTTGTTGACTTTTCTTCTAGTCCCGGAATTTAAAGAAATGTTTTACCAAATAAACACATGGAACTGCTAAATTACATTTAATAATAAATATAACACCATTTTTAGGTTAACTACTTAATATTTCTATGTGCAGTAAGAACATTAAGAAAACAGAATATAGGTGGGGCACGGTGGCTCATGCCCGTAATCCCAGCACTTCAGGAGGCTGAGGTAGGCAGATTGTCTGAGGTCAGGAGTTTGAGACCAGCCTGATCAACATGGAGAAACCCCGTCTCTATTAAACACACAAAATTAGCCAGGCGTGGTGGCACATGCCTGTAATCCCAGCTACTCAGGAGGCTGAGCCAGGAGAATCACTTGAACCCTAGAGGTGGAGATTGCGGTCAGCCAAGATCACGCCATCGCACTCTAGCCTGGCCAACAAGAACGAAACTCTGTCTCAAAAAAAAAACAACAACAAAAAAAAAAACAGAATATAATAGACAATGGTTCAAACTTCATCTGCATTATTTTTCACTCTTTAATTGTATCATCGAGCCCTTATTCTATTATAATTTACTCCAGGCAGAACTAATTTTCTAAGTGCTAATAGTTAATTTCTGAAAACTTACTCTATAAAGCATGTCCTAATGTATTATTATTATTCTTTTTTTTTGTTTTTTTGAGATGGAGCTTCACGCTTGTTGCCCAGGCTGGAATGCAATGGTGTGATCTCAGCGCACCACAACCTCCGCCTCCTGGGTCTAAGCGCGTCTCCTGCCTCAGCCTCCCGAGTAGCTGGGATTACAGGCATGTGCCACCATGCCCGGATAATTTTGTATTTTTAGTAGAGACAGGGTTTCTCCATGTTGGTCAGGCTGGTCTCGAACTCCTGACCTCAGGTGATCTGCCCGCCTTGGCCTCCCAAAGTGCTGGGATTACAGGCGTGAGCCACCGCGCCTGGCCATGTATTCTTCATTTTACACTACCTCCCCTACAATTTCCAAGGGTCTAGCCTTCACTCAAACTTTCCACTTTTTGAATCAAGGCTGTATACCTCACCAGGGTTTTTAACCCTATTGGTTCCAGCTTATCACATTAGGTCATTTTCCAAATGTACTTCCCAAATCAATCCACAACTTCTTCCTTTTCACTTGCTTGAAAGACAGGCCAGGAGGTGATTTTAGGAAATGCCAAATGTTTTATCCATGCCAGTGCTCTCCTTTAGCAGTACAGGTGCCATACCTCAGCATCACATTTACTGTGCCTCACTAATGAACTTCTGGTCTCCCTCCCCTCACAGTTGGCTATTAAACATTTTTGTGAATTAAATACTTCTTCCTAGACATCAATACAAGAAATAAAAATTGATTCCAGGATATAAAATCATTTAATTAGAAAACAATGTTAGCATTTATAAAATCCTTAATGAGTTAAAATTTTTAATAAACTGGTAAAAAGAATAGACATCTTCAGTTTTAAATGCTGATTACACTTACTGCATTACTGTGGATGGCTCAAAAACTTAACCAAACCTTGTTATTCTTAAACTGTGACAAGTCCTTCCAAAAGTACACATTATTTTGATAGTTATCACTTGCTACCATGCTTCAGATGTATAAAAGCTGTTCACTGAGTCTTTTCCCCACATAAATGGTCCATTAGATAAGGACTCACTGCTCAAAAACTTCAGAGCAGCCATGTGGGGCTGTGGACTAGACTCAGATGGGCTCTTAAAAGGACTGTGTCAAATCTCAGAACTGTTACTTTTACACTGTGTGACCTCAGACCATTCACCAAACTTCTCTAGTTTCCTTACCTTTAAAATGGAAAGAATGCAAAGACATGTACACAACACCTAACTCATTAGCCAGCACCTGGTTATTTAATGGGCAAACGCAGGATTCTTTTCTTGTCCTTCCCTTAAACTGTTCCCACTGGATTACTCCTTAAAATAGTATGTCAAAACTAAACCTATCCTTTGAACAAACTTAGGATTCGGGATCAACAAAATAATTTACAGAGCTATGCAGAGGCCACTAGATAGTTTTCATCTTGATAGAAAATCAAATAAGGCAAGTAAACAACAAAATGGTTATGATATAACCTGACATTTCTGTGTATTTTACAACAGCTTTGTGATATAAATCACATACCATAAAAATCCATCCATTTAAAATGGACAATTCAATGGTTTTTGACATATTCAAGAGTTGTGCACCCAACAACACTTTATAGAGTATTTTCATCACCCCCAAAACAAATCCCATCCCCATTACCAGTCACTCTCCATTCCTCCTTTTGCTGTCTGCCAGCCAATAATCTACTTTCTGTCTCTACGGGTTTGCTTTATAAAATATATCCCTATATTTGTTAAAATAGATAGTGGTAAAAGACCTTCATAAAGATTTGGACTTATTTCAACTGATCCCCAAACTTGGCTGCCCTATCTAAAGTGATTTAACATTCAGCATCTTTTAATCAATGTAAACTAAGTCACGTATGGCCATTAAAGTTTAAAGACTATTATATATTTCTTAAAGGCTTTAAAACGGATATCACAGTAATTTTCAGTATTACAGGTTTCCTTTAAGCAGGGTATTATAATTCTACTTTAACTGAAAGTCAAAAGGAGGAAATACAGAGGAACACTCATGATAGAATGCATTAAGATACACTGGGCATATTGCAGAGGGAGACTTTACAGACTAGTGGATTGGTCAACTATTGCTCTTTAATGCAACTGCATACCTAGAGTGAGGCAAGGGGAGCAGTCCACCCAGGTACAGGCAGTAAGTGGGTGAACTATCAAGACTAAATAAAACAGCAAGACTTTGATTTTGTTCTTTTATTACCATCAAGCACGAGCAATTCTTTTTTTTTTGAGATGGAATCTCGCTCTGTTGCCCAGGCTGGAGTGCAACGGCACAATCTCGGCTCCTTGCAATCTCCACGTCCCAGGTTCAAGTGATTCTCCTGCCTCCTGAGTAGCTGGATTACAGGCATGAGCCACCACACCCAGCTAATTTTGTCTTTTTAGTACCGACAGGGTTTCTCAATGTTGGCCAGGCTGGTCTCAAACTTCTGACCTCAGATGATCCACCCACTTTCACCTCCCAAAGTGCTGGGATTACAGGCGTGAGCCACCACGCCTGGCCTGAGCACAGGCAATTCTAAATAACACCAGGGATAAAATATATTGCCCCCAAAATATTTTGGCAATACTCTTTAAGTTTTAAGGGGTTGCTGTGGTTACTGCTGAGTTTTAACAACATAAAAATGTCAAATCTGCACATTTTTATTACATATCCTTTAATAAGCAATCCATCTTAATTGGAAGTTTATTAGGAAATCCCCCAGTTATATAGTCAGTTCCCAACACATGCAGATTTGATATACCTGTTCATTTGGAGAGTAAGTACAAAAAGGTTCAGGATAGCTTCAGCTCTCCTCAGGCTCAGCATGACTCCAATCCTATTGTACCTATATACATTCCTGTGTTTAAATAGTATATTCAAAATTACAGCTGTGTCCAATTTTTCTCTGAGATAATTTTTTTCTGGCATAAATATTTACAAACAACCAGAATCGGCCTCAAACAAATATAGAGATAAATATAATAAAACTTTAAAAGTGAAGACCCGTGAACAAAAATTATAGAGATGCCATCACTAAGCAACAAAGTACAAGGAAGCTGTATTTCCTTGTACGTGAATATCAAAAGTGGTTATCAAATATAATAGACATTTACATTGAATTTTTAGGTGATAACCATTTCAGTAAAATTTTGACTGAGGCATTTCAAAGTCATTACACTCAAGGTCGGGTGTGGTGGCTCATGCCTGTAATCCCAGCACTTTGGGAGGCTGAGGCAGGTGGATCACGAGGTCCGAGTTCAGGACCAGCCTGGCCAACATTGAGAAACCCCGTCTCTACTAAAAATACAAAAATTAGCCGGGTGTGGTGGCACGTGCCTGTAATCCCAGCTAGTCAGGAGGCTGAGGCAAGGAAACCGCTTGAACCCAGGAGGCGGAGGTTGCAGTGAGCTGCGATTGCGCCACTGTACTCCAGCCTGGGTGACAGAGCAAGACTCCATCTAAAAAAAAAGTCATTACACTCAATGCTGAAAAAAATACATGGATAGTATTGTGATTTCTAGAATTTATTGTGAAGTGTGCTTATAAATCGCTGCCAAACACAGTATTATGTTTAAAACTTCCTATTTGTGTATGTGTTGCTGTATGTACAACATTTTGTAATTAAAATTAATTAAAAGTGCTCTTAACTGTAGGTGAAAACAGATGAATAAATCTGGTTGTAACTGTCTACTGAACACAAATATGTGAAGATCAATTTTAATAGTCATTGACAAACCTGCCTAAGACTTTTAAAGATAGTGGCCAGCCTGGCCGACACGGTGAAACGCCGTCCCTACTTAAAATACAAAAATTGGCCGGGCCCGGTGGCGTGCGCCTGTAAGCTCAGCTACTAGGCAGGGCTGAGGCAGGAGAATTGCTTGAACCCAGGAAACGGAGGTTGCTATGTGCCGAGATCACGCCACTGCACTCCAGCCTGGGTGACAGAGCAACACTCCGTCTTAAACAAAACAAAAAAAACAAAAAACAAAACAAAAAGACCCATAACATTTGTATTCATTATTGTGACATATCAGTATGCAGATAAGTTTTTCCACTATTTCAAAAAACATATATTAATGCAATTTAAAAGTCTGGTATGATTTATATGTAATGTGTGTGTGGTGGGGGTGTGTGTGTGTGTGTGTGTGCGCGCGCATATACAGTTCAAGTTTCCTTTCTGGCCATTTCCATTATTCATTTCATGATTATTTCTGAAAATAATTTTGCTATACAAAAAGGGTGTGTTTTAAAAAAATCTGCTCTGGATGTCAAATATGCCAGCTATACCACTGCTCTCTGGTCTCTTCCAACTGGGATTATTGACCCACATGGATTTACACCAAGAATCATCAATTACCCAAACATAAATTATAACTTTCAAGAGGTATTTGGATGGCCATCCACCTTTCACTGAGCCCTGCTGTTCTCCTCTACCCCCTAGTAAAAACCCGGGCTTCTAATTCTTAACTCCACTGCTGAGTTACACTGGTTTTCTTCCTGAATTTACTACTAATCTGGTACAGTGCACTTTACTGGAATATCGGGTTTCTGTATACTTACTTATCTATGTCTTAAAAAGCACCAATAAAAAGCTCAAACTACTCAGCAATGAAATGTAATCAATAAACGATGCAAATATTGAACAGAATGAAGGTGATCTGGGTATAATAAATTACAATATTGTTTGTAAAATCTCTTGTAGTTCTCAAAATCACAGCAGCACAGTATTAATTACACTTAATATTAACACAGAAATGTAGACATGTCTCTCCTAAGCTCTCAACAGATCCTGGTAAGGCCTCTTCTAACACAAATTTAACTATTACCCACCTCTATATTTTCTGTGGTTTGACAGAAACATAATACTAATTAATATACCAATGTTACCAAAATTTTGAACTGTTAATAGGTAAGCTGCTTATTCTGCTATATACCTGACAACACAGTGTAGTTTTCACCTTATCATGAAAGTTGTATGCTGTTGCTCTAAAGTGCGCTAAAAAAGGATTTGGCATATTGTCTCAACAAATGTTATGAATAACACTAAAGGTTCATTACTTACGTAACATTTTTTCCCTACTATGTTATCAAGGTGTATTTCAAATGAGATTTGAGTGTGCGCAGATATGTACAAAAAAGTTACTTCCAATTCTGAAGTAAATTATATTTGTTCGTGCCCCATGACACAGAACAACCTACAATTTTTACAGTGGCTTCGTATGTGGTAAAGAAAACAAACAAACAAAAACACTACCAATTGTGTCATCTCTCTAGTAGGTACAGTTTTAACCTGAATTCTGTTTCACAAGGTTTAGAAACCAACATTTCCATTATTCTAATTGCTCTCTGAATCAATTCCTCATGTGTTCATGTAATTTTTTCTGAAACAGAATACTAGACAAAATGATAGACTAGGGAGGGAAATACTTACAACAAGAACATCAGTGATAAACCCCGCTACAGAAAGCTCTGAAGAATCACTTTATCACAATCACTATAAAGCCAGACCAATACCCTTGTCAGAAACTAAGAATTCCCTGGGTCAAGAAAGTAGAGAAAGAAAACTCTGTATAACCAACTTTCAACATTCAAAAACTCCTGGGATAACAGCACAACATGGTCAACTTTTGCAAGGGAAATCTCCAATTTTACTGCCAATAATCGACCTGGTCCTCTACATCTTTTCCATACAGTAAAGAACTTTGAACCCTCTGTCTACATGTCTTTAGATAAACGTCTCAGAAATGATCAAACCCCAAACATTAACACTACAGGTTAAAAAAAAATACTTAATAAGGCATCCCCATCATATAAACTAAATTCTAGAAGACAATCATCCCTAGTAATCAACAATAGTCATACAGAACAATTTACAGTGAGAAGAGAAGGGAGTAGCAAGCTCCCACTAAAATGTAAAACTCAACTCTTCCTTCAGAATGACATGATTGACAGCCCAACTGGATAAGTGTACCAATGTCAATTCGTACATTAAGTATTCATAAAGCTTAATTTATGTCCAATTTTAAAGATAACCATGAATATACAAGTACTCGCATTTTTTTTCTGTACTGCAAAGTAGCATTATATGCATACCACCTCAGCACTGCAGTTCTCAAAGAGTAATCCAAGGACCTTTGAGAGGTCTTTGAGTCCCTTTCCGTGGTTTGAGGTCAGAACTGTTTTCATATGAATACTAAGATAGTTCTTGCCTTTTTGTTCGTTTTCTCAGAAGTATGTAGCAGTATATTCCAGAGGCTACCTGATGTGTGTTATTGCAACACTGAATAAAAAAGTGGAATGAGGATCCAGGTTTTATTAAACCAAAGTTTAAATGACATGTGCAAAAATGCAAAATGATGTCACTTATTAATTTTTTTGTTTTAGAAACGTTACTTTTCATTAAAAATGTTATTTATATTAACATATTGTAATAAGTTTATTGTTATTTTTAGTAAATTAATAAACACTTGCATTTCTCAGTTTAAATTTCTAATATGGTAAATATCAATAAATATAATAACCAATAGATAGATACAAAAGCTCTCTGTGGCCCTTAACTTTTTTTTTTTTTTTTTTTGAGATAGAGTCTTGCTCTGTCGCCCAGGCTGGAGTGCAGTGGCGCGATCTCGGCTCACTGCAAGCTCTGCCTCCCGGGTTCACACCATTCTCCTGTCTCAGCCTCCCAAGTAGCTGGGATTACAGGCGCCCGCCACCACGCCTAGCTAATTTTTTGTATTTTTAGTAGAGACGGGGTTTCACCGTGTTAGCCAGTATGGTCTCGATCTCTTGACTTTGTCATCTGCCCGCCTCAGCCTCCCAAAGTGCTGGGATTACAGGTGTGAGCCACCACACCTGGCGATGGCCCTTAACCTTTAAGAATTTAAAAGGATCTAGCCAGGCATGGTGGCTCACGCCTGCAATCCCAGCACTTTCAGGGGGCTAAGGTGGGCTAATCACTTGAGATCAGAGGCTTGAGACCAGCTTGGGCAACAGAGCCAAACCCCTTGTCTACAGAAAAAAACTGAAAAATTAGCCAGGCATGGTGGCAGAGGTTTGTGGTCCCAGCTACTTGGGAGGCTGAGACAGGAGGATGGCTTGAGCCCAGGAGGTGGAGGTTGCAATGGGTGGAGTTCATGCCACTGCCCTCTAGTCTGGGCCACAGAGCCAGACCCTGTCTCAAAAAACAAATAAATGGGTCTAAAACCAAAAAGTTTGAGAACAGCTGTCCTACAGAAATTCCTACACATGTGCCCCAGGAGACATGTTTGAAAAGTTCATTGCAGCCTGTCAGCAAAATATTAACTAATCTTAATAGACAGTATTAATATTTGAGCAAACAAAAAAAAGCAGGTCAAAGCTGCAGTAAGCCGTGCTGGTGCCACTACACTCCAGTATCAGAGAATATTATATATTGTTTATGGACCACAGAGATTAATACTAAATTATTTGATTGCCTCTCCTGCAAGTGGGAGGAGGGTTGGGGTTGGAGTGAGGATGAATGGAAGACTTTATATTTTATTTGTAAATTAAAAACACAAAATAGTAACAACCGTATATTCTTAACTGTTTTATTTTCTCTGCACTATTTTTGTACTTTTTTTTCTTTTTTTTAAGATGGACTCTCACACTGTTGCCCAAGCTGGAGTGCAGTGGCCCAATCTCGGTTCACTGCAACCTCTGCCTCCAGGGTTCAAACAATTCTCCTACTTCAGCCACCCAAGTAGCTGGGATTACAGGCGCCTACCACCAGGCCCAGCTAATTTTTTGTATTTTTAGTAGAGACAGGGTTTCACCATGTTAGCCAGGCTGGTCTGTAACTCCTGACCTCATGATTCACCCGCCTTGGGCTCCCAAAGTACTGGAATTACAGGCGTAAGCCACCGTGCCTGGACTATTTTTGTACTTTAAATGTCTTAAAACTGCAGATGATGCAAAAAAAGTGGGAGGAGCAAGATACAATTCTTCAGGATTTAGGCAAGATGGGTTAAAGACTAAAAATACAATCAATGGGTTAAAAAACACAATCTGACTGGGCGCAGTGGCTCACACGTGTAATCCCAGCACTTTGGGAGGCCAGGAGGGTGGATCACGAGGTCAAGAGATCAAGTCCATCCTGGCCAACATGGTGAAACCCCGTCTCTACTAAAAATACAAAAATTAGCTGGGCATGGTGGTGTGCTCCTGTAGTCCCAGCTACTCGGGAGGAGAGGCAGGAGAATCGCTTGAACCCAGGAGGCAGAGGCTGCAGTGAGGTGAGATCGCGCCACTGCACTCCAGCGTGGTGACAGAGCGGGTCTCCAACTTTAAAAAAAAAAAAAAAAAATTCCATACTCTTTATTCTATTCCACAAACTTTAGCAAATTCTTCACATTCAGAAGTATATAAACTATACAACAGACACCATTAAGTATCAGCCATAATTGATAACTGATTCTTTTTCACTACCCTTTTCATCTTTCACAACACTTAATACATGTCTTGCCATAAAAATTCTCCAAATATTCTGTTAAATGGGTATCTTTAATAACCTCTCTTTCTTATCTTCCTTTCCTTCTGTATCAGAGATGGACGTCTTTTACTACTGCTTCTGATTTGTCCCATTTCTCTTATCCATAATTTTGCTTCAAGTTAGCCATCCCCTCTTGCTGGTAAACTATGCTATTCTACACCCCCTTCCTTGAAAATGCTAAAGCCTCTACTCCCATCTAAAAGACTAGGGATTCAACACTACTAACTAAAGCTAAAGCCTTATATATATACATATAATACAAACAAACGTACTGCCTATCACCAGTGCCTAGTACATTGTTAACTGCCCTTCCTTCCCTCATCCTTAAGCAACGCTTCCCTCTAATCCCTCAAAACCAAACCTCTAAAGACTACTTTACACTAGCTACCTCTTATTTCCTTATCTCCCATCACCATTCAACCCTAAACCTCAAATCCTGTTATCCTCAAACATTTCAGTGGCCAAGTCCCCTCATACTACACAAAATATTATCTTCGGACAGCAATTAAATTGGAGAGATCCCAATTCAAATCCTAGTTCTGCCATTAACTAGCAATATGCCCTTAGGGGAGTTATTATTTATTATAATTTCTTGGAAAATCAGTTTCCTCATCTGTAATTGGACGTCTATGCAGGGTTGTGGGAATACACATTAAATTAGATATGTGTACATATCTAATGCCTGACATGCCATTGGTCTTACATTAATTCCTTTTTCTCCCCCTTTCAATTTTCCCCCATCTTTCCCATCTGAACTCCTGGATGTCTCCCTCTATCTCTTAGTTGCTTCCAAGTTTAAGTCCTATAAGCCCAACTACTTGCCAAAAATTTCCACGATTGTTCCACAATTAACTCAACCTGTTCAAAAATCAAACACATTTTCTTCTCTACTAAGTAGGCTTTTGATGACTTGTGATAAGGGTAGCACCACTCTCTCAGCCCTTAGGATGTGGGGACAAAAGGTGCTTATAAACCTATCAGATGCCAAGGTCCGTGGATTCCTTTGGCCCACATCCTTTCCCTATTCTCCCTTCCCACTATACACTTGCCAAGTTCAGGTTTTACTTATCTTTCCTACCAAGTCTCTGCCTCCTACAACACATAACACTACGAACGAAACAGTTTTGATTACATTATCCCACTGCTTAAAACCTTCAATGTTTATCCACAGCCTAAAACTGAAATTCAAACACATTAGGCAAACATGAAACTTGTCAGGCCCAAACTACTTTACCATCCTTACTTTCCAGTAGTCTTCAGAATCAAAATAGTCACTTTTCAGCACTACCGCCCTTCGATCACTGCTTCCTACATCTTCTGAAATCCTAAAACTGATACCTGCTCCTCTTCCCAAGCCTTCACTTATCTCCAATGGCTATGCCACACTGCAATGGAACGATCCCAAAGGAAGCTGTTCTACCTCCTATTAAAATTATTTGTCTAAGTCTTCTGTCCTCTATTGGATTAGACTTTTAGGTGACTGAAATCCTTGGCAGCTCTACAGTATTCAGGACATGGCTGTGCAGGTGAGCAGGCACTCAAAAGTTTAAGTGAAGATCAGATCTCAGAGATTCAAGATTATATGGGGAACGAATCAAGAACATTTCATGAATGGGGAGAAATAGTTGAGAAGCACTACAAATCAAGTAGGCACAGTAAGATGAATTTTAAACTCAGATTAATTTCTCTAGAGGAGTTTTAATTTAGCAGAAGAGAGCTGGCATTCTTTGCAGTTCATAAAGACTAGGAATAGAACTGAAATGAACTGGAAAATGAACAATGATAAGAAAATGCTCATTTTGCACATTTAAAGGTCAAATATCACTTCCCTTTTTCAAGGAATCAATACCATTCCTAACTTTGGTTTTTCAAAGTAAAAATTACTGATTGTGCCTTTTCAGGATTAATAGAAAATACTTTGCTTAACAATGTGCTTGATGTCAACTTCCATAATGCCTGAATCAGAATACTTCTGATCTTAAGAATAAACTAAAAATCCTCTTCTTTCATCAAAAACATTCATTCTTCCGATTCTGAAATAAATTTTTAAAATACACATTCATTGTTGGGAGAAAAATGTACTTGAAATATTTTAACTATTGTTGTGCCATTTGTTTAAATTCTCATTCAACAATTATTTGCGAGGCACCTGTTTTGATTGGTAGAGAAGGGGGGAAAAGAACTGAAACTTCCTGCCCTCATGGAGCCAGGAACCAACATGCCAGTGAATTCTACCTTCAGAAAACAATCAGCTTCCAACCCTGAAATGTTTGGAGCATTATCACAAATTCTCTGGCGATCAAAAACTAGGACATATTATTTTTATTGTTTTGAAAATCATCACAACTGAACTTTTACAAGACATTGTCCAATACCAGTTGCAACTTCTGCAGTTAGGGCATTTTATGTACCCATCAATTGAAGAAAATCATTTTTAGGATAATTTATATGGCAATAAATTGTCTCAACTGCAGTGTAATTGGAAAGTCCCATATATTATGGCACTGCAAATCTAAAGGAAAGTTATTGCACCATAATTGTTACAAGTAAACCTACAAAATCTGTGAGATGCAGCACGTTTTTAACGCCACATCCACACATCTCGAACTACAACATTTGATTTTTCAATGTTGCTTTATCTTTGGTATTTGGAAAGGGAAGACAATACAACTCAACCCATGACAATAGTTCCCATTCTGTAACTGCATTTTAAATCATCAATGGTCAAGTCTCCTCCTCCCAAATCGATTCTGACAAATAGGATGTATGGACTCTACACTCCAAAAGCAACACCTGGAATGATCAGAGAAACAACTAGAGAACTTTAAGGCCGCAGGCAGCTTTGTTCCCAGTTTGGAGAGGTTTTCACATGTAAATGTCCTCGTAGAAGGGAGCCGAGGATTAACTACCTCGGGAGGGGGTGCGAGGGTAGGGAACTGGAGGACAACGCCAGCTTTCTAGCGGACTAAGGCGGAGCGAATACTCTTCTCTCCCATTCAACTTTTTAGGCGTCACGTTGGGGCCATAGAGCCTATAAGAGGGTTATGTTCACGACTTTAAATTATAACGAGCCACCCCCTCTCCGTTTATTAGCCCTATTTCCCAAGTGCGTGAATCCCGGAGAAGGGGGATGAACACCCTCTTCAACTCCTCCCAGACCCGGGATCAGAGTCCAGCCGTCGACGCGCCCCGGCCTGAGCAACAGGAGAGCTGAAGCCACCTCTCCGCCAGCCCCACGACCGGCAGATGCTCCCGTTCCCCCGCCCCCAACCCCACACGCCCGCCCGCGCTTCTTTCTTAGCCCTTTGCGGGCTCCCGGCACTGCGAACCCGACAACGGGGCTCGCGGAGCAGAGAGCGAGGGCGCCCAGACCCAAAAAAGGGCCAAGTTAGAGGAACGGGCACAGACTTGGGCTATGGGAGGCCGCAAGGGGGCGAGGGGAGAAGCCCGAGGTCGCGGTCCGGGGGTGGGCAGTGGGGGGAGGGGTGCGGGGTCAGTTCCCGTGGTCGCCGCGACCTCTCCCGGGCCACAGGCCCCGCTCCGCGCAGGCCCCGCCGCCCCGGAACCGGGGCAGGAAGCGTCCCCACCCGGACCAAAGCTTTAAACCGCCGGCGGCGGGAGAAACGAGCCCCGGCTCCCGCAGCAGGCCCGGCACCCCCCTGCCCCAAACACCCCTCACCTCCTGGTTGAAGGCGTTGACGGCGTCCATGTTCGCGCTGCGGCGGCGGCTGCTCCGGGCCCGCCGGTCACATAGACCTCGCGCCGCGGCGGAGCGGGGCCGGAAAACCACCCGGGCCTGGTGGCCGGGGGGAGGCGACGAGCGGCGGAGCCCGAGGCCCGGGCAGGAAGAGGCTGCGGCCGAAGCGGCGAGGCGGGCGGCCGAGGCAGAGGCGGAGAGGTGGCGGGCCCCCTCTCAGTCCCGTTCGCAGGATGAGGAAAAGGAGGCGGCGGCAACGCTGGTCTTCAACATGTCCGTTTGGTGGTGGCGGCTGCGCTCTGCGTCTCGCTGACACGGCCCCCCGCGCCCTCACGCACTGGCTCACACTGGCCCGGCCGGCGAGCGGGCGGGCCTCTCTCTCCCTCTCTCCAGCGGGATGGCGGCAGCGGCCCGAGTCCACGCCGCGCGGGGCACCCTGGGACGGCTCAGGCCTCCCGGCGCTTCCTGTACCCGGCGTTCGCCCCGCCCCGTCGCGCTGGCCCCGCCCCCTCCCCGCCTCGTCCCGCCCTGCACCGCCCCGCGTGCCGGGCTGCTGGCGCGTCACGCCGGGACGCTGGGCGCTTTCCCGCCGGCGGCGGCCGCGGGCCGGGGAGACGGCCTTGCAGAGCGCGGGATCCCAGGGCTGCGAGGGTGACCCAGAGCAAGCCCTGGCGCACGCGCGCTCCGCTCGACGCGGTGCTCCCGGGGTGCGTCTCTGCGAAACGCTCGGCCCTAACCGGCCCTGCACCCGGCGGGGGCGGCGGGCACTGAGCCGCTGGCTCTCGGCTGCCGCGAACAAAGGGCGCAGGATTTAACCTCGGCTCTCTGGGCGTGCCTTTGCAGGCCCTCGTGCGCTCTGCTGGGGAAAAGAAAAAAAGCTTCTGCCAATGCCAGTGCAGCTGTGTGTCCGCTGTAGTTGTGCAGGTTAATTCTGCGCGAGCTAAAACACCGAGAAAGACGTTCAGGCACTGGATATCCACGCAGGCCTTAAGGAACCCCTGTGCAGCCTTGTGCCACGAGAGGAGTGGATTCACTAACTTTCACGCTGATTCCTCAAACCAAGTTGTTTCATTTTTGGCCAAAACTCTTTATGTTGATCACTTTCCTTGAGTACCTACTGTCTGCCTGGTGTTGGGGACATGGAAATAAACGATAATTGTTTTGCCTGAAAACAGCACAGTTTAGTGGAGAGGACAGACAACTGAGCAGATACTTATCAAAGCATGCTTAGTGTTAGGGCAGAGGCCCTGGGAAACAAGAAAGATGCGCCTCCGACAGGAAGTCCAGGAAAGCTTCCTAGAGGAAGTGGCACCTGAGCTACATCTGGAGGGAGGAGAGGCCTGCAGAGCCTGATGAGGACTGCCACCATCACCTCCCCCGAAGGAGGACCAGCTGGAACTGAGGAGCAAGGTGGACTGAGAGAGGAGAGTGAGACCATAAAGAGGCTTTGCTCTTCCAGAGTTTGGATTTTGCCCCCGTAAGGCAGAGGGGAGCCCTTGAAAGGGGAAGGTGGAGTGATGGATGCAGTGTTCTCTCAGAAGGATGGTGCAAAGTAGTAAGAGGGGACAGGGAAAGAATGACCCCAGCCCCCTGGGAAAATGAGGGCTGAAGGTGGTGGCGATGGAGAAGGAAGAACAGATGTTTAGGAAGTGGAGTGGAAGGGCTGAGGCAGAGTAACTGTGAGGTTAATAAAGGGGGTGTCAAGGAGGATGCCCACAGCCTGACTTGATGAATGACATGGGTGGTGGGTTTATGAGTCAACGTAGGGGATTTATGGGGAAGAAGGCGTGGGTTTGAGGGAAGACAGAATGATGGTTAACACTTGTCGCTTACCATGTGCCAACGTCTGCTGACATGCTATTCTGTACTCTCCGTAACAGGCTTCTGGGTGAGGTGTCCATTAGTAATGCCCTCATTTTATAATTCAGGGAGTGAGTTAATTAATGTGCCCAAGGTCACACAGCTGGATCATTTCCGTTTGGTGCCTGTGGTGTTTGAGCTGCGCCTGGGACAAGTAAGTGAGGATGTCTAGGAGGCAGTTGGGTAAACACTTGCAGAGTCAGGAGCGATGGCTGAGATGATAGAAATCTGGGAGTCATTAGTGCACAGCTAGTGGTGGAAGGAGCTGAAATAGATAGGGGGAAAAAGCCCAGGAACACGGGTATGTAAGGGATAAGTTGGAGGTAAGAAGAGGTGAAGAAAGAGCTCTGAAGTGATCAGCTCTGTCTGGTGCTGGGAGTAAAAGTCCAGCAAGATAAGAATTGGAAAGTGCCTGACGGGTGCTACATGCCAGGGAGCTTGTCCTGCGTGTAGGCTGGCGTGGTGAGGGCAAAAGCTAGACTGATGTGTATCAAAGAGGGGAAGGCAGGCAGGAGAAAGTTTATAGCAACTCGGCTGTGAAGGCAAGTTGTGAAGACAACAGAAAAAACCTGCAGGAGGAAGTGAGAGTGTTTGCTTGTGTGTTGTTTTGTTTTGAGATGAGAGTAATGTACTCTTTTTTTAAATTATTTTATTTTATTATTATTATACTTTAAGTTTTAGGGTACATGTGCACAATGTGCAGGTTTGTTACGTATGTATACATGTGCCATGTTGGTGTGCTGCACCCATTAACTCGTCATTTAGCATTAGGTATATCTCCAAATGCTATCCCTCCCCCAGAGAGTAATGTACTCTTAATTACTTGTTAAAGGAAAAAAGAAAGTAGTTTTCAAATTTTATTTTCGGGTCCACTCATCTTCTACTTCATTACCACTTCCTATCACTACTTTTTAATCTTCCAACTGAACTACCATTATATTTTCCAAATCCATCTTGTTTCTGTAACAGCTGTCATCCGCAAGACCACTAACATTGCATTAGAAAGTACAGACATGAGGCTCGCGCGGTGGCTCACGCCTGTAATCCCAGAATTTTTGGAGGCTGAGGCAGGCAGATCACTTGAGGTCAGGAGTTTGAGACCAGCCTCGCCAAAATGGTGAAACCTGGTCTCTACCAAAAATATAAAAAATTAGCCAGGTGTGGTGGCACGTGCCTGTAATCCCAGCTACTCTGGAGGCTGAGGCAGGAGAATCGCTTGAACCCGGGAGGCAGAGGTTGCAGTGAGCCGACATCATGCCACTGCACTTTAGCCTGGGCAAGAGAGCAAGACTCCATCTCAAAAAAAAAAAAAAGTACAGATGTGAGTAGATCTCTGTTTCCTACCCTTTGGCATTTGGCATTTGGCATTTCTGGAGATCTGCTGTCTACCAAATTCTGTCCAAGATCCCCACACCATGTTTCCAGCCTATTGCCAGGGCACAACCCAGGTTTTGTCATTCCCTGGACACATCTGGGAATTGACATGGCTGGGCCTTTGCTCTCATAGAAAACCCCTCTCTGCTTCTCTATATAGGCAGGCCCATTTAACATCTAGTTGATATTGAGATGTCACTGCCTTTTCATTCATTAATCATGTATTGAGCATGTACTTTGTGCCAGGCACTGTGCGGAAAAGCTTCCCCACTCTCCTTTCAGCCAGTCTTGGCATCTTCCACCATATGCTTCTATGACTCCACCATAGCACCTCTTACCTTGTAATTGCTGTTATCTGGAAAAAAAAAAAAAAAAAAAAGTCTGCATTATTCTGACACGATGTGCCCCCGCTGTATCTCTACCTGTTTCTGTGAAGAGTGGCAGAACTTAAAAATGGGTCCACAAAGCCAAATGGGATCCCCCTTCCCCAATTCATACAGTCTGCTTTCCTCTTGTGAGTCAGGGAAATAGATTTGGCTAAGGAAGGATGAAGTCTTAAGCTGGGGTTGGAAAGGGGGACTTGGGAGGAGAGTAGTGAGTTGAGCTTTGGACAGGTTGCCTTGGGACTCGGTGCTTTACAGCTATTGGGGCCTATAATGGTTGTTGAACGAGGAAGTGATAGTCCAAAGGGGCTATTTTCTGTGTACCATCCTACTGAGATTTGAATGCACAAGAAACAAGATTTGGCTTCTAAGATCTGTGTGCTTGAGGTAGTTAACGGATTTTGGAGGTTCTTTCCTGCATAGGATTATTTGGTTTTTATGTTGACAGTGTTTGAGAGGTCTTTTAGCAAGTAGTTGGTATCAGCTAGACTTTGGGTGCCTTGGCAGCGTTTTCTAGCATTTTCCTGTTCTGAAGACAGCAGCACCTGTATCTGTTCTGGAACATCTGGTGGCCATTTGCACAGCTACTGCTGGACTTCCATCTTTATCTCTCCAGGCAGACGAGTCGAACCTTCCAATAGGAAATTTTGGGTAAATGACAAAAACTTATGAGGGTTGTCCTTTGTGAGCAGACTTTGAAGCAGTAGGAATGTAGCCTATTGAAAAGATGGCCAGAGGTTCAGAAATAAACGTGATGGATAAAAATCAGCAAGACATTTAATACATCTGCAAACTTACCTTCTTTCAAAGAACACTGATTGAAACAGATTCGTTTGTTCATAATGTGGGTGTGAAAATAGTTCTGAAAAGCCATTCTAAACAAACTTATGTTTTTAAAAAGAGTAGATGAAATCTGTTTGCGGAGGAAGGAAAAGATGACATTCAGGAAGCAATATTCTGGTTAATTCTGTGTTCTTCAAAAGCCAGCTCATTTTCTTGAAAAGAATGCTGGCCACAATCCACAGGTATAGAGAATATGGAGAGAAAGCATCTCACGCCTGAAGAGTCCAATAAAACATTTATAGATAAGAATTTAAGAGAATATGGGTTCTTTCTGTTTTTTGTTTGTTTGTTTGTTTGTTTTTGAGACAGGGTCTTGCTCTGTCGCCCAGGCTGGAATGCACTGGTGTGATCATGGCTCACTGCAGCCTCGACCTCCTGGGCTCATACGATCCTTCCACATCAGCCTCCCAAATAGCTGAGACTACAGGTACAAGCCTCCATGCCCAGCTAATCTCCCTATGTTGCCCAGGCTGGTCTTGAACTCCTGGGCTCAGGCAATTCTTCCATCTCAGCCTCGCAGAGTTCTAGGATTACAGGCATGAGCCACCAAACCTGGCCTAATTTTAAATTTGTTTGTGGACAGGGTCTTCCTATGTTGTCCAGGCTGGTCTTCAACTCCTGTTCTTAAGCGATCCTCCTGCCTCGGCCTCCCAAAGTGTTGGGAATATGGGTGTGAATATGAGCCACTGCACCCAGCCTTGAAAATGAGTTCTTTCTAATGCTTTATGCCATATACTTTCTGGAGAGAGTATAAACTGGCTGTATTATATGAGACTTCTTTCTCCTTGGTCTGCTTTCCTTCTCTGGCCAGCCTCCTGGATTCAAGTCATTTGTCAGATATGTGTATTGTAAATACTTCCTCCCAGTCTGTGGCTTACCTTTTCATTATCTTGCCTCCTCCTCTCTCTGAAGCTTTCCCTGACACCTCTGTGATTCTTCTTCCTCCCCACTTAGGGATGTGACTGAACTCTCCTGGTTTAGAACTGCATTTCAACTGCCCACTGGGGAATTCCACATGGGGATCCCTCCATCCCCAAGGGACCCACCTGACTCCTTTTGTGCATCTTCTGTCTTCATGCCCTTTATGTTGTTGGGGCCAAAACAACGGAATGAAATGTGTGGAAAGCAGGAACTCCAAGAAGGAAGAGCTCAACGGCAGTTGGGCAATGGGATTTTAGGGAATTTTCATTTTCTTTTTAATTTTTCAGCATTTTTCATACTCCTCACAGAAGGCATGTATCACTTTTTTTTTTTTTTTTTTTGAGAAGGAGTCTCACTCTGTTGCCCAGGCTGGAGTGCAGTGGGGTGATCTCGGCTCACTGCAACCTCCACCTCCTGGGTTCAAGCGATTCTCCTGCCTCAGCCTCTTGAGCAGCTGAGATTATAGGCATCCGCCATCGTGCCTGGCTGGTTTGTTTTTTTTTTTTTTTTTTTTGTATTTTTAGTAGAGATGTGGTTTTGCCATGTTGGCCAGGCTGGTCTCGAACTCCTGACCTCAGGTGATCCGCCCTCCTCGGCCTCTCAGTGTACTGGGATTACAGGCATGAGCCACCACACCAGGCCAGTTTTATTGTCAGAAAGAGTAAGCTCCTTGAAAAAGTAAACATACAAGTAAGTATGCAGCAAACCTAAAATGTTCTGGATTTGTCATCTTAGCTATGATTGCAACAGTGAGCATATGAGTAACTAATAAAGGAAAACAATTTCTCTTCATCACTTCCTATCTTACTTAGGATTAGGAATCCAAGATTCTCTTTCCAAAATGGAAAGTATTAAAAACCAGTCTCATCTGAAGTGAAATGTCACCTTTTAGGACTAGGCCACGCCAATCCAACATTTGCTGTTTCATTCATTCAGAAAATAAATGTGTACATCTCTTGTGGACAGGCACTGTGCTAGGTGTGTGGAATACTGTGATAAGCCCAAACACAGATAAGTTCCTTCCTCGAGGAACTATTCCTCCAGAGTCTGGCACCTTGCCCTGATGTTGAGTATTTTCCATGTGTATATTGGCCATATGTATACTTTCTTCTCCTTTTTTTTTTTTTTTTTTTTGAGATGGGGTCTTGCTCTGTTACCCAGGCTGGAGTGCAGTGGCTGGATCTTGGCTCACTGCAACCTCCGCCTCCCAGATTCCAGTGATTCTCCTGCCTCAGCCTCCCGAATAGCTGGGATTACAGGCACATGCCACCATGCCCACCTTATTTTTGTATTTTTAGTAGAGACAGAGTTTCACCATGTTGGCCAGGCTGGTCTTGAACTCCTGACCTTGTGATCCCCCCACCTCGGCCTCCCAAAGTGCTGGGATTACAGGCGTGAGCCACCGCACCTGGCCATGTATACTTTCTTTAGTAAAGTGTTCAAATCGTTTGCCCTTTAAAAAAATGGATCATTTGGAAGCTTCAATAGGAAGCTATTGAATGATATGAGTCCTTTGTCAGATATGTGTGTTGTAAACATTTCCTCACAGTCTGTGGCTTTCCTTTTCATTTTCTTTTGAAAAGCAGATGTTTTTAATTTTGATGGATATAATTTATTACTTTTTTCTTTTATGGTTTGTGCTTTTCTGTCATATTGAAGAATTTTTGCTTATCCCCAGGATATGGAAATGTTCTCCTCTATTTTCTTCTTGACTCTTTATAGTTTAGCACTTTTGTTTAAGTCTGTGATCCATTTTGATTTAATATATGTGTATGAGATAAGATAAATGTCAAGCTTCATTTTTTTACATTAGGATATCTAGTTGTTCCAGCACTATTTGTTGGAAAAAAACGATCATTTCCCCCATTGAATTACTTTGCCTCCTTTGTTGAAAATCAGTTGACCACATATGTGTGGATCTAGTTCCACGTATGTGTACTCTGTTCCTTTATATATATCTATATACTTTTCTTACATATACATAGCCCACTGTCTTAATTTCTCTAGTAATTCAAGTAAATCAATTAAAGTCTCCAACATAGTTCTTTTAAAAATTGTTTTCACTATGCTGTAATCTTTGCATTTCTATATAAATTTTTAAATCAACTTGTTAATTTCAAAAAAAAAAAAAAAAACAAAACACCCCACACAACTGAAAACAAGACAAAATAGGAAGTATGCTGGCCAGGCGTGGTGGCTCACGCCTGTAATCCCAGCACTTTGGGAGGCCAAGGTGGGCGGATCACGAGGTCAGGAGTTTGAGACCAGCCTGGCCAACGTGGTGAACCCCCGTCTCTATTAAAGATACAAAAAATTAGCTGGTAATGGTGGCGCTCACCTGTGCACCTGTAATCCCAGCTACTTGGGAGGCTGGGGCAGGAGAATTGCTTGAACCTGGGAGGCAGAGGTTGCAGCGAGCCGAGATCACGCCATTGCACTCCAGCCTGGGCAACAGGGTGAGACTCCGTCTCAAAAAACAAAACAACAACGACAACAACAAAAATCACAAATGGGTGTTGAATGTTGTCAGATACCGTTGCTATATTCATTGGGATGATTATGTGATTTTGTCTATTCTATTATATTAATGAATTACTGTGATTGGTTTTTGAATGTGAAACCAACCTGGTATTCCTGTAATAAAATCCACTTGGTTATGGGATATTACTTTTTTTATATGTTGCCAGGTTCAGTTTGCAAAGATTCTGTCAAAATATTTCCTTCTATATTCATGAGTGGTATTGATGGTCTGTGTTTTCCTTTTCTTGTAATGGTTTTGGTGTCGGGGTAGCTTGCTCTCATCAAATTATTTGATAAGTGCTTCTCTCCTTCCCTGTTATCTATTTTTTTTTTTTTTTTTTTTTTTTAGATAGAGTTTTGCTCTTGTCACCTGGCTGGAGTGCAGTGGTGCGATCTTGGCTCACTGCAACCTCCTGGGTTCAAGCGATTCTCCTGCCTCAGCCTCCCAAGTAGCTGGGATTACAGGCAGCTGCCACCATGCCCAGCTAATTTTTGTATTTTTACTAGAGATGGGGTTTCACCATGTTGGCCAGGCTGGTCTCGAACTCCTGACCTCAGGTGATCCACCTGCCTCGGCCTCCCAAAGTGCTGGGATTACAGGCGTGAACCACCACACCCGACCTCCTTCTCTATTTTCTAAAATAGCCTGTGTGGAATTGATATTATTTCTTTCTTAAGATTTGTTAGAATTCACCAATGAAGCCACTTGGGCCTAAAGTTTTGCTTATGAGAGGGTTTTATATTAATCAATTTTTAAAATTGATATAGTGTTCTTCAGGTCTTCTGTTTCTCGAGGGAGTTTTGATCATTTGTATTTTTTTCAGAAAATTGTCCATTTAAAGGTTGTCAATTTATTGCATAAAGTTTTTCCATGATATTCTGTTATTACCCTTTTAATGTCTGTAGTGATATTTCCTCTTTCATTTCTGATATTGATCATTTCTATCTTCTTTTTTTTCTTTTCTTGTTGAGTGAGGTTAGAGATTCATCTATTTTGTTGTTCCAAAAACCAAAGAAACAGTTTTTGGTTTCATTGATTAGCTCTATTGTTTGTGGACTTTCTAGTTCATTGATTTTCACTCTTACTTCCTTTCTTCTGCTTCCTTTATATTTAATTTGCACTTTTCAAGTTTTTTTTTTTTTTTTTTTTTGAGACAGCGTCTCACTCTGTCGCCCAGGCTGGAGTGCAGTGGGGTGATCTCGGCTCACCACAACCTCCGCCTCCCGGGTTCAAGCAATTTTCCTGCCTCAGCCTCCTGAGTAGCTGGGACTACAGGTGTGCGCCACCATGCCTGGCTAATTTTTGTATTTTTAGTAGAGACGGGGTTTCACCATTTTGGCCAGGCTAGTCTTGAACTCCTGACCTTGTGATCTGCCCACCTTGGCCTCCCTAAGTGCTTGGATTACAGGGGTGAGCCACCGTGTCCGGCCTCTTTTCCGGTTTCTTAAAGTGGAGGCTTAGATCATTGATTTGAGCCTTTTTTTTTTTTTTTTTTTGAGATGGAGTCTCGCTCTGCCACCCAGGCTGGAGTGCAGTGGCACCATCTCGGCTCACTGCAACCTCCACCTCCCTAGTTCAAGCAATTCTCCTGTTTCAGCTTCCTGAGTAGCTGGGATTACAGGCACATACCACCATGCCTGGCTAATTTTTTTTTATGTTTAGTAGGGATGGGGTTTCATCATGTTGGCCAGACTGGTCTCGAACTCTTGACCTCAGGCGTGAGCCAACACGCCCAGCCGAGCCTTTTTTTTTTTTTTTTTTTGTATTGTAAGCATTTAAAACTTTAAATTTACTTCTCAAATTTTGGAGTGTTGTATTTCTTAAATATTTAGTTCAAAATATTTTGTAATTTCCCTTGGGAGTTTTTCTTTTCCCTAAGTCCTTATTTACGAAAGTATTGTTTAAATTCCAAATAGTTGGGAATTTCTCAGTTATCTTTCTGTGATTGATTATATTAATTGAATTCCATTATAGTCACATATCATACTTCATATGATTTCAGTTTTTTTTAAATTATTGAGACTTGTTTTGTGGCTCAATTCATGGTCTACCTAGATGATTGCTCCATGTGCACTTTAAAATAATATATATTCCGCTCTTGTTAGGTAGGATAATAATATATATTCCGCTCTTGTTAGGTAGGATAATAATATATATTCCGCTCTTGTTAGGTAGGATAATAATATATATTCTGCTCTTGTTAGGTTCTGTTAACGTCTCTTGGATCAAGTTGGTTGATAGTATTATTTAAGTCTTCTAGATTTCTATTCTTTTTCTACCTGCTTATTATGTCAATTAGAGAGGAGATTTGATGTCTCCTGATGTGATTGTGCATGTATTTATTTCTCCTTTCAATAGCTTTGTGTATTTTTTTCTTTGTTTGGTTGGTTTTTGAGATGGAGTCTCCCTTTGTTGCCCAGGCTGGAGTGCATTGGTGTGATCTTGCCTCACTGCAGCCTCCGCCTCCCGGGTTCAATCGATTCTCCTGCCTCAGCCTCCTGAGTAGCTGGGATTACAGGCATGTGCCACCATGCCCCGCTAATTTTTGTATTTTTAGTAGAGACAGGATTTCACCATGTTGACCAGGGTGGTCTCAAACTCCTGACCTCAAGTGGTCTGCCCACCTCAGCCTTCCAAAGTGTTGGGATTACAGGTGTGAGCCACTGCGTCTGGCTGACTCATGTATATTGAAGCTTTGTTACTAGGTATGTAAAAATTTAGCATTATTATTTCTCCTTGATGAATAGACTCCTTATCAATTGGAAAATTTTCTCTTTTTTCTGGTAACATTCCTTGCCCTGAATTCTCTTTTACCTGATATTGAAAAGCCACTTTGGCTTTCTTGTGGTTAATGCTTGCTTGGTATATTTTTTTTCCATCCTTTTGCCTTTAATCTATCTGTGTCTTTATTTTTAAAGTGGATTTTTTTGTGGACAGCGTATAGTTGGGCCTTGCATTTCAGTCCATTCTGACATGCCTGACTTAACTGAATTGTTTAGACCATTCACATTTAATGTAGTTGTCAATAGGGTTGAGTTTCATTCTACCATTTTGCTGTCTGTTTTCGGTTTGTCCTGTCTGCTCTACTATTTTTCTCTTCGTTTGGCTTTTTTTGGCATAGTTGAGTATTTTATTAGTATTTTATTTGATCTCTACTAGTTAACTTACTATGTGCACCTCTTTTTCTTTAGTGGTTGATCTAAGGTTTAAAATATGCATCTTTTTTTTTTTTTTTGAGATGGAGTGTTGCTCTGTGGCCCAGGCTGGAGTGCAGTGGCGCGATCTCAGCTGAGTGCAAGCTCTGCCTCCCAGGTTCATGCCATTCTCCTGCCTCAGCCTCCTGAGTAGCTGGGACTACAGGTGCCTGCCACCATGCCTGGCTAATTTTTTGTAATTTTAGTAGAGACGGGGTTTCACCATGTTAGCCAGGATGGTCTCAATCTCCTGATGTTGTGATCCACCTGCCTCGGCCTCCCAAAGTGCTGGGATTACAGGCGTGAGCCACCGCACCTGGCCTACAATATGCATCTTTAAGTTATTACAGTCCACTTTCAAATAAACTTATGCTACTCGACATATAATGTGTGATTCTTATTATATGTCTCTATTTCCTCTCCAATCCTGTGCTTATTGTTGTTTTATATTTTATTTCTACATGTATATTTTATAAGCCTACAATACATTAGTATTGTTTTTTCTTTAGTCATTATTTTGAAAACAAGAAAATACTTTTTATATTTTCCCACATATTTAACATTTTCAGTACTCTTCATTCCTGTGTATAGATCCAAGTTTCCATCTGTTGTCAATTTTCTTTTTCATAGGGAAGTTTCTTTCATATTTGTTTTAGGCCAGGCACAACGCTTACGTCTATAATCCCAGCACTTTGGGAGGCCGAAGCGGGTGGATCACTAGAGGTCAGTAGTTCAAGACCACCCTGGTCAACATGCCAAAACCCTGTCTCTACTAAAAATATAAATATTTGGCTAGGTGAGGTGGCTCACACCTGTAATCCCAGCTACTCAAGAGGCTGAGGCAGGAGAATTGCTTGAACCCAGGAGGGGGAGGTTGCAGTGAGCCGAGATCACGCCACTGCACTCCAGCCTGGGCAACAGAGTGAGACTCCGTCTCAAAAAAAAAAAAAAATTTTTGTTTTAGTGCACAACTGCTGTCAGTGAAACCTCTCTGTTCTTGTTGATCTGAAAAAGTCTATATTTTACCTGAAATTCTGAAAGGGATTTTCTGTGGGTATAGAATTCTACATTTACAGGGTTTGCCCCCTACCTAGCACTTTAAAATGTGTCATTCCATTGTTTTCTGGCTTGCACAGTTTCTCATAAGAAATCTGTGAGATAATTCTTATATTTGTAAATAATTGCCTTTTGTCCAATGTCTGAAAATTGTTATTTCCTGTATATTTTCCAGTTTTCTGGTTTGTTTCTTTTTTATGGTGAAATGGTAATTCTGTACCGTTACTACCTCATGATGAGAGACGGAAGTTCCCAGAAGTTTTTAATTATTATGGAGTAAAATGTATTATTTTCTTTTATACTTAGAGCCTTTTTGTGTTCTAAGAATTCTTTGCCTGTCCTAAGATCATGAGGATATCTTCTGTGTTTCTTTTAAAAGCTTTACAGTTTTAGTGCACAGATTTTAGGTCCATGGCCTATCTCAAGTAAATTTTTTTGTATGTGCGTGAGACAGGAATAAAGGTTCATTTTTTAAAAAGTTATTTCATCATCCTTTATTGAAAAGCTTTCTTCCCTCCATTGAACTGCATTGGAACTTCTGTCTAAAATTAAGTGGCTACGTATGTGTGGGCCTATTTCTGACCTCATTATTCTGTTCCTTTCATCACCAGTACCACACTGTCTTGATTGCTGTAACTTTATAGTAAGTTTTGAAATCAGGAAGTCTTCCAACTTTGCTCTTCTTTTGAGGTTATCTTGTCACAAGGACCCAAGTGGCAGTAATTTTTAAAGCTCCTCAGGTGATTCCAATGTGAAGCCAAGGTTAAGAAGTACTGTCTTAGGGGCTGAGGAGTCCTAGGCTGGTCCCGCTGGGTTTGTGGTTTTGTGGTTTTGTGTTTTCAACACATTTCCTTCAGGACAGTATGTTTATAGTCTATTTGCTTCTGAACAATTTCATGTGTAAGTAACCACATCCAAGGGCTTTGTGGAGAAATGGCCTTTAAGTCTAAGAACTCTTGGCTCCAAGCTGCTGATCATTGTGCCCTGTCCCGTCCCCTCTCCCATAGGTTCAGTGGCTATTGCATGAGATAATTTGATAGAAAAGAATTACATGGGGAACACTGCCCTTAGTCACCTCTTTGGTGTCTAAGTGCCCAAACTCCCCTGCTTAGACAGTCACTTTCCTGCGTCCCCTTGTATTAGCTTCAACTGAAGTAGAGGAAAAATTGCCTTTATTAACCCTGCCAGGCTTAAAATTATGGGACTCTCTGTTAAATTGGATTGGAGAAGAACTTCACATTTAGTAAAACTGATTTTCCCCCCACTCACCTCTCAAACCAGGTGTCTCTAAGTTAAGATCTCCTCTTAGCCGGGCGCGGTGGCTCACACCTATAATCCCAGTGCTTTGGGAGGCCGAGGCGGGTGGATCACAACGTCAGGAGATCGAGACCATACTGGCTAACATGGTGAAACCCCGCCTCTACTAAAAATACAAAAAATTAGCCGGGCGTGGTGGCGGGTGCCTGTAGTCCCAGCTACTCAGGAGGCTGAGGCAGGAGAATGGCATGAACCCGGGAGGCGGAGCTTGCAGTGAGCCGAGATCGCACTACTGCACTTTAGCCTGGGCAACAGAGTAAAACTCTGTCTCAAAAAAAAAAAAAAAAAAATTCTCCTCTCTTGGTAAGTTAGGGTATAAGATAAGCTGCTGAAACAAAGGGACCCCCCACCCTCTAACACAAATATTGTGTTTTAAAAAGTTTATTTCTCTCTCAGGTAATGCTCAAGAAGTGAGCAGTCCAGAGCTGGTGAGGTGATTCTGCCATCCCCAACATGTGAACTCCAGGGTGACTTTGCCATTTGTCATGATTTTCTAGCCACAGGATGGAGAAAGAAGAAGTAGAAGGCCTGCAGTTTCCATTTTAGGATGTTACATACTTCATGTTCACTCATATCCCATTGGTCAGAGCCTGGTCACAGGGCCTTGCAAGGTGCAGGGGAGGCTGGGAAAGGTATTTTTGGACCGGGTGACCATGTATCTTCCTGAATCTCAGAAAACTTCTATTATTAAAGGGACTAAAGTCTGAATGGATATGGGAGGAAAATCATTAATTTTCACCATGGCTCTCTTTTGCCAAGAGCCCAATAAGGTTTGGCTGTGTCCCTACCCAAATCTCATCTTGAATTGTAGCTCCTATAATTCCCACGTACTGTGGAAGGGACCTGGTGGGAGATAATTGAATCATGGGGGAAGGTCTTTCCCGTGCTATTCTTGTGATAGTGAATAAGTCTCACAAGATTTGATAGTTTTGTAAAGGGGAGTTTCCCTGCACAAGCTCTCTTCTCTTTTCTGCTGCCATGTGAGATGTGCCTTTCACCTTCTGCCATGATTGTGAGGCCTCCTTAGCCACGTGGAACTGTGAGTCCATTAAACCTCTTTCTCTTGTAAATTGCCCAGTCTCGGGTATGTCTTTATCAGCAGTATGAAAACAGACTAATACAGAGCTATAACAATGAATAAAAAAATCAACATTCTGAAATTTCATACCATTCCTCCCAATAGCACAGCATGTAGAGTTGGCCACATTTTACCTAAATCTTTTGCCATCACCAAATTACTGATCTGGAATAATTTAATCTTACTGCCTTCTATCCTACCTCTTCTGCTCAGCCAATTAATATTTTAGAGTCTATTTCTCATAGCAAACCACTTCAAAACATAAAATTCTGTCTCAAGTAGGAATGCTTATGACTGCAAGTAAAGACAACCTGATCAATAGCTTAAAAAGGGGTTTATTTTTCTCATTACATAAAAAGTCTAGAGTAGGTGGTTTCTGGCATTGGTTCCAATGCTGCAGCCGAGGACTAAGACTCTTTCTTTCATTCTGCTTGACTTTTCTTAACACGTTGGCTTTTTGACTTCTTCTTTGTTGTTTTGTGCTTGCAAGATTATTGCTATAGTTCCAGCCATCACATCTATTTCTTTTCTTTTTTTTTTTTTTTTTGAGATAGAGTTTTGCTCTTGTTGCCCAGGCTGGAGTGCAAGGGCATGATCTCAGCTTACCGCAACCTCCACCTCCTGGGTTCAAGTGATTCTCCTGCTTCAGTCCCCCTAGTAGCTGGGATTACAGGCATGCGCCACCAAGCCCGGCTAATTTTTTGTATTTTTTTTTTTTTTTTTTTTTAGTAGAGATAGGGTTTCTCCATGTTGGTCAGGCTGGTCTTAAACTCCCAACCTCAGGTGGTCCACCCGCCTTGGCCTCCCAAAGTGCTGGGATTACAGGCGTGAGCCACCGTGCCCGGCACATCGTATCTATTTCAAAGTGTGAATCAGGAGAGAGGGTGGTATCTGCTGGGTCTGCTCCTTACTTACGTAAAGAAAGGAGGTTATTCCACCAAGATCATGCCATTGCATTGCAGCCTGGGCAGCAGAGCGAGACTCTGTCTCAAAAAAACTAAACTAAACTAAAATAATAAAAATTTAAAAATTAGAAAAGAGGCTATTCCAGAAATGTCTCCCCACAGGTCTCCTTACCTCCTTATTGACCAGAAATGAGCCATGTGCTCATTCCTAAAGCAATGGAAAGAAGAAAGGGATTGGATGAACACCAGTCAGGATTCATCTGCTAGGGCTAGAATATGAGCAACTTTCCCTTAGAACAAGGGATCTTTGCCTTCTATCTGAACAAGTAAGTTCTATTAGCAAGGGAGAACAGGGAAGAAGGAAGCTAAGGTATGGCTAATGAGTGAGAACAAAGACTAACGGCCACACAGACAGGACACTATAAGTGTGAGTGTGGGCTATGTGATTGTGTAAGCACGCAGGAAGTGTGGAAGGATGTATACTTGGTTGTCAGCACATGCCACATCACAGTGGGAAAGGGGGCAGGGATACAGGTGAAGGCGGGAGGGGAAGCAAACAAAACTGAAAGGAAAAAGTGGCCTAAAAATATGGCGATCACGTTTATGCATTTATGTCCAATAGTGTACTTATGTGACTATCTAAATAAATTTGAAAAATGTTTAAAATAATCCTGATCCCATCCTAAATACAGGTAGTTTTTTGCATTATGTCAGCACCCTGGCTGAGCCCCTGCATTCAAGCAAAAAAACTAAATCAATGAATGATGAGTACATGAATAAATGAATAAGTCCATAGCAGCCACAGTAGGTATCCCATTGTCCACGTATTAAGATCGTTCATGCCACCAGTGGGAGGGACAGCCACTCTGCACTCACTCCCTAGTGTAGTTATCTAGTGCAATTCTAACATCTTGAATCTTCTTCTTTTTGTTTTAAAGTCCCAGCATATGAAAAGTAGAAAAATAGTTAAGGAGGCTACTAGAGATAGGGAAACTGACAGCAACTAGAGGTAACAGCTGACATGTTGACAGTGAAGGAGAAGACAGCCATCTATAGGAAGCAGACACAAGAACACACAAAGAACATACACAAGAACACACACGATCTATAGACAGCAATCTGTAGGAAGCAGACAAAAGAACACACAAAGACAACACTGTCAGGCCATTTTGTTTAGGAGGAACTTGTTCCAGGCACCTCCATAACCCCCGGTGGCACTGGTTTTACAGCAAGTCACAACAAGGCTGCTGTACACATCAGGCCCCAGTGAATGAGGAATGGGAGAGTATGTGCCACATTCTCTGTTTAAGAAGGCAAGGTGGTGTGTGATAGAACAGAGGACAAGGGCTATGCCCAGTTCATCCTTGTGACTTTCAAGGCACAACTTTCAGCTCTCAGCTGGATGCCACATCTGGACTCCGCAGCCTTCTCAAGCTCAGCACATTTTAAACTCTTCCTGCGTCCTTTCCAACTGAGATGCCAAGTTGTTATTGGCTACCAAAGCTATAGGCAAATCCATGTATTGAGATTTTCAAGGGAAATGTCTGAGAAAGTGTTTCTCAGCAATTCCTCATCCTTCCCTACTTGGAGATAATAAACATGATCAGGGTGCAGAGAGAGAGAATTTGGGATAAGGAGATCGGTAGTGAGAGTTTTGGGGGAAAGGAGTTGACTGTTTCAGGCTTCTAACCCCCTCTATTTGGGGTGAGAGGCCAGCAAGCTTTTGTCCTGTGAGCCAAATCTGGTCATAGCCTATTTGCACAAATAAATTTTAATTGGCACACTGCCACGATAATTTGTTTGAGTATTGTCTCTGGCTGTTTTCTTTTTCTTTTCTTTCCTTTTTTTTTTTTTCTTTTTTTTGAGACAGGGTCTCGCTCTGTCACCCACACTGGAGTGCAGTGGCTTGATCTCAGCTCACTGCAACCTCCACCTTCCAGGCTCAGGTGATTCTCATGCCTCAGCCTCTGGAATAGCTGGGATAACAGCCATGTGCCACCACGCTTGGCTAATTTTTGTATTTTTAGTAGAGACAGGGTTTCGCCATGTTGGCCAGGCTAGCCCCAAGTGATTCGCCCTCCTTGTCCTCCTAAAGGGCTGGCATTACTGCCATGAGCCACCACGCCCGGCCTCTCGCTGTTTTCAAGTATCAGTGGGAAGGTTGTGACAGAGGCTGAAGCCCATAAAGCCTAAAATATTTGCTGCCTGGCTCTTTCCAGAAAAAGTTTGCCATCCCTGATTGTAACCTCATGCCTCATGAGGAAGACCACAGGGGTCCCCAGGAGAGTTTTAAGATATGTCCCTGCTAGGTGGGCAACATAAAGGATGAGTACCTAGACTGTATCTAAGGCGGCCATGGGCTAGGCTCTGACTCTCCCAAGGGGAAGAGAAGGGTGAAGACCTGCTTTGGTGGCATACCCCGTGCTGTGACACTGGGATAGGAAGTGACGCTGAGTGTTTCCCAAGGACCACACTCAGGATTGAGTGGGAGAGAGAGCAGCCACCTGGAGACCTCAGCAGATAGAGGCTGGAGTGGATCAACTCCTGCCCAGAGATTAAAGACATCGCAAGAGACCACCCAGAATAGGTGCATTCTTTGCAGTCAAAGGAAGTGGGGGAGAAAAGGTTGCAGAAAAGAATCTCTAGGCTGGGCGCAGTGGCTCACACCTGTAATCCCAGCACTTTGGGGGGCGGAGGTGGGTGGATCACCTGAGGTCAGGAGTTCGAGACCAGCCTGACCAACATGGTGAAACCTGGTCTCTGCCAAAAATACCAGAATTAGCCAGGCGTGGTGGCACGTGCCTGTAATCCCAGCTACTTGGGAGGCTGAGGCAGGAGGATCACTCAAACCCGGGAGGCAGAGGTTGCAGTGAGCAAAGATTGCACCACTGCACTCCAGCCTGGGCAACAGAATGAAACTGTGTCTCAAAAAAAAAAAAAAAAAAAAGAAAAAGAAAAAAGAAAAAGCAGAAGAAAAAAGAAATCTCTAAAGAGCTCACCAAAGTGAGATAGAGCCTCCTCTAACCATCTGCCTGCCCTGAGACAGCATGAAGCCAGCCGCCAAGTTGGAGCTGGGCTAGACCCTTCCTTCTCCCTACCCACTGCTTCTGATGCACCTGGTGGGACTGCACCCACAACTGGCAAGTTTGGGGGACACATGAGCAAGGGAAGAGGAGGACCAGAAGACCGTGGTACCTTCCCCGCTGCAGTCTTCCAGCCAAACAGTGAGGGAGATTTAACACTGTCATGTTTGGGATTCTGACATTCTTCTCTTTTTTGAGAGAGAGAGACAGGGTCTTACTCTGTTGCCCAGGCTGTAGTGCAGTGGCATGATACTAGCAGCTCACTGCAGCCTCAATCTCCTGGGCTCAAGCGATGCTGCCTCCTCAGCCTCCCGAGTAGCTAGGACTGCAGGCATGCGCCACCACACCCAGCTAATTTTTTCTTTTCTTTTCGTTTTTTTTTTTTTTGAGACAGAGTCTCACTCTGTCACCCAGGCTGGAGTGCAGTGGCGCGATCTTGGCTCACTGCAACCTCTGCCTCCCGGGTTCAAGTGATTCTTCTGCCTCATCCTCCCGAGTAGCTGGGACTACAGGCGCATGCCACCAAGCCTGGCTAATTTTTGTATTTTTAGTAGAGATGGGGTTTCCCCATATTGGTCAGGCTGGTCTTGAACTCCTGACCTTGTGATCTGCCCTCCTCAGCCTCCCAAAGTGCCGGGATTACAGGCATGAGCCACCGTGCCTGGCCAATTTTTTCTTTTTTTGTAGAGACGGGGTCTTTCTGTGTTGTCCAGGCTTGGTCTCGAACTCCTGGCCTCAAGAGATCCTCCAGCCTCAGTCTCCCGAAGTGATGGGATTATAGGCATGAACCACCACACCCAACCCATTCTAACATTCCAACTACTAAATTGAAACTGTTTGTGACCTAATATGACTCATCTGTTCCAAGGAATGAGTGGAAAAGGTTTGGGACCTGCCAGAGTTTCCCAGCTCATGAGAAGGCCACTTCCACTAGGGAGAGCTTAGGGGGATGATAGGAACACACTGAAGTAAGGTTTGGTTTCTGGCATGACTCATGCTTGTTCAACATGCTGGATCCAGTAACATATAGAATGAGTGTCCCTAATCCCCAGATCCAAAATATGAAATGCTCCAAAATGTACTAGTTTTTGAGAACTGATGTGACATCACAAGTGCAAAATTTCTCATTTGACTTCATGTGAAGGGGTGGCAGGCAAAACACAGTCGAAACTCTGTTTCATGCACAAAATTGTTTAAAATATTGTATAAAATTTCCTTCAGGCTGTGTGCATAAGGTGTATATGAAACATAAATGGCCAGGGGTGGTGGCTCACGCCTATAATCCCAGCACTTTAGGAGGCCGAGGTGGGTGGGTCACCTGAGGTCAGGAGTTTGAGACCAGCCTGGCCAACATGGCAAAACTCCGTCTCTACTAAAAATGCAAAAATTCGCCAGGCGTGGTGGCACATGCCTGTAATCCCAGCTACTTGAGAGGCTGAGGCACAAGAATCGCTTGAACCCAGGATGGGGAGGTTGTAGTGAGCCGAGATTGCGCCACTGCACTCCAGAGTGCACTGCAACAGAGTGAGACTCTGTCTCACAAAAAAAAAAAAAAAAAAAGCAAACAAACAAACAAAAAAACCGTAAATGAAACAAACAAAAAACCGTAAATGAATTTTGTGTTTAGACTTGAGTTTCAACCCTAAGGTTGTGCAAATATTCCAAAAAGTGAAAACATCTGAAATATGAGACATTTCTGGTCCCAGGTATTTCACATAAGAGATATTCAACCTGTATTATTAAGCACATGCTGGACATCATGCTAAGCCCTTTTCATGCATTACACATGAAACCTCCCAACCAGCCTCTACTGTTAAGCCAATTTCACAGAAGAGGAACCGAAGCAAAGGAAAGATAGGCTATGGTCTAGAGGAAGCTTGTCCAACACACAGCCTGTAGGCTGCATGTGGCCCAGGACAGCTTTGAATGCAGCCCAACACAAATTTGCAAACTTTCTTAAAACATTATGAGTTTTTTGTTTGTTTGTTTGTTTTTTGTTCTTGTTTTAGCTCATTAGCTATCATTAGTGTTAGCGTATTTAATGTGTGGCCCAAGACATTCTTCTTCTCATGTAGCCCAGGGGAACCAAAAGATTGGACAACCTTGGTCTAGAGCCTCATTATTAAGTGGTGGAGATGAGATTCGAACCCAGGCAACCCAGGACCAGCCTGAGTTCTCAATCGCTATGTCATGCTGACTGGAAGTACAGCAACCCAAGCCTTGGTTCTCAAAAGGTTTGTTATTGGCTGAGAGGTCTTGACTTCCCCTAGAATCCTAGGGTTGCTGACTTTGTTTCTCCCGTCAGAGCCTGCCACAGACTCCTTATTGGATCTGAGTTGGCCAGAGACCCTTCAGACCTCATTGAATCAGCTGGGTCACAAGTGCTAAGTTGCTCGCAGTGCAGCCTGGACCGGCTCTGGAACTTCTCATTGTCAAAGCTAAGAGTCAATTGTGTCACCCACTGAGTCAGATGGCATACTCAAATGTATTGCACAAGTCTAAAATCCTGTGTAGGCCCACAAACATTGCACATGAGTCCTAGTGATAGGGCATACCAGGCACAACAACTTGCTTTTCATTTTGGAGAAAGAGCCCTAGTCCCCCAGATTATTGAACACCTTCCCCCACCTCTGCTCCAAATCCACTGTCCCAAATCTTCTGTAGCTTTGGGAGATTTCTCTTCTACCCATTGGTATGAATTTTCTTACCCAGGCATCCTTGGTGTCTGCTACTTCAGCTCCCTAGATTCTATCAACTTGATGTCCCTTGAGATGGTTCAGGTTCCCGCAGACCAAACTTAAGCCCAGCACCAGAGAGGTAACAATACTGAGGTAAGTAAGGAAAAGATGTACTATTGTCCTTGCCAGGTACAACAAACAAATGAACGAACAAATGAATGAACAATTAACCTGCTTCTGCTTCTAGTGTGTGTCATAATAGAGAAATATTTGGCAAATCCACGGATGCATACCAAGTGCCAGAGTCTCTGTATATCTGTTTTGGTCAAATGAAGCCACCTGGAACAGCAGATGTAACTGATTAAGTTTATGATAATGCACTGTCATTCCCCAAGCCCCATCTGGTTTTCTTCACTAGTCAAACTAGAGAGTTAAAAGGGAATGTGATAGCAATCATCACCTCTGGATCTTTCATGTCTATTAATCTCTGAAATTCTCCAAGGGATATGGTATCACTTGTGATGTGCCATTTTGTACATGAAGAGCCCTTTGAGTTTACACTTGGCCATTTGAGCCAATGTGGGGATTTGCTATTGGTACATGTATATGTTCCACTTATACCCTTATGAGCCGGGGAAATAAAGACAGATTTGGGGACTCTTTGGGCCTAGTGACAAACTTAAAACTTAGTTTCTTACCTAACTCACCATAAATCCCTTCTCTGACTGGTGGGCAACAGTGGTATTCCAGGTCCATAGGAATTAGCATTAGTAATGGATGCAGTTTTCAATAATCCTTCAAAGATCTAGGTTTTCTGTTTCTCTAGTACACATTTGCCTTGATTAATGGTGGCAGTGATTTTGGGGGCAGATGAGGATGAAGATTTACAGCAGAGATGTCCAATCTTTTGACTTCCTTGGGTCACGTTGGAAGAAGAAGAATTGTCTTGGGCCATGCATAAAATACACTTAACACTAACAATAGCTGATGAGCTAAAAAAAAAAAAAAAATATATATATATATATATATATATATCATAATGTTTTAAGAAAGTTTAAGAATTTGTGTTGGGCGGCATTCAAAGCCAACCTGGGCCACATGGTGCCCACTGGTCTCAGGTTGCAAAGGCTTAATTTAGAGTATATATCTGTGATCTTATTGTAACGTTCTTCATCAAGAATACCTGGTCTGTTTTCATTCAAGAGCCTCTGGGTCTGTGATATAATTCAGGTCTTGAATTGAGAATGTCTATCCCAGAAGCTCGATCCATGCCTCTTGTTAATCAGGCCTGAGTGGGCTCCTTAATGCTCTTGGTCCTAGAAATTCCTCGGTCAATTAGCATGGTGAAAGACCCCTGCTAGGCAGAGCAGTGGATTCTATTCTGGCCCTACTTCCTTGTGCACTAGGGGGTGGTTTGGGGATAGGCTGGGGAAATAAATACTGATTTGTATTTGCTATCTGGGGGTGGTTTGGGGATGGTGGTGGTTTCTAGTTAGCCAAGTGTAGGTCACTTATCCATACCCTTGCAACAGAAAGGCCGTGGAGTTGTGAAACAGGGATTTTCAGTTTCAACTGCCGGAAATAGTCTGCCTTTCAGCAGAATTTATAATCTGGGGAAATAAATTCAGATTTTCATTGTAAACATAGGAAGAAGGTTCAGAGGTTGCTCAGCCAAAAATGATGACAAATGCTTTTCCACAATTCATCTCACCTTCTTCTGTCATTTAACAACTGTAAGGTTTAGAAGATTAGTCTCAGCTTCAAACGTAGTTCATGTTTTATTCAAACCAAGTTGAATAATGCAATTCTCTTTGCCAGTGACTTATTCAGAAAATCAGACCTAAGCTAGTTAGGCACATGGCATGCCTCTGACCTCGGGGGTTGGTTCAGGAGCTCAGGAATAGACATCTGACACACTTTGGTCTAATGAGATGCAAGATGACATGTTCTGGGAGATTCTGGGGAAAAGTTTCTTATGTTCCAGAGAGCCAGAGAAAGACAATAGTATCTTCTGTACTTGATCCCTGCAGGCATCTTGATAGCAACATGGAGCTCCTGCAGGACAGCGGGCAGAGCTAAGAGAATCCTAGAGGAACTGAGCTGGATATGCTGGGGTTTCTTTATGTATTATTTTATTTTATTTTTTTAGAGACAGGGTCGCACTCTGCCCAGGCTGGAGTGTAGTGGAGCAATCGTAGCTCACTGCAGCCTCAAACTCCTGGGCTCAAGCGACCCTCTGGCCTCAGTCCTTTCCGCCTCAGCCTCCGGAGGAGATGAGATTAATGGCGCATGCCATCACACTCTGCTAATTTTTTTATTTTTAAATTTTTTGTAGAGGTAAGTTCTCACTTTACTGCCCAGGTTGGTCTCAAACTCCTAAGCTATCCTCCTGCCTTGGCTTCCCAAAGTGAGGGGATTTACAGGCATGAGCCACCCCACCCAGACTGGATCTTCTGGTTTAAACCAACCCTGAAGCCTTCCTTCAAGACTCACTAGATTTACTTCTACACATTTCCTCATTGTTTAAGCCAGTTTGAGTTGGATTTTCTGGTATTTGTGATTGAAAGCATCCTAATTTGATTCCATATAAAATCGTCTGTGTTTACAGCTCCTAGTAGCATCTTCCAGAACTGGTATTCCTTTATAATAATCACTACTGTCCTGACAGGTGGGAGTCTGGAATCTGGACTAAAATCGCAATATAACAAATGTAAATTTTGATATGAAAGGAAATAAATATCGATTAAATGAAATAATGATTACAATGTATAGTTTGTATAATAAAAGAAATAAGTTTTAGTTACCCAAATTTTTCTTTTTCTTTTTCTTTTTTTGAGATGGAGTCTTACTCTGTCACCCAGGCTGGAGTGCGGTGGCTCGATCTTGGCTCACTACAACCTCCCACCTCCTGGGTTCAAGAGATTCTCCTGCCTCAGCCTCCTGAGTAGCTGGGATTACAAGCGCCCGCCACCACGCCCGGCTAGTTTTTGTATTTTTAGTAGAGATGGGGTTTCACCATGTTGACCAGCCTGGTCTCGAACTCCTGACCTCAGGTAATCTGCCCACCTTGGCATCCCAAAGTGCTGGGATTACAGTAATGAACCACTGCACCCGGCCCCCAAATTTTTTAACATACAGACCATTCAATTCCATATAATACAAATAAATGAGGCACCATTAAGTGTTTAGAAAATAGTTATACAAGTAAAATTATAAGCCTATTTTCATCTCTCTCCACCCTTCCCCTCCCATTGAGCTGCTTCGTTATGCTGAGGCATTGCAAGTCAGGGGAGCTGGTTTGTAATATGTCCTTAGGCAGGTGAATCTGCTTTTCTCAATCTTAGGCTTCTAGTCTGCAAAACAATTTCTGTTAGTATCAGATTAGTTCATATGTGTGAAAAATCATCATAAAGGCCAGTGCAGAGAAGAGGCAGGTATTATTCTGGGTTCTGGAGGGATGAGATAGTCACACTGATCATTAATGCATTTTAGTTCTCATGTACATACTTTGTTTCCTACTTTGGTTGCTGATTTTAGTATTTGAAAAAAATAACAAGGCTGGGCACAGTGGCCCACGCTTGTAATCCCAGCACTTTGGGAGGCCGAGGTGGGTGGATCACTTGAGGTCAGGAGTTCGAGACCAGCCTGGCCAACATGGTGAAACCCCTGTCTCTACTAAAAATACAAAAATTAGCTGGGCATGATGGTGGGTGTCTGTAATCCTAGCTACTCAGGAGGGTGAGGCGGGAGAATTGCTTGGAGCTGGGAGGTGGAGGTTGCAGTGAGCTGAGATTGCCCCACTGCGTTCCAGCCTCGGCAACAGGGCAAAACTATGTCTCAAAAAACAAAACAACAGCAACAAAAAACAAATCAATTGGTGTATATCTTCATCTCCCATGGCATCATAATTAGTATTCCACATATATTTGATAGACAACTGAGTATTAATAACTAACAGTTTATGAGAGTGAGCAGAAGTAACAGAGTACTTTCAAATACATAATCACATTTGAGATATGCAGGAACTCTGCAGTTGGGAAAGAGGGCAGTGTTATGATCACAACTTTGTGTCTCAATTTGTATGGCTAGTTCGTGTTAGAAGCAGAATTTTAATCCTGTCTTCTGATAATATTTCTATGAGAGTCTAATTTCACATTTGTGTTTTTCCCTGACTACTAGCTTTGTGACCTTGGACAAGTTACTTAGCCTCTTCATGCCTTGGTTTTCTTATCTGTAAAATGGGGATAATAATAGCATAGGGTTGTTTTGAGAATTAAATGAGCAAAGAGTTTGGACTAGAACTTTGCACTTAGTAAGCACTATGAAAGTGTTTTTAAATAATATATAAATATTTGAGAATTAAATGAGCAAAGTGTTTGGACTAGAACTTTGCACTTAGTAAGCACCACGAAAGTGTTTTTAAATAATATATAAATATTTTTTTTCTTTCCTTGCTACTACATCATCACCATGGTTAATTCCCATCTTCAAGTATTTCTCCTCAAATACTTGTGTCATCTTGATCTAGTTGGTTTTTGCCTACTATGCATGAAATAATGTTTTACATTACAGTGTGTTGTTACTTTTCACACAGGGATTTAGATCAGGGTTGGCAGAATTATAGCCAAATCCAGCCCACCATCTGCTTTTATAAATAAAGTTTTATTGGACCCCAGCCACTGCCATCATTTACATATTTTCATATGCTATGATTGGCAGAGTTGTGTAGTTACAGCAAAGAACGTATGGCCTGCAAAGCCTAAAATATTATCTAGCTCTTAACACAAATAGTTTGCCAACCCCTGTTTAAGAGATACATATCTTTTTTTTTTTTTTTTTTTGAGATGGAGTTTTGCTCTCGTTGCCTAGGCTGGAGTGCGGTGGCGCGATCTTGGCTGACTGCAACCTCTGCCTCCTGGGTTCAAGGAATTCTCCTGCCTCAGCCTCTCAAGTAACTGGGACTACAGGCGCACACCACCATGCCCAGCTAATTTTTTGTATTTTTAGTAGAGACGGGGTTTCACCATACTGGCCAGACTGGTCTCAAACTCCTGACCTTGTGATCTGCCCAACTTGGCCTCTCAAAGTGCCGAGATTATAGGCGTGAGTCACCGCACCCAGCCCCAAATATATATATATATTTTAGACAGAGTCTCACTCCGTCACCCAGGCTGGAGTGCAGTGGCACAATCCTGGCTCACTGCAACCTCTGCCTCCCGGGTTCAAGTGATCCTCCTGCCTCAGCCTCCTGAGTAGCTGGGACTACAGGTGTACACCATCATGCCTGGCTAATTTTTGTATTTTTAGTAGAGACGGGGCTTCACCATGTGGGCCAGGCTGGTCTCCAACTCCTGACCGCAAGTGATCCGCCTGCCTCAGCCTCCCAGAGTGCTGGGATTATGGACGTGAGCCACCGTACTCGGCCCTAAGATACATATTTTTTAGAGAAATACTTGGAGTTTTAAGGTCTTCAAGAGAAAAGAAATTGTACACTTAAAAAAATTCAAAGACAATAAATATTTCCTTTCTTGTTCCTACTGAATAACAAAGGACAAATATAAATGATTCCCTGCAAAACTGTTCACTTACCTTACCTACATCACAGACGAGGGGCAATTAATATTATCATTATTAATCTGTTACTATTATAACAATTGCAAATTGCTCTTGCCCAGCCCCATGCCTGCCAAGAAGCTTATGGATTCTCCTCTTTTAAAGAGGCTCATTTCCCTCCTCAAACATGACTTACAATTAGAGACTGTCTCTTGCGATCAAAGGAGTGATTTATTTCCCCCGAGATCAGATCAAAGCCAGCTTCGGAGCGCTAGGTCTTGTGCTGTCGTCCCCCCACCAGCCCTCATCACCTCACAGATACTTCCTGGAGGAGAGCAGTTTCTTCTAAGTTTGATCCTGGGTTATACCAGGCAGATTTCTACATTGTCATGACTGCAGGTCACCTCCCTTAATCTTAGATATTTGTCTTCTAAGTTGATGAGAAATTCCAGGAGAAGAATTGGGATGGATCAGACCCAATCCATTATGATTTCTTCCCTGGGGAAATATTTCAGGGCACATGACAAGCGCCCGCTGCGTAAACAGGACCAGATCAAATGCCTGGCATGGGACTGTATCATTGTATATTTCTACTGTTCTGATGTTTTATGTTTTAAAGTGATCTGTGACACAGTGGCTGCCTCAGTTCTGTCCCATCTAGTTCTTGCAGTGGAATTGCTTTTTCTCAGGGCCTCTGCCTAAACAGATCACTTTGAGCAATTTGTCTTTAAAGCTTCTTGAAATGATCCTAATATTCTCCTGCAATTCTCACTGCTCTAAGAATCTGTCTCCTCTAGACATAATTCCTATCATTTTATAATGCAATGATATTGCTTAATAAATCCTTAATGCATGTTACTATTCAGATTGACAGATTGTATACCTATTATGTATGACATTTTCATTGACTTCTTTTGCGAAGTGACATTATTGCCATCTCAGCCTGGGAAAGATTTAATACCTGATTCTTCCTCCGTCCATTTATCAGAGTCATTCAGAACTCCCTCCTTTTTCCCTCCCGCCTCAAAGTATAAATTCAAATATTTTTCTTTCAAACATATTTCCTTGGATATTTTTCTCTAGTAATCACTTTGTTAAAGAGATATTACTACCTAAAGGACAGTCACCTTCCCAGTCGCTGTCTGCATCCTGATTTATTGAGATAGCTTATAGGCATTTTTTTTTTTTTTTTTTAGACAGAGTTTCACTCTTGTTGCCCAGGCTGGAGTGCAATGGCACGATCTTGGCTCACCGCAACCTCCGCCTCCTGGGTTCAAGCGATTCTCCTGCCTCAGCCTCCCGAGTAGCTGGGACTACAGGCATGCGCCACCACACCTGGCTAATTTTGTATGTTTAGTAGAGACGGGGTTTCTCCATGTTGGTCAGGCTGGTCTCGAACTCCCGACCTCAGGTGATCTGCCTGCCGTGGCCTCCGAAAGTGCTGGGATTACAGGTGTGAGCCACCACGTCTGGCCAGTTTATAGGCTTTTAAAACCAAATTTCCCTCCCTTCCTCTTCCCTCCCCTCCCCTCCCCTCCTCTCTCCTCTCCTCTCCTCTCCTTCTCCTGCCTCAGCCTCCCGAGTAGCTGGGATTATAAGCTCCTCTCCTCTCCTCTCCTCCTTCCTTCCTTTCCTTCTTTCTTTTTCTTTCTTTCTTTTTTTTTACTCCAGACATGTTTTATTATAATCTTATACAGCCTACTTGTATTTATTTGGGTTCAGTTATAACATAGCATAATAAGAATGAAATACCTGGGTGATGAAATAATATGTACAAAAAAATCCCCGTGACATGTGTTTACTTATGTAACTAACCTTCACATGTATCCCAAACCTAAAATAAAAGTTAAGGCCGGGCGAGGTGGCTCACACCTGTAATCCCAGCACTTTGGGAGGCTGAGGCGTGCAGGATCACTTGAGGTCGGGAGTTCGTGACCAACCTGGTCAACATGGTGAAAGCCTGTCTCTACTAAAAATATGGAAAAAATTAGCTAGGCATGGTAGTGCACATCTGTAATCCCGGCTACTCAGGAGGCTGAGGCAGGAAATATTGCTAGAACCCAGGAGGCGGAGGCTGCAGTGAGCCGAGATGGCGCCACTGCACTCCAGGTTGAGTGACAGAGAGAGAATCCATCTCAAAAACAAACAAACAAACAAATAAATAAATAAAATAAAAGTAAAAAACCAAAAAACAAAGCACTGGTCCTCTGAAATAAAGCAGGCAAACACCATTCAATAAATACACTTGATTGATTTTGTATAGAAGGGCTAAGTTTACAACTAAACTTTTATAAAAAGTTTAGCATGAATAAGTACATCATTACACCTTTTGATGCAGAAATATACATCTTTGCCACTATACAAGAAAACTCTAAAGAGTTTACAAGTTTTCACTCAATAGATATATATTCATGTATAAATATATAAACAGCATTCAGCAGGCTTGTGTCGAAAAGGTAATTTGTGACCAAAAGACTTCATTTAAGTGACTGAATCCTGGATCCTTCTGTTATTCATGCTCCACTCTTGAAAAAAGGCAAAGTCTGCTTATGTTGTGCAATTCCTTGTGATTTTAACATTTTTTTTTCATTCCCCGTGGTGGGAATAGTGTATAAAGAAAACCTTCCAACTGCAGAAAGGGCATTTAAATGTCTCTTTCATAAATAACAAATATCACAGTCCAAGTCAGAGAATACCCTGCAAAGATGATCATTCTTAGTTTTCCTTCCATATTTTTTCTCCCTTCCTTCCTTCCTTCCTTCCTCCCTCCATCTCTCCCTCCCTCTCTCCCTCCCTCTCTCCCTTCCTCTCTCCCTCCCTCTCTCCCTCTTTCTCTTTCTCTCTCTCCCTTTCTCCATTTCTCTCTCTCTCTCTTTCTCTCTTTCTTTCTTTCTTTCCTTTTGAGATGAGTCTCGCTCTGTCACCAAGGCTGGAGTGCAGTGGTGGAATCTCGGCTTACTGCAAACTCTGCCTTCCAGGTTCAAGTGATTCTCCTGCCTCAGCTTCCCCAGGAGCTGGGACTACAGGTGTGCACCATCACGCCTGGCTAATTTTTGTGTTTTTAGTAGAGACAGGGTTTCACCATGTTGGCCAGGCTGGTCTCGAACTCCTGACCTCAAGTGATCCACCCACCTCGGCCTCCCAAAGTGCTGGGATTACAGGCATGAGCCTCCATGCCTGGCCACTAAACCAAACTTCTAAGGTATTATCCAAATATATTGCTGATGACAAAGGACCATTGTTTGATTAATTCCTTACAAATATTATTTATAATGTCTCTATTAGAAACATTATAAGTGGTTTCTAAGTTGCTTCTATTTAATGTTTATGGAAATTTAAAACCTTAAACTCTATTTTTAAAGAGACGATTTTTAACAGCCTTGAAAGCATCTTCAATTTTGATGACAAATTGTTAAACTTGAAATATTAATTTGTTTCTTAATTCAAAGGCAGTGGGATGCAGATCAGAATGATGCAGCGTTCCTGCCCACATGAGGTTTGCAATTTCAGGTGAGAGTCCGACACATTTTAAAAAATATCACAATGTGGGAAATGCTAAGGGAGCTACTGTTCTGGGTGGATTCTACAGGTTTTACTGGAGCAAGTATGATGGCATCATCTAGGAGGACTTCCTGGAAGAGGTAAACTAGGTCTTAAGGGAAGCATCAGATGTCACTGGCTTGGGAAAGATATTCCAGAAGGAAGGAACAGGTTGTACAAAGTTAGGTAATTTTGTTTGGGGAAGCTCCAGCAGGTCCACATGAGGACACAGTTGAGATTGTCTAACTCTATGCTCATAACTGTAGGTGCTTGGGAAAAGCTGAACTAAGCCAGTGTTAACAGACTTTGTCTGGACAATGCAGTGGGTCTAGAAGCAGGTTAGAAGGACTAGAAGAGGTTAAAAAACAAAACTCTGATGTAAGAAATGAATATAGCTGCAGATAAAAGTAGTTTGGCGCTATCTGTATGGTTCCTATCTAGGTTTATTTTATTTCATTTATTTATTTGAGATGGAGTCTTGCTCTGTCGCCCATGCTGGAGTGTAGTAGCGCGATCTCGGCTCACTGCAACCTCCACCTCCCAGGTTCAAGCAATTCTCCTGCTTCAGCCTCCTGAGTAGCTGGGATTACAGGCATGCACACCATGCCTGGCTAATTTTTTTTTGTATTTTTAGTAGAGATGGGGTTTCACCATGTTGGCCAAGCTGGTCTAGAACTCCTGACCTCAGGTGATCCACCTGCCTCAGCCTCCCAAAGTGCTGGGATGACAGGTGTGAGCCATGGCACCCAGCCTCCCAACAAGGCTTCTAACAGGGCAATCAGAATTTTCTCTAATTTTCCTCTATGGTTCTATTGGGTAAGATCCTTATTGAGTGTACAGGTCTGCAGATAGAAAGAAACAAGCCAAGGAGAACACTGCTTCCTCTGTTTCTGTGGGTTATGTCTAATTTTAGGAAGCAGCACAACAAATAATAAAAAATGGATGTTTCTAAGTAGATTTGTGTGTGTGTGTGTGTGTGTGTGTGTGTGTGTGTGTGTGTGTGTCCTTTAATGCTTTTACCCCCATCCTGGCCTCATGCAATGTCAAAAAAAAGTAAGTGAGCAAATTGACACTTTCTTCTTTTAGTGATTATTATTATTAGAGATAGGGTCGCACTTTGTCACCCAGGCTGGAGTGCAATGGTGTGATCTCAGCTCACTGCAGCCTCAACTTCCTGGGCTCAAGTGATCCTCCCATCTCAGCCTCCCAAATAGCTGGGACTACAGGTGTACACCACCACGCCTGGATAATTTTTTGTATTTTTAGTAGAAACAGGGTTTTGCCATGTCGCCCAGGCTGGCAGTGATATTATTTTTATCTCCAACATGCACCTATGGCAGGTTGGCCTCTGCTCTCTCATCCCCAGAACCAAGTTATTTGCTTAAACTCTCTCTAATGCAGTGGCTCTGAGGAGAGTCCCTGGAGCCAAGGCGCCTGGATTTGAATCCTGGCACTACTACTTAACTATTCACTGGGATGAGTTATTCAACATGGCTACATCTCAGCTTTCTCACCTGTACAATGGGGGTATTAATAACAGTACCAACTTCATAAGCATCTTGTGAGGATTGAATGAATTGAACATATATAGGTGCTTATAAGAGTACCTGGCACGTGCTAGTACAGCTTGAGTTTGGCCAGTCTCGTCTCTCAAACAGCATCTAGGGACATATGCCCAGAGCCGCAAGAGCACTGATCTTCAGTACTCTCCCTCTTCCTTCTTTTCCCCACTCTCTTAATCACCGTTCAGTGTGTACACCCCTATCCTCACCCCAGTTAGCTCCTGGGGCTCACACTTAATTTGTTCAGAGGAGAAGTGGCCTGGGCAGTGTCAGTCCCTGGTAGTAACGAGATGTGTTACGTGTTGATGCCTGGCAAAGAGGGAATAAGAAGAAATCCTAGGTCTGCAGCCATAAAAAAGGATGAGTTCATGTCCTTTGTAGGGACATGGATGAAGCTGGAAACCATCATTCTGAGCAAACTATCGCAAGGACAGAAAACCAAACACCGCATGTTCTCACTCATAGGTGGGAATTGAACAATGAGAACACATGGACACAAGAAGGGGAGCATCACACACCGGGGCCTGTTATGGGGTTGGGGGAGGGGGGAGGGACAGCATTAGGAGAAGTACCTAATGTAAATGATGAGTTGATGGGTGCAGCACACCAACATGGCACATGTATACATATGTAACAAACCTGCACGTTGTGCACATGTACCCTAGGACTTAAAGTATTAAAAAAAAAATAAAAAGAAATCCTAGGTCTATTTCTCCATCACTGCTTACCAGCTTTAGGAAAATCTAAAAAGCCTATGGCCCTCAGTTTCCTCATCCTTAAAGTTGGGATGATAATAATTATCCTCATCCCCCTTGGTCCTCGTGAAGGTCACAGGAGAATACTGCTTATGGAAATCTTTTGTAAACTGTAAAGTGCAAATAGATATACAGGATTGTTTTCATTCACCCAAACACTTGTCAATGAATAGCATTAGCTTTTCTTGGTCTTAATATATTATTGAGTACCAGCCATAGAATGTCAAATAGAAATCTTGTCTTAGTCCTGACTTTTATGGGAGGGATTTGTAATATCTGACTTGTAAAATCATGCTTGCTTAGATTGCTAACGTGCTTGATTAGGTTTAAGACATTTCTTTTCTTGGGTTGCTATCATGAATGGATGTTGTATTTTAGCAAATGCCTCTAAAAGATCTGTTAATACCACCAATGGTTTTTCTACATATATATATATTTGAGACGGAGTCTTGCTCTGTCACCCAGGTTGGAGTGCAGCGGCACGATCTCAGCTCACTGAAATCTCCATCTCCCGAGTTCAAGCGATTCTCCTGCCTTAGCCTCCCCAGTAGCTGAGAGTATAGGTGTGCATCACCAGGCCCGGCTAATTTTTGTATTATTAGCAGAGGCAGGGTTTCACCATGTTGGCCAGGCTGGTCTTGAACTCATGACCTCAAGTGATCCACCCGCTTTGGCCTTCCAAAGTGCTGGGATTATAGGTGTGAGCCGCCATGCCCAGCCTCTACCTTGAACTTTTTAATAGACTCTTAATATGGAAACATCTTAACATTCCCAGAATGATCCTTTGTACCTTTAATACACAGCTGGATATGAAATTTTGTATCTTTGTTTTTACTGATATGTAAATATATATATTTGTATACACACATATGTACACCATATATATTGTGTGTATATATGTGTGTGTGTGTGTGCTGATTGATAGATACAGATAGATATAAGGTTGATATGGTTTGGTTGTGTCCCCACCCAAATCTTATCTTGAACTGTAGTTCCCATAATCCCCATGTGTGGTGGGAGGGACCTGGTGGGGCAGTTTCGTCCATGCTGTTCTCATGATATTGAGTGAGTTCTCATGAAATTTGACAGTTTTATAAGGAGCTTTTCCCCTCTTCATTCTGGACTTCTTCTTGCTGCTACCATGTGAAGAAGGACATGTTTGTGTCCCCTTCTGCCATAATTGTAAGTTTCCTGAGGCCTTCCCAGCCCTGTGGAACTGTGAGTCAATTAAACTTGTTTTCTTTATAAATTACCCCGGCTTGGATATGTCATTATAGCAGCATGAGAATGGACTAATACAATAAGTTGGTACCAGGTAGTGGGTGCTGCTGTAAAGATACCTGAAAACGTGGAAGCAACTTTGGAAGTGGGTAATAGGCAGAGGTTGGAACAGTTTGGAGGGCTCAGAAGAAGATAGGAAAATGTGGGAAGGTTTGGAACTTCTTAGAGACTTGTTGAATGGCTTTGACCAAAAAGCTGATAGTGATATGGACAATAAAGCCCAGGCTGAGGTGGTCTCAAATGGATATGAAGAACTTGTTGGGAACTGGAATAAAGGTCACTCTTCCTATGCAAAGAGACTGGTGGCATTTTGCTTCTGCCTTAGAGATTTGTGGAACTTTGAACTTGAGAGAGATGATTTAGGGTATCTGGTAGAAGAAATTTCTAAGGGGCAAAGTGTTCAAGAGAAAGCAGAGCATAAAAGTTTGAAAAATTTGCAGCCTGACAATGCAATAGAAAAGAAAATCCCATTTTCTGGGGAGAGATTCAAGCCAGCTGCAGAAATTTGCATAAGTAAGGAGGAGCTGAATGTTAATCACCAAGACAATGGGGAACATGTCTCCGGGGCATGTCAGAGACCTTCATGGCAGCCCGGAGACCTGAGAGGAAAAAATGGTTTTGTGGGCCAGGTCCAGGGCCCCCGTGCTGTGTGCAGCCAAGGGACTTGGTGCCCTGTGTCCTAGCCACTCCAGCCGTGGCTAAAAGGGGCCAAGGTACAGCTCGGGACATGGCTTCAGGGGGTGCAAGCCCTGGGCCTTGGTAGCTTCCATGTGGTATTGAGCCTGGGGGTGCACATAAGTCAATAATTGAGGTTTGGGAACCTCCACCTAGATTTCAGAGGATGTATGGAAATGCCTGGATGTCCAGGCAGAAGTTTGCTGCAGAGGCAGGGCCCTCATGGAGAACCTGTGCTTGGGGAGTGCAGAAGGGAAATGTGGGGTTGGAGCCTCACACAGAGACCCCGCTGGGGCACTGCCTAGTGGAGCTGTGAGAAGAGGGCCACCAACCTCCAGGCACCAGAATGGTATATCCACCAACAGCTTGCATGGTGCACCTGGAAAAGGTGCAGGCACTCAATGCCAGCTGTGAAAGCAGACTGGAGGGGGGTTTTACCCTGAAAAGCCACAAGAGCAGACTGCCCAAGGGTGTAGGAACCCACCTCTTGCATCAGCATGACCTGGATGTGAGACATGGAGTCAAAGGATATCATTTTGGAACTTTAAGGTTTAATGACTGTCCTACTGGACTTTGGACTTGCATGGGGCCTGTACCTCCTTTGTTTTGGCCAATTTCTCCCATTTGGAATGGGTGTATTTACCCAATGCCTGTAGCCCCATTGTATCTAGGAAGTAACTAACTTGTTTTTGATTTTACAGGCTCTTAGGCCTTGTCTCAGATGAGACTTTGGACTTGGACTTTTGAGTTAATACTGGAATGACTTAAGACTTTAGGGGACTGTTGGAAGGGAATGATTGTGTTTTTGAAACGTGAGGACATGAGATTTGGGAGGGGCAAGAGGTGGAATTATATGATTTTGCTGTGTGTTCCCACTCAAATCTCATCTTAAACTGTAGTTCCCATAATTCTCACATGTGGTGAGAGGGACTCGGTGGGAAAATTGCATCATGGGGGCAGTTACCTCCATGCTGTTCTCGTGACAGTGAGTTCTCACAAGATCTGATGGTTGTATAAGGGGCTTCCCCCACTGCTTTTCTCAGCAATTCTTCTTCCTGCCACCATATGAAGAAGGATGTGTTTGCTTCCCCTTCCATTTTGATTGTAAGTTTCCTGAGGCCTCCCCAGCCCTGCAGGTATGTCCTTATAGCAGGATGAGAATGGACTAATACAAAGATATCAGTGTTTCTTTCTTTTCAGAGACAGAATCTCACTCTTATCAGCAAGGCTGGAGTGCAGTGGCATGATGGCATAATCATAGCTCACTGTAACCTTGAATTCCTAAGCTCAAATGATCCTCCCACCTCAGCCTCCTGAGTAGCTAGAACTACAGGCATGCAACACACATTCCTGGCTATTTGTTTTTTAATTTTTGTAGAGATAGGGCCTCGCTTTGTTGCCCAGGCTGGTCTCAAACTCCTAGCCTCAAATGATCCTCCTGCTTCGGCCTCCTAAAGTGCTGGGATTACAGGTGTGAGCCACCATGCCTGGCCAGGTATCAGTGGTATACTGAACCTCTAAAACGAGAAAATGAGTTAGGTAAGCTTCCCATGTTTTCCTAGGCTCAGAGGCAGTTTATATAGAATTATCTCTTCCTTAAAGCTTTGTCAGAATCTACCCGAAAAGCCCTGTGGACTCAGTGTCTGTTTTAGGGATAGATCTTTGAGTATCTCTTTAAGTTCCTTGATAGTTATGATTCTATTTAACATTCCTAATTTTCCTTGAATGAATCTTTGTAATTAATATTTTTCTAGGATATTAGTCTCTTCATCCAGTACTTTTCAAAACGCTTGCCATGAAGATAAACATTCTTAGTTTTTGACTTGTGATTTTTTCTTGAAAGATAAGCCAAAGGTTTGCCTTTCTATTACTTCTCTCAAAAAACAAGTTAATTTTTATTTTTTAACTTGTATTTTAAGTTCAGGGGTACATGTGCAGGTTTGTTATATAGGTAAACTTGTGTCATGGGGGTTTGTTGTACAGATTATTTCATCACCCAGGTATTAAGCCCAGTACCTATTAGTTATTTTTCCTGATCCTCATCTCCAGCCCCTGATAGGACCCCGTGTGTATTGTTCCCCTCTCTGTGTCCATGTGTTCTCATCATTTAGCTCCCACTTAAAAACGAAAACATGCGGTTTTGGTTTTCTGTTTCTGTGTTAGTTTGCTAAGGATATTGGCCTCTAGCTCCATCCATGTTCCTGCAAAAAATATGATCTCATTCTTTTTTATGGCTGCATAGTATTCCATGTGTATATGTACCACATTTTCTTTTTCCAGTGTATCATTGATGGGCATTTAGGTTGATACCGTGCCTTTGCTATTGTGAATAGTGCTGCAATGAACATACACATGCATGTGTCTTTATAACAGAACAATTTATATTCCTTTGGGCATATACCCAGTAATGGGATTGCTGGGTCAATTGGTATTTCTGCTTTTAGGTCTTTGAGAAATCGCCACACTGTCTTCCACAATGGTTGAACTAATTTACACTCCCACCAACAGTGTATAAGTGTTTCCTTTTCTCTGCAACCTTGCCAGCATCTCAAAAACCAGTCACCACATGCTATCACCTCTTTATTTTCTATTTTTATTAATTTCTACTCTTATCTTTCTTAATTCATTCCTTCAACTTTCTTCAGGTTTATTTTGTCTCTCTCCATCCCCTGCCAAGCTTCTTGAGTTGAAAGCTTGGTTGATTCATTTATTTTCAACGTTTCTTATTTTCTGTCACATGCACATAAGGCTATGTATTTTCCCTGTGAGTGCTGTCTTAGCGTGTCCCATGGGCCTTGATATCCATGGCAGCTTTTACTGTGATTCAGTTCTAAATGGCTTGTAATTTCTGTGCTTATTTCCTGTCAAACCTAAGACTTATTTAGTGGAATGTTTTAAAATATCCAAGAGGATAGATTTTTGTTGGTTATCCATCTTTTATTATTTTCTAATTTTATTCCATTATAGTTCATGAATGTATGCTGTCACAGTTTTACTATTGGGGATTTGTTGTGATTTTCTTTGTGGTTTAATACATTCAGAGAATGTCTCATGAGAGTTGGAAAAAAAAATGTGTAATGTCTGTTGGATAAAAACTTGTTTCTCTCCATATGCCTATGAAGTTATAAATGTTAGTTTTGTCAGCCAGGACTTCTTAAGACATATTCATTTGGGTGGTAGTTGATCAGCCTGTTTTTGAGAAATGTATTTAAAGCCACCCATGATGGGGACTTACCAGTGATTCCTTGCATTTCTATCAGGGCTTGTCTTACAGATTTTGAGGCCAAGGTTGTAGGTACATAAAGGTTTATGACTTATATTTTTGTGGATTATAAGGTTATAATTATGATATATTCTTTTAACGCTTTTCATTTTGAATTTTATTTTGTGTGAGATGACTACTATTAATATATACCTGGCATACCTTTTTCTTTTCTTTCCTTTTTTTGAGACAAGGTCTCACTCTGTCATCCAGGCTGGAGTGCAGTGGCACAATCTTGGTTAACTGCAACCTCCCTGCCTCCCAGGCCCAAGTGATCCTTCCACCTCAGCCTCCTGAGTAGCTGCAACCACAGGCCTGCACCAGCATGCCCGATTAAGTTGTGTATTTTTGTATTTATTTATTTATTTTTTGAAACAGAGCTTTGCTCTTGTTGCCCAGGCTGGAGTGCAATGGCATGATCTTGGCTCACTGCAACCTCTGCCTCCTGGGTTCAAGTGATTCTCCTACCTCAGCCTCCCAAGTAGCTGAGATTACAGGCATGCACCACCACGCCCAGCTAATTTTGTATTTTTAGTAGTGACAGGGTTTCTCCACGTTGGTCAAGCTGGTCTCGAACTCCCGACCTCAGGTGATCGGCCCGCCCCGGCCTTCCAAAGTGCTGGGATTCCAGGCGTGAGCCACCGTGCCTGGCCTAATTTTTGTGTTTTTTTTTTTTTTTTTGAGACGGAGTCTTGCACTGTCACCTGGGCTGGAGTGCAATGGTGCGATTTCAGCTCGTTGCAACCTCCGTCTCCCAGGTTCAAGCGATTCTCCTGCCTCAGCCTCCCGAGTAGCTGGGATTACATAATTTTTGTATTTTTAATAGAGACGGGGTTTCACCGTGTTGGTCAGGCTGGTCTCGAACTCCTGACCTTAGGTGATCCACCTGCCTCAGCCTCCCAAAGTGCTAGGATTATAGGTGTGAGCCACTGCGCCCGGCCTAGCATGCCGTTTTCGATGTCTTTTCCATCTTTCCTGTGTTCTTTTCATTAGGTGTTAAGATTGCTGATATGTTTGGCCTTCTTTCTGGCTGTGGCAGAAAAGTCACAATGGTCTTTCCCAAGTATATGCCATTTGGCTACCAAAAATGCATCCTCCCTTTCCTAGCGTGGAAAGTGAGAGCCCAGTCAAGGGCTATTTTCTCAACCCTCCTCATGCCCAGTTATGGTCATGTGATTAGTTCTCAGCAATGAAATGTGGGCAGCAGTGATGGGAATCACTAAGGACTTAATGTTTTTCTCTGCTTTGATTGAATGCTCACTTAATTGGTGATGATTTGCAGAGAAGTGGAGAAAGCAGGGAACTAAGGAGTTGCTATTTGTTTACTGATTCTAAGCTCTGAAAATGCCAGGTGATTGGGGATGATCAGAGGTGTCTGAATCACGTTGGTGGTGCCAGTGACTTGCTTGATGTTTGCCTTCCCCATCACTTCAGCTCCCTGAGGCCTGGGACTGTGCCTACCAAGTGCTACATGGTCTCCCTAAAGCTTGGGTTATAGTAGACACTTTATTAACATTTATTGTATGAATAAATGAAATGCTTTACATTTACTGGTGACCTCATCAACTAATTCTTTTTTTTTTTTTTTTGAGACGGAGTCTCGCTTTGTCACCCAGGCTGGAGTGCAGTGGTGCACGTCGGCTCACTGCAAGCTCCGCCTCCCAGGTTCACGCCATTCTCCTGCCTCAGCCTCCGAAGTAGCTGGGACTACAGGCACCTGCCACCACGCCCAGCTAATTTTTTGTATTTTTAGTAGAGACAGGGTTTCACCATGTTAGCCAGGATGGTCTCGATCTCCTGACCTCATGATCTGCCTGCCTCGGCCTCCCAATGTGCTGGGATTACAGGCGTGAGCCACCGCGCCTGGCCTTCATCAACTAATTCTTTTGGTAAATGAATTTCTGCTTAAACCAGGCCAAGACCTTTCTTTATAAGAAGCCAGGCCAGTGAATCAGGGAGTGAGATCAGAGGAAAGGAAGTCTCCCTTTTGTGTCTTTAAGTCATGTATTGTGCCATGAGTAGCTGGAAAAGCTGCAAAATAGTATAATAGAAGCTGTATATATCAGCAATAGCAAGGATTACTTGTCTGAGAACCTGGTTTGTGCCAGGCACTGACCTTGATGCTTTTCATACATTGCTTCATTGAACACTCATAAAAGCTACCACATAGGTGTGATTCTCCCTATTTTACAGATGCATCAGCTGAGGCTCTGTGCGGTAAATAAGTTGTTCAATGACAGAGACCAAGTAAGTGGCCAAGTCAGGACTCATATCCGTCTTCCTGACTTTGAGCTTGAATTCCCTTCTGCCATACCTTATAAAAAGAATTCAGCAGCCTGAGTTTCAAGGTTCAGCTGCATGATATTGAGAATTCATTTAGTTTCTCTGAGCCGCCATCTCCTTATTTGTGGAATGAAGATAATGATGACACTGATTGATTCTCAGCTCCTCACAGGGTTATCGTAAAGACAAGTGAGAGAATGACTATGTGTTTTGCAAGCGATTAAATTCGCAAACACAAGTCACTTTACTTACAGTATACTGGAGACACTTACATTAGACTTTTAAAAATTTATATATATATATGTATTTTTTTTTGATACAGGGTCTCACTTTGTCACCCAGGCTGGACTGCAGTGGTGCAATCCTGGCTCACTGCAGCCTAGACCTCCTGGACTCAAGAGGTCAGATCCTCCCAACTCAGCCTCCTGAGTAGCTGGGACTACAGGCGTGTGCCACCATGCCTGGCTAATTTTTTTTGTATTTTTTTGTAGAGATGGGGCCTCACCATGTTACTCAGGCTAGTCTTGAACTCCTAAGCTCAAGTGATCCATCCACCATGGCCTCGCAAAGTGCTAGGATTATACGTGTGAGCCACCTCTCCTGGTCAGACTTTTTTTTTTTTTAATTTAAAAATCTTTATTTTTAAACTTTAATTTTTGAGACAGGGTCTCACTCTGTCACCCATGCTGGGGTGCAGTGGTGTGATCATGGCTTACTGCAACCTTGACTTTTTGGGCTCAAGGGATCCTCCTGCCTTAGCCTCCCAAGTAGCTTGGGCTACAGGCATGTGCCACCACACCTAGCTAATTAAAAACATTTTTTTTGTAGAGACGGTGTCTTGCCATGTTGCCTAGGCTGGTCTCGAACTTCTGGGCTCAAGCTCCCACCTTGGACTCCCAGTGTTGGAATTACAGGTGTGAGTCAATGCGTTGGGCCGCATTAAACTTTAAAGTTTCTGAATTTGAGGACACAACTTTATGACAGGCAACCTCTCAGTTTTTCAGAATGGAAATAATCCTTTCAGTCACATGAGAGACCAGTGTCTTCTATTTTAAGTAGTCAACTTTCTCTTTAGTGTTGTTTGTATGTGGGCAAACCCTACCCAAGTTTCTGTTCCTGAAATCAATTTCTTAATTTGCATTAGGCAAAAGTGTTGCATAAGCTTATTTTATTATCATCCAGCTTTTTATAGATCTTTGCTGAGAGACAATACGGGCTTGTTGAAAGAGGCCCTGTTTGACTGTCCCAAGCCCTGGGATGGAGTCCTAGCCCTGGCACTTAGCAGCTGTGGGATCGTGGGTGAACTACTTCACCTCCCTGCTTCTCAGGCCTCTACATCTGCAAAGTGAGAACAAGGGGAGCTCTTTCCCTAAGGGCCCTTTCACTGTACTACTTAAAAATGATTGCAAAGAGTCTTGCGTTAAGCAAAACTGAACACCTGCTGTAAATGTCTGCACCTCAGCAACATGACCTACAGTGGAATCTATATTTAGTTGCATCTGGATAATCTTCCTTTCCCCTTTTGCTTTAGCACTTTCTACCTTCAATTATTTCTTTATTACAGCAATGCCCCCTTTTTGCTCTACTGATGTGGGTGAGATGCAAATGGGCCTTTCGAGACTCTTGCTGTGTCCCCTGGGCCCCAGATGGACAAATGGGAGACAGAACGATTGTGGAGTTCATCTTGGAGCTGACAGGTTTTGGGGGCAGGAAGTATTAGTCAACACATGAAAAAAATGGGGTCAACAGCTGGAAAAGGCTGAGCATTAGCTGACAGGCTCTTTAGCCAACTGTCCTAGGACTGGATCAGGGCCTTGTGCATGGTGGGAGAGGCACCTAGGACCTGTGGAAAGCACAGGAAGCCAGACCCAAGAAGCCTCAGGCTGCAACCTGGCCCTCAGTTATTACCACAAAACTTACAAAGGTGTGAGCCTTGTGAATCAGCTGCAATAGATTGTTGCCTTGAGGACAAGACAGTCTAAACAACTAAAAATTAGCCAGGTGTGGTGGCTCATGCTTGTTATCTCAGGGCTTCGGGAGGCTAAGGCAGGAGGATTGCTTGAGGCCAGAAGTTCAAGACCAGCCTGAGCAACACAGTGAGAAACCGCCCCCGCCCCACCCCTCAACTTCTACAAAAAAATTTAAAAATTAGCTGGGCATGGTGGTGCACACTTGTAGTCCTAGCTACTTGGGAGGCTGAGGTGGGAGAATTGCTTGAGCCCAGGAGTTTGAGGTTGCAGTGAGCTATGATTGCGTCACTGGACTCCAGCCTGGGCAACAGAGCAAGACTGTGACTCAAAAAAAAAAAAACCCAAAAAACAAAAAACAAAACCAAAAACCACACATACACAAAGAAAATTATTACAAAATAGCCTGAACTTGGTAGATCCGTTTCTTACACCAGGCATGGCGGCTCACATCTTTAATCCCAACATTTTGGGAGGCTGAAGTAGGCAGATTGCTTGAGCCCAGGAGTTCAAGACCAGCTTGGGCAATATAGGACACCCCATCTCTATGAATTAGCCAGGAGTGATGTCATGGGTCTGTAGTCCCAGCTACTTGGGAGGCTGGGGTGGGAGGATGGCTTCATCCTGGAAGGTAGCGGCTACAGTGAGCTGAGATTGTGCCACTACACTCCAGCCTGGGTGACAGAGAGAGACACTGTATCAATCAATTAATCAATAAATAAAATAAAAGAAATAAAAGAAAAGAAAGCATTTCTCGAATGCCAAGAAACCCAAGATATGACAGCTGATGCACATGAGGCTGTGTCCCTTCGTGCAGTGAGGTGGCAAGGCCTGAACAGGCAGATGTGGCCTCTCAGGAAACTTGTCCATGATTTCTGCCTTCCTCCCCTGGGGCAGTCCTGCTTGGTTGTGTAGGAGGCAAAGGAAACTGATGGCTTGGGAAAAGTCCTGTTGATATGAAACTAACCTGTTTAAAATTTAGTGAGATTCAAGTTGTCTCTGAAAAGTAACATTTAGGCTAGTCCCGTTGGATCGTGCTTCCACCCTACTATATGCGTAACCTGTTCCTACTATAAGCAGCACTCAGCATTTACATCTGGTTTTACAGGGACCAAGGACCCATTACCATTAATGATCTGCCAAGCCACACAACAGTTCTGTGGAGGCAGATAATGATGTCCAATTTACAGACAAAGAGGGTTAGATTTGAAGATGCACAGTACTTTTCCTGGGGCCAGATCCTTTTACCAGACACAGGGAAATACATTAGAATTTTCAAGTGTATAACTCTTGGCTTTTTTGCAAGCCATGCATCCTGTTGGGTGCATTCCAAAGATTGTGGATTCTATTGGTGGATACCAACTCATACACAAAAGAGAAACTGTAGGAATTCTGCCCAAAAAGGAGGCCGTGTCTTGCTAGACCCTCGGGTCTCTGTAGGGATGCACCTGTTGATGTCCTGTGGCCTCTTGTCCATCTTACCTGGTAAGGGGCTTCTCCCCTCCAACCCCCCCTCCCCCCACCTAATGGATCTTCCCTAAACCTAGCTTTTATCTGGTCAGTCCTTTGCTTGGAAGTTTCCAGAGTAAGAAATATGAATAAAGGGAACATGTGTACACAACTAGGGGGACAGTGAGTCCATTAGATCATTTCAGAAAACAATTTCAGAGAACCTAGGAAAGCTGGAGGCGCCCTGCCATCCAGAAGCCCTTGCATGTTCGCAACAGGCAACACACATAAGAACATCCTGGCAGCATTTTTATTAGAGCAGAAATATGGAAATCAATCCAAAGTTTCATTAATCAGATGAAAAAGTATGAGATATGTTCTCTAGTGGTGCTAGAGAACAATGGAGATATGTTCTCTAGTGGTGCTAGAGAACAATGGAGATGATATGTTCTCTAGTGGTGCTAGAGAACAATGGAGATGATATGTTCTCTAGTGGTGCTGGAGAACAATGGAGATGAATGAACCAGAGCCAACACCTCACTGTGGGTGAATCTCTAGAACACAAAGTTGAATGAAGAAGGAAAGTCATGGAAAAATATGCACAGTAAGATCCTATTTATATAAGGTTTGGAAATAGGTGAACTAAACAGTATCTGTGGGGAACAGACAAATGCAGTTAAACTATCAAAATATACAAGAGAATGATGAGTGTCTAAATCAGACTGAGTGGTTTCCTTTGAGGGGATGGGAGGGAGAGAGACCAGGGAGGGGTCTGCAAGGGTTTACTTCTTTGGTGATGTTCAGTTTCCTAAGCTGGGTAATAGGTCCCTAAGGATTCATTTTATTATTATCCTGCAAATCTTGCATCTGACTACACACAAACACCTGCATACATAAGTATTCTTTACTTTGCATGACATATTTTGTAATGAAAAAATACACAAATAAACCACCTCTAGGAAAACTTGCCTTTTCCCATAGCACCTCTGTCTAACTGGAAGACCCTTCCCAGTCTGGCAGCTCTGGCCTTGTAACATCAGCCAATGCTAGTATTACATTGTGCCAGGAACTCTCTTACGTTCTCTATGTCGTATTGCCATATTCAGTCCTAACAACTCTACAAGACAGGCATTATTATTATCCACATTTTATACATGAGGAAGCTGAGGCCCAGAGAGGTGAAGTGACCAATCCGAGTTAACGTGGTTAGTTCATGGCAGAGAGAGTATTGGAACCTATATGGCCTGATGGAAGAGTAGGAATATTGCTGATTTTTTTCCCTCTAGCTTTCCCTTCCTCTCTGGCTTTGCCTTTCCTCTTACTATTTCATGCACATTCCCACCTTTCCCACCCATACTCGCACGTGCCTGGTTCTCTTTGATCAGAATGGTCTTTCTCAAGTATATGCCACAAAACATCACAACCACAAGATCCTCCGTTTAAAAAATGGGAGTGCCACAGTCAGATAAATGGAGCAAACATTGAAAAGTAAAACCCACTCTCAGAAAGTTACAATGGTCATCAGCGATTAGATCTTCTAAGATGTTCTAAGAATCACTTGAGCCTAGGAGTTAGAGGCTGCAATAAGCTATGATTGCACCACTGTACTCCAGCTTGGGTGACAGAGTGAGATCCTGTTTCAGAAAACAAACAAAAAAACAAAACAAAAGAAAAAGGCATGCAGAATACACACACACACACACACACACACACACACACACACACACACACACAGAGTATATGTGAGGAAAAGATTTTGGATTGGTGAAATATTGAATATTGTGCTCTATTTGCTCTCCCCCCTCCTTGGATTTCTAATGTGAGGAGAAAAAATCTTCCTTCTCGTGATGGTTAATATTGAATGTCAACTTGACTGGATTGAAGGATGGAAAGTATTATTCCTGGGTGTGTCTGTGAGGGTGTTGTCAAAGGAGATTAACATTTGAGTCAGTGGACTGGGAAAGGCAGACCCACCCTTAATCTGGGTGGGCACAATCTACTCAGCTGCCAGCATGGCTGGAATAAAAGCAGGCAGAAGAATGTGGGGAGACTAGGCTTGCTGAATCTTCTGGCCTCCATCTTTCTCCCATGCTGGATGCTTCCTGCCCTCAAACATCAGACTCCAGGTGCTTCAGTTTTGGGACTAGGACTGGCTTTCTTGCTCTTTAGCTTGCAGGCAGCCTATTATGGGGCCTTATTTTGTGATCAAGTGAGTCAATGCTCCTGAATAAACTCCCCTTTTATATATACATTTACCCTATTAGTTCTGTCCCTCCAGAGAACCCTAATACACTTCTTCAACTTCATTTCTTTATACCCTCTAAGATTTTCCTATGTCTACCAAATTTATGCTCAGTGCAAAAATATAATTCATTCCTCTGTTCTTATTCCTTGTATTCATCTTCTATTGCCACTGTAACAAATCACCACAAATGTCGTGGCTTAAACAATACCAATTTATTATCTGACAATTCTGGAGGCCAGAAGTCTGACACAGGCCTCCAGGGGCTAAAATCAAAGGGTCAGCTGGCCTGTGTTCCTCCCAGGAGGTTCCAGGAGAGGCTCTGCTTCTTTGCTTTTTCCAGTGTCTGGAGGCCTCCTGGGGACCTTGGCTCCTGGCCCGTTTCTCTGGTTTCAAAGCCAGCAATGACCAGTCAATTCCTGATGCCGCCATCTTTCTTTAAAAACTCATGGGATTAGCTTGGGCCACCTGGATAATCTGGGATAATCTCCCCATCTTAACATCCTTCACTTAATCACGTCTGCAAAATCCCATTTGCAGTGTAAGGGAAAATATTCGCAGGCTCTGAGGATTAGGGCATCCGTATTTTTGGAGCCATTAGTCTGCTTACCACAGTGCCCCAACTTTCAGGAAGACTTTGAGGAGTGAGCAGAAGTCATTGTGTGACCAGGGAACATAATTCGGTGCAGAGTCAGCTGTGTTCCTCAAGCTCACTATGAGACCCTGAAAGTCCTAAGTCCAAGGAAATCCATGGGGAGTGTCGGTGATCTGGTTTGCCTCTGTGTTCCCACCCAGATCTCACCCTGAATTGTAACAATCCCTACGTGTCATGGGAGGGACCTGGTGGGAGGTAATTGAATCATGGGGGTGGGTCTTTCCCATGCTGTTCTCATGATGGTGAATAAGTCTCATGAGAGCTGATGGTTTTATAAAAGGGCAATTCCCCTGCACACACCTTCTTGCCTGCTGCCACGTAAGATGTGCCTTTGCTTCCCCTCTGCCTTCTGCCATGATTGTGAGGCCTCCCCAGCTATGTGGAACTGTGAGTCCATTAAATCTCTTTCCTTTATAAATTACTCAGTCTCAGGTATGTCCTTATTAGCATCGTGAGAACAGACTAATACAGTTGGAAAGGAGAATTTTGGAGGAGCCGTGTTCTTCTTGTCTTGGTCTGTGGATGTCTCATTAAGTATGGGAGGGTTTGTTCTTTTAGGAGAAATGTTGGTCTGTACTTTCAAAGTATTTGTGTTGCTTGGAAATTTGTATTGTTAACTTGTTAAGTAGGAAATTTGCTTAGTTAACTGTTACTGAGTGGGGCAGACCGAAAGTGTCTGGGTAGAGGCAGTTCCCTGGTGGATGCTAAGGAAGGGCCTGTATTTGGGGCTGGCCAGAATGCTAAAGGATAGGGCAGAGTAGTCTGTGGTCAATGCCAGCAGATGAGTCGTAGAGTATGATACAGGGATTGGCGTATCTGATGGGCGTGAAGAGGATGGCCACTGGGAGCACCAAGTACCCAGCAGGTGGGCAGTCAGGCAGCAGGCCACAGGGAAGCCTGTGGAGAAGGACTCTGGTCCTTAAGACAAAGGGGAGTAAACCAAGACAGCACCCAAGACCTACAGGGATGTTGCTATAAGGCCCTTGGCTGAGACACGAACTCGGGCACAGAGAACACAGCAGCAGCCCGTTTATCAAACTGGGATCCAGGGGGGATTGTGGCAGTGTTCCCCAATGGTGGGTCTGCTGGGTTACAGATAGTTCAATTCTGCATTATGTGGCTATTTCCTGAATATTGCAGGATGTTTGGTATCCCTGGTTCCCACCCACCAAATGCTGGTAACAACCCTAAGTCATTTTATCAATCATTTTGGGATAGTGCTCTAAGACATTTTCAAATGTCTCCTTAGGGGGTGGTAATGCTCCCAGGTGATACTGAAATATGACCAGCCTAAGGTTGGAATGGATCCCAGGACTAGGGGCAGCTATGAGCCTGGGGAATAACCCGCCAGCCCTAGGAGTGAGCAGATGTGTATATAGAGGTAGGCCTCATAAGAACGAGAGATACTGTTGTTGTTTTGTTGTTGATACAATGGAACTTATTTTTCAAGGTTTTTTGTAGTAATTTATGCTCTGGTTCCTCCATTCTCTCAACCATCTTCCTTTTTTTCCCTCCCTACTTGCAATGTTATTATTTTTTCTTTTCCATGGTGACTACCTTAGCTGTTGACTACCCTACCCTTGTTGTGTCTGTGGATGGTTGTAAGAGGTCCGTAAATGACTATTCTTTATCCTGTCCCTTCGTTGCATCAGCTGCTCTCCCTTTGCCTTCTGGAACATTCTTTCAAGCTCAGATCTGATCATTGTTGCCCAGTTAATGAGTCTTTTGGGGTCCCTACTGCCAGCCCAGTGAAGGCCAAACTTGGCTGGCACTGAAGACCCTTAGCCAGTCTTGCTGGGTGGTCTTCCAGCTTTATGTCCCAGCTCTAGAATCTACGATTCTTTTGGTTTCAAGGTCTTCATTCCCCCTGGCACACCCTTGGCCATTTGCTTCCACAACCTCTACATCATTAACGACCTATCCCATCTTTCCCTTTATGCATCTCCATCTTTTAAGGACTGATTCAAATGCCACCCTATCCATGAACAGTAAAGCACACTAATAGATATGATAAGGCTTCTCAATTTTTTTTTTTTTTTTTTTGAGATGGAGTCTCACTGTGTTGCCAGGCTGGAGTGTAGTGGCACGATCTCGGCTCACTGCAGCCTCCACCTCCCAGGTTCAAGCAATTCTCCTGTCTCAGCCTCGCAAGTAGCTGGGACTACAGGCGTGCACCACCACACCTGGCTAATTTTTGTATTTTTAGTAGAGATGGGGTTTCACCATGTTGACCAGGATGGTCTTATCTCCTGACCTCGTGATCCGCCCTTCTCAGCCTCCCAAAGTGCTTGGATTCCAGACATGAGCCACTGCGCCTGGCCTCAAAACTTTTTAAAAAGTATTAAATTACTGATTTTATGTGGTGTTCCTATGAACAGACATTATAAAGGTTTAGATGCTTCTCACCTTCTTTTAGCCATGAAATGGCATCCACGTTGATGCAAGGACCATATCTAGATTTGGGTAGTTAGTGGTGGAAAAAAGTAAGTCTTAAACATGAAACCACTTGGTTTCTCTCTCTCAATGTTGTTTTCTTCAAAAATAAAATATTGAGTTTTCTAATATGAAGGTGGTATTTTTTTATGTTTTTTTTTTTTTTTTTTTTTTTTTGAGACAGAGTCTCACTTGGTCTGTCACCCAGGCTGAAGTGCAGTGCTGTGATCATAGCTCACTGCAGCCTCGACTGCCCGGGCTGAATTGATCCTCCCACCTCAGCCTCCCGAGTAGCCGGGACTACAGGATGTGCCACCATGCCCTGCTAATTTTTTATTTTTGTTGAGATGGAGGTTTTGCTATGTTGCCTTGGCTGGTCTCGAACTCCTGGGCTCAAGTAATCCTTCTACCTTGGCCTCCCAAAGTGTTGGGATTATAGGCATGAGCCACCATGCTGGAGGTATTTTTAATTATGACAAGTTAAACTATTTTTAAAATTGTTGCTCATTATGTAAGATATCTACCCCAAGAGCATTTTACAAAAGTTAAAGAGAAGTCTGATTCAATAACTTTCATACTGTTGAGCTGGAAAATCTCGAGTAATAGATAAATCCACTCTGAACAGCAGAGGGCTCTTATGTACACAAAAAAATCTGACTGCTTTTAAAGAGCATCAGCACAGGTGTGTGAATCATATGTTCTCATCTGTGTGCCTCTATAGGTACGAGTGTCAACAGGTGTAATGACTGCTCACGGCCACCATCACTCATACCTTTCTATTTCCCAGTGTTGTTAGAAAGAGCAAAATGAGACAGCCTGTGGGAAAGTATTGTAGCAACTTTAAACCAAGATGCAAATGGGAAATATTATTATTAATCAGTAAAACTACGGAAGTAATAATTTCACAAGATTGCTGTAAGATGAATGAGCTAAGGCACACAGAGGTGTCTGTAAGCTGTAAGCTGCTGCACAAATGCTTATTTATTTTATTATTTTTTTAACTGCAGCCTCAAACTCTTGGGCTCGAGTGATTTTCCCCCCTCAGCCTCCCAAGTAGCTGGAACCACAGGCACGTGCCACCACACCTGGTACAAATGCTTGTTGTTTGTTGCCTGCTTGCAAGGGGCTCTCAGCTCTGTGTTTCCAGGCCTGGGCTCTCTCTAGAATTCCAGAGCTGCATCTATAATGTTCTGCTTGGAATCCCTTCTTAATGCCTAATAGGCATCTCAAAATTAATGGAGCTGAAGCTGAACTCTTGATCCACTCCCTACCCCACTTCAAAAAGAAAAAAAATCAATTAGTCCATCCCCAGTCTTCCCCATCTCCGTCAATGGCACCCAGCTGCTCAGGACACACATCAAATTTTTAATTCTGCTGTTTTTCTCATTTTGCTGAATCCAGAGTAGGTCTTGCCCACTCTCATTCTGAGGCACATCTCAACTCTGCCCTCCCTCTCCGTCCTCTGTGCTTCCAGCTAGCACGAGGCCCCACAGTTGCATCTGGACTCCTGCCAAGAGCCTCCTAATGGTTCTCTCTTCCTCCTCCAATCCATTCCTCAAACGCAGCAGGGTGTTCTTTCAAAACAAATCACATCATGCCACTCCCTTGCTTAAAACCCTCCCAAGTCTTCTCCATTGCACTTAAAATTAAAACCACCATCCTTTCCTTGGCTGAGAAGGTCCCACCTGGCCAAGACCCTTCCTACATTTGCAGACTCATCTCCCACCATGCTCTGTCCTCTACCCCACTCCAGCCCCTCTGTCCACGCTGTGGACACAGCAGGCATGGATTCCTCATCTTTTTGTGGCTGATTTCTTTGATGCATCCCATTCTTGGCTTAAATATCACCTCCTCAGATAGGTTCTCCCTCACCCACCAGTCTAAAGCAGTGACCCATTCTCTCTTTCTTTATTCACCCTACCTGAACTCTCTATGAAACATTTCCCAGTAGTTGGTATTACACACCAACCACATCATGTCCTTAATAAACCATTTATGTTCATATTTCATCTAGTGACATAATTTCATTAATGAGATCATTGAGCTGGTGTACCATACCTCTTTGGGATTACAGAATACAAGAAATGAATACAGAAAATGCTTTAAAAAATAAGCAATGACATGGGTTGTAATAGAAATAGCCACAACCTGTTAGTGTTCCCCCTCCACTCAGAGAATCAGTGACTTTAGAATGTTGGGGAAAAAGGTCAGTTGCGGTGGCTCACGTCTGTAATCCCAGCACTTTGGGAGGCCAAGGCAGGCAGATCACCCGAGGTCAGGAGTTCGAGACCAGCCTGGCCAACATGGTGAAACCCTGTCTCTACCAAAAATACAAAAAATTAGCCAGCATGGCAGTGGGCACTTGTAATCTCAGCTACTCGGGAGGCTGAGGCAGGAGAATCACTTGAACCTGGGAGGCGGAAGTTACAGTGAGCAGAGATTGCGTCATTGCACTCTAGCCTGGACAACAAGAGTGAAACTCTGTCTCAAAAAAAAAAAAAAAAAAAAGAATATTGGGGAAAAAATCCACGCAAAATATGACTACAAATGAGTTATCCATCAACATCACCAGTGTTGAATCAGACTTCTTACTTTAGGAATATCCCTGACTTATTTTGTGTGCTCTTCCCTCCAGTTATCATCAAATATTTATCAAGCATCTACTCTACCAAATGCAGAGGAAATCATGAGAAATAACAGCAGCCCGCTAGGACCACTTCCCCTGCACCTTTTTCTCTCCCCTCTCCATCACTCCCCTCTTCCTTGTGTGAAAACATAATTTGTGAATACATAGAATGTTCTAAGCCTGTTCCTAAATGCATGTTTTGCTTATTTGGGGAGGCAGCAGCAATTACTAGGCAGTTGAATCAATTATGATAATGATTTGAAGTGACTATTTTAACTAATACATGGTCTTGGGGAAGTGCTATATTCACCTTTTAAAAAGTGAATCCATTGTAGTCCTGGAAAAATTAACCAAGTCTGTACATGCCAATGGCAGTCTCTTGGAAAATTTGCAAGGCAAGTAACCCACATGTTTGGGACCCGCTCACCTTCAGACATCCTCTTCCTGGCCCAGATGTGTCTGCCTTCTGGTAAGCCCCTCCAGCTGTAAAATCCCCTCCACCCCCACCCCCGAAACTATCCTTCTTCAGAGGCTTCTCCTCCAGTGCCACGTCTCCCTTTCCATCTTCAATGAAAACTCCTATGTATTTGCAGTAATGTTTGATAAAGGTCATTTATACACATGTGTGAATGACTGATAGTCTTAACTCACCAGGTTATACTTTTTCTTTGAAAGAGAACTTTAACGAAACTCTAATTCGGAAAAAGCTATTAGCAAAATATTTTAGAGCAAGGTATTGGGAGCCTCTCTTTATGAGCCGTATTACCTTGGGCAAGTGACATAACCTCTCTGTGCTTCATTTTCTTACGTGTAAATGGGGATTGTAAAACTCATAAGGTTGCTGTCAGGATTAAATTAATGTATGTAAAGCACTTAGAATAGAGCTGGGCACAAAGAAATGCTACGTATATATTAGCTATTACTGCCACTGCCACCCCCACCATCACCACCACCACCACCACCATCACCATCATAGTCACAGCCACCACCACCATCATCACCACCACCACTATCACCACCATCATCACCATTATTATCAGCACCATCACCACCACCATCACCATCATAATCACAGCCACCACCACCATCACCACCACCACCACCACCATCATCACCATTATTATCAGCACCATCACCATCACCATCACCATCATAATCACAGCCACCACCACCATCACCACCACCACCACCATCACCACTATCACCATCATAATCACAGCCACCACCACCATCACCACCACCACCACCACCATCATCACCATTATTATCAGCACCATCACCATCACCATCACCATCATAATCACAGCCACCACCACCATCACCACCACCACCACCATCACCACTATCACCATCATAATCACAGCCACCACCACCATCACCACCACCACCACCACCACCACTATCACCACCATCATCACCATTATTATCAGCACCATCACCACCACCATCACCACCATCATCATAATCACAGCCACCACCACCATCATCACCGCCACCACCATCACCACCATCACCATCATAATCACAGCCACCACCACCATCATCACCACCACCATCACCACCATCACCGCCACCACCATCACCACCATCATCACCACCACCATCATCACCATCATCACCATTATCACCATCACCACCACCATCACCATCATTAGCAGCTATTTAATCACCACCACCACCACCATCACTGCCACCACCATCACCACCATCATCACCACCACCAACACCATCATCACCATTATCACCATCACCACCACTACCACCATCACCATCATTAGCAGCTATTTAATCACCACCACCAACAACAACAACAACACCAACATCACCACTATCCCCATCACCACCACCACCGTCATCATCACTGACTACCACCATCACCACCACTATTATTATCATCACCACCACCACCATCATCATCATTACCAACTATTACCATCACCACCACCACCATCATCATGACCACCATCATCATCACCAACTACCACCATCACCACCACCATCATGAACCCCCACTACCATCACCACCACCACCATCATCAACCCCCACTACCACCACCACTACCACCATCATCAACCCCCACTACCATCACCACCACCACCATCATCAACGCCCACTACCACCACCACCACCACCATCATCAACCCCCACTACCATCACCACCACCGCCATCATCATCACCACACCACCACCATCACCACCATCACCACCACCACCACCACCACCACCATCACCACCACCACCACCACCATCACCACCACCACCACCACCATCACCACCATCACCAGCATCACCACCACCACCATCATCATCACTGACTACCACCATCACCACCACTATTATTATCATCACCACCACCACCACCACCATCACCACCATCACCATCATAATCACAGCCACCACCACCATCATCATCACTGACTACCACCATCACCACCACTATTATTATCATCACCACCACCACCACCATCACCACCATCACCATCATAATCACAGCCACCACCACCATCACCACCACCACCACCATCACCACCATCACCATCATAATCACAGCCACCACCACCATCACCACCACCACCACCACCATCACCATCACCACCATCACCGCCACCACCATCACCACCACCATCACCATCACCATCATTAGCAGCTATTTAATCACCACCACCACCACCATCACTGCCACCACCATCACCACCATCATCACCACCACCATCAACACCATCAACACCATTATCACCATCACCACCACTACCACCATCACCATCATTAGCAGCTATTTAATCACCACCACCACCAACAACAACAACACCAACATCACCACTATCCCCATCACCACCACCACCGTCATCATCACTGACTACCACCATCACCACCACTATTATTATCGTCACCACCACCACCATCATCATCATTACCAACTATTACCATCACCACCACCACCATCATCATGACCACCATCATCATCATCACCAACTACCACCATCACCACCACCACCATCATGAACCCCCACTACCATCACCACCACCACCATCAACCCCCACTACCACCAGCACCATCATCAACCCCCACTACCATCACCACCACCACCATCATCAACGCCCACTACCACCACCACCACCACCATCATCAACTCCCACTACCACCACCACCACCATCATCAACCCCCACTACCATCACCACCACCGCCATCATCATCACCACCACCACCACCATCACCACCATCACCACCACCACCACCACCACCACCATCACCACCACCACCACCACCATCACCACCACCACCATCACCACCATCACCACCCCCACCACCACCACCACCACCACCACCACCACCATCACCACCACCACCACCACCATCACCACCACCACCATCACCACCATCACCACCCCCACCACCACCACCACCACCACCACCACCACCATCATCACCACCACCACCACCACCACCACCACCACCATCACCACCACCACCATCACCACCATCACCACCACCACCATCACCACCACCACCACCACCATCACCACCACCACCACCACCATCACCACCACCATCACCACCATCACCACCACCACCATCACCACCACCACCATCACCACCATCACCACCACCACCACCACCACCACCATCACCACCACCACCACCACCACCACCACCACCACCCCCACCACCATCACCACCATCACCACCACCATCACCCCCACCACCACCACCATCACCATCATCACCACCACCACCACCATCACCACCATCACCACTACCACCACCACCATCATCAACGCCCACTACCACCACCACCACCACCATCAACCCCCACTACCACCACCACCACCACCATCATCAACCCCCACTACCATCACCACCACCGCCATCATCATCACCACCACCACCACCACCATCACCACCACCACCACCACCACCACCATCACCACCACCACCACCACCACCACCATCACCACCACCACCACCACCATCACCCCCACCACCATCACCACCACCACCACCCCCACCACCATCACCACCATCACCACCACCACCACCACCATCACCACCACCACCACCCCCACCACCACCACCACCCCCACCACCATCACCACCATCACCACCACCATCACCACCACCACCACCACCATCACCATCACCACCACCATCACCACCATCACCACCACCACCACCACCACCACCACCACCATCACCACCACCACCACCACCATCACCACCACCACCATCACCACCACCACCACCACCACCACCATCACCACCACCACCACCACCATCACCACCACCACCACCACCACCCCCACCACCATCACCACCATCACCACCACCATCACCACCACCACCACCACCATCACCATCACCACCACCATCACCACCATCACCACCACCACCACCACCACCACCACCACCATCACCACCACCACCACCACCATCACCACCACCACCATCACCACCACCACCACCACCACCACCATCACCACCACCACCACCACCATCACCCCCACCACCATCACCACCACCACCACCCCCACCACCATCACCACCATCACCACCACCACCACCACCATCACCACCACCACCACCCCCACCACCACCACCACCCCCACCACCATCACCACCATCACCACCACCATCACCACCACCACCACCACCATCACCATCACCACCACCATCACCACCACCATCACCACCACCACCACTACCATCACCACCACCACCACCACCATCACCACCACCACCATCACCACCACCACCACCCCCACCACCATCACCACCACCACCACCACCATCACCACCACCACCACCATCACCATCACCACCACCATCACCACCATGACCAGCATCACCACCACCACCATCATCATCACTGACTACCACCATCACCACCACTATTATTATCATCACCACCACCACCACCACCACCACCATCATCATCACCATCCCTGCCACCACCATTATCACCCCCCCAACTACCACCGCCACCACCACTGTATTAGTCCATTCTCATGCTGCTAATTAAGACATACCCGAGACTGGGCAATTTACAAAGGAAAGAGGTTTAATTGATTCATAGTCCAGCATGGCTGGGGAGGCCTCAGGAAACTTACAATCATGGTGGAGGGGAAGCAAACACATCCTTCTTCACATGGTGGCAGGAAGAATTGCCGAGCAAAGAGGGAAAAGCCCCTTATAAAACCATCAGATCTCGTGAGAATTCACTCATTATCACGAGAACAGCAGCATGGGGGTGACTGCCCCCATGATTCAATTACCTCCCACCAGGTCCCTCCCACGACATATGGGGATTATGGGAACTACAATTCAAGATGAGATTTCAGTTGGGACACAAATCCAAATTGTACTAACCACTATCATCACCCCCCACTACCACCACCACCACCACCACCATCATCATTACCATCATCACCACCACTACCACCATCATCATCAAAGCTTCTTTTCTCCATTACTTCAGAAGGTCTTGGGGCAGCGGCTTTATTTTCCCCTTTCCTTCGGTAAATTCAGTCTTGTGTGTCTGCTGCTTATTAACATCTCCACCAGGGGGCAGGCTGTGGAAGAAAAAGGTTCAATGCAAGACTTTTACTCTGTCCTTGAATTTCGGAGCTGCCAGTGTATGAATTCTTCCAGACTCTCCCTGACAGAAACCATCTTTATATATCCGCTAAGCAGTTCTATTTTTTAATTTCTCTATCACAGAGAGTTCCTCTTGTTCCGTGAAATATGTATGGTTTTGAATATTTGAACCCGATGTTTTCGTCTTTGCTCTAACTTCTGAAATGTTTTGCCAAATGTGGGAAAGTGAAGCTAGATATGAGTCAATTGCATTTTTTTCCTGCCAAAAAGTGATTTCAATTTTCAGCTGCAGACATAGGCAAAAGGTGTCTAGGATAAGAGAGTTTACACTTCTGGGCCAGCAAACATGGTGGCATGCAGGCCACACTTCCCTCCTCTGTGCTCACAGATGGCATGGTTGATAGATGATGGCAATCTTCCTCGCTGAGTCCAAAGGCAGTTCTAGACACTTTCTCAACACACCACTTCAGTCAGCTTCTAGCGATCAATGGCACTTGAGATAAAACCAACCTGGCATTTCTGAGATGTTCTACGTCACACTCCTTCCATCACTCTCCATTTGAAGCATAGTGTTTGGGTCAGGGCATTCTATTTTCAGAAGAATATTTGTGCAGTGATGCTTAATGAGGGCAGCTCTCCTCCCAGGGTGTGCAAATCTGTGGCCATTTCTTAGTAATCACAGCCAGTGGGGACACACCTGGCACATGGTAGGTGGGAGCCAGGATTGCTTATTCACCCTGTGAGGTGTGAGGTTTTCCCTCATGATGAAAACTTCTCTCCCAGCCTGTGCTAGTTTTGAGTATCTTGTTGGTCATTTATATAGGTGAAAAACCTGTTGATAATAATCTAATGCCAGACCTGAACTCTATTTTGTATCTAACACACATTATTTTCCTGTGCTTTTAATACACACAGAATTTCCCAGTTGTATAACTATCACATAAATTGAAATCTAGCACTCTGTTTTGCAGAAACTTCCCCAAGAGTTGCTTACCGTTTCTGAAAATTGCCTCACCAATGACAGCACTGCCCCTGGGATCTGAGTTGCCAAAGCAGCACACTGGGTTCAGCGTGCACGGGTAGTGGTCCTGTTCACAGGGATTTTACATGCAAGGCATGCATCTGACTTCTTACTGACGTCTTCTATTGTAGTCACATTGACATGGATGTGTGGTGGTTATTTATGGATTCTAGTTCAGACAACAATAAAAGAGGTGGTTCCAATATTTGGTCTAGAAAGAGAGTCCACTAGGCTGGGTGTGGTGGCTCACGCCTGTAATCCCAGCACTTTTCAAGGCCGAGGTGGGTGGATCACCTGAGGTCAGGAGTTCGAGACCAGCTTGGCCAACATGGTGAAACCCCGTCTCTACTAAAAATACAGAAAATTAGCCGGATGTGGTGGCAGGTGCCTGTAATCCCTGCTCCTCAGGAGGCAGAGGCAGGAGAATCGCTTGAACCTGGGAGGCAGAGGTTGCAGTGAGCTGAGATTGCGCCATTGCACTCCAGCCTGGGCAACAAGAGTGCAACTCTGTCTCAAGAAAAAAAAAAAAAAAAAAGAAAAAAAAAGAGAAAGAGAGTCCACTAGATAGAGACAAAGGGTTGCTTTTCTTATCTCTGTTGAAGAAGGGGGTGCAGGCATTATATGCTGGCCTTCGTGTAAAATGCTAAGCTGGGGGTGGATGTGCATGAGTGAATGTGTGTGTTTAGTGTTTTAGTTTTTTTTTTTTTTTTTTTTTTTGAGACAGAGTCTTTCTCTGTTGCCCAGGCTGGAGTGCAGTGATGCAATCCCAGCTCACTGCAACCTCTGCCTCCCAGGTGCAAGTGATTCTCGTGCCTCAGCCTCCTGAGTAGCTAGAATTACAGGCACGTGCCACCACGCCCGGCTAATTTTTTTTTGTATGTTTAGTACAGATGGGGGTTTCACCATGTTGGCCAGGCTGATCTCAAATTCCTGACCTCAAGTGATCTGTCGGCCTCGGCCTCCCAAAGTGCTGCTATTACAGGTATGAGCCACCACGCCCGGCCCTAGCGTTTTTTTTTTTTTGTTGTTTTTTTTTATAATAGTGGTAACTGACTTAGGCTGACCCACTTCCACTCTTTCCAGATCCAAAAAATGCCAGAAGCACAGATTTTGGGGAGACACATCATTTGGAAGAGGCATTGCCCTGGTTCATGATGGGCCATGTAAGATTCACTGATCTATGTGGGATCCAAGAAACCAATGGCCGTTCGTTTCTATCATGCTCTAAGAATTTTGGGTCTTCAAATCACTTTTAAGTTTATGACCTCTAAGAATAGATTTAGAAATGACATCTTATGGCCGAGTATGGTAGTTCATGCCTGTAATCACAGCACTTTGGAAGTCTGAGGTAGGGGGACCTCTTGAAGCCGGGAGTTCAAGACCAGCTTGGGAAACATAGCAAGACCCCATCTCTAAAATTAAAAAAAACAACTCACTGAACATGGTGGCACATGCCTGTAGTCCCAGCTACTTTGGAGGCTGAGACAAGAGGGAGGCTAAGGCAGGGGGACTGTTTGAGTCCAGGAGTTCAAGGCTACAGTGAACTATGATTGCAACACTGCACCCTTAAGGGTATCAAAAAACAAGTCATCCCTTATGGTATCAAAAATCTGGAAACAGCATTCTTTTTTGATACAGCAACCTCCTAGGTATTTATTCTGAAAAAAATATTGGGAAAATGTGCAAAGATGGATAAACAGTTTGCATTATCAGTAAAGAAACAGGAAGAAAAATCTAGCTGTTGAGCAATAGAGCACCGATTAAGTGAATTAGTTACATTTATCTATCTATCTATCTATCTATCTATCTATCTATCTATCTATTTATTTATTTGAGATGGAATCTCACTTGGTCACCCAGGCTAGAGTGCAGTGGCGCGATCTTGGCTCACTGCAAGCTCCTCCTCCCAGGTTCACGCCATTCTCCTGCCTCAGTCTCCCAAGTAGCTGGGACTACAGGCGCCCGCCACCATGCCCGGCTAATTTTTTTTTTTTTTTTTGTATTTTCAGTAGAGATGGGGTTTCACTGTGTTAGCCAGGATGGTCTTGATCTCCTGACCTCGTGATCCGCCCCTCGGCCTCCCAAAGTGCTGGGATTACAGGCCTGGGCCACCGCGCCCGCCCTAGTTACATTTATTTATTTATGAGATGGAGTCTCGCTCTGTCACCCAGGCTGGAGTGCAATGGCATGATCTCAGCTCACTGCAACCTCTGCCTCCTGGGTTCAAGAGATTCTCCTGCCTCAGCCTCCCAAGTAGCTGGGATTACAGGCATGCGCCACGACACCTGGCTAATTTTTGTATTTTTAGTAGAAACGGGGTTTCGCTACATTGGCCAGGCTGGTCTCCAACTCCTGACCTCAGGTGATCCACCTGCCTTGGCCTCCCAAAGTGCTGCGATTACAGGCACGAGTCACCGCACTCAGAAGTTACATTTAGATACTGGAGAACTATCCACCATTAAAATTAAATTTATATTTAGTAAAATGGAAGGGCAAAACTAACATATTTAGTGGTGATAGACTATATGTATATTATTACTCAATTCAAAACTTTTATATATTTACATATAAAAAGTTCTGGAAGGACATTGATCAATGGCAAGGGGAGAAATTAAATGCCATTAAATTTCTTTTCTGTTTCCAAAAAATTTTCATAATAGTTATGTATTAAGTATATAATTTCAAAATTAATATATTTTCCCCCAAACATTTAAAATAAACAAACTTAGTCTATATGCTTGCTGTATTAATTTGCTAGGACAGCCCCCACAGAGTACCACAGCCTGGGCAGCTTAACCAAGAGATCATTTTCTTGTGATTCTGGAGGCCGAAAGTCAGAGCTCAAGGTGTCAGCATGGCTGGTTTCTTCTGAGGCTTCTCTGTTTGGCTGTAGATGGCTGTCTTCCTCATGTGTCTTAACACTGTCTTCCTCCTGTGTGTTCCAATCTGTTCCTAAAATGACAAATGTAACTTTGGATTAGGCACCCCCCCCACCGATGACCTGATGATTTAACTTAATGATCGTTTAAGACTCTATGTCCAAGTCCAGTTACCTTCGGAGGTACTCGGGGTTAGGACCTACACATATGAATCTTAGGGAGGACTCAATTCTGCCCCTACTCTTGCCTTCTAAATAAAATATGGAAGCCTTATAGTTTTCACAGGAAACACCTTCTGTTAATAAATATTAGCATGACTTTCTCCAAATGTTGAAAGGCCTTGGAGGGGCAGGAGGCCCAGGCCTGGAGAAGCAGGTGTATTTTGCAAACACACCCCAGGAGGTTCTGATTCAGCCTCACTCTCATTGTGATCCACTGGTTTAAATGTTAGCTTAAAACAGCATTTATCTTTTCACAAATAGCAATGACAGAAAGGACTTTTGTGATGATTTAACCCGTTCATTTTTATTCATCAGGAAAGGGAGAGCTCAGCTGGTGAAATGACTTCTCCAAGGTCTCCCAGGTTGTGAGGGTAGAGCTAGATCACCTACCAACATCCTCAAAACTCCATCCACTGCTCTTCCTATGGTTAGATTCGTCAATTTTACAAGATTATTTATTTCCCTGCCTTTTCTAACCAAGAGAGATGTGGTTTTTGTGGATAAGATGCTTACATGGTTTTGTTGCCTTTGCTGCCGGAGGCACATAATGGGTTGAGGAGGTGAGACCCAATGTAAATATGCCTGGTATTCAATCTGGAGTGTCGTGGTATCAAGAAGATGCAGATAACTTGGAAGAGGTTTACAGGAGATCAGCTAAAATGATGAAATGAGGGAAGAGTGAAGCAGATAAGGAGGGAATCCTTCACGAGGCAGCCGGTTGGCTGGAAGAAAGCAGACTGCAGGACTTCCCTGAATATTTTCAAGCTGGGACAAAGAGGGGATGTAATTACTTTTGCATCCTGGTGGGTCTAAAAAAAATACACTGAGAGTAGATACAAAGAAAGAAAACTACTTTGTGCCAACGCGGAGGGCAGCCAATCATTTTACCTTAACTTTGTTGACTTCAGCTTGGAGACATTCTGTTTTTCACTTTGGCTGGCAGCTAGGATGATCCACTGTCCTAGTTTGCCTGGGATTAAGGATTTTCCTGGGATGCAGGACTGTCAGTGCTAAAACCAGGACAGTCCAGGGTAAAACGGGACAGTCGGTCACCCTAGTGATCACACTGATCATTGCCTTGCATGTGAAGATCGTAATCTAGGTCCTAGATTAGATCCACCTCAGGGACACTAGAATATAAGAGCAAGTTTCCAGAAGTTCTATTTGCATGAGAATGCCAGATCTACTTAGAGACACTGTAAAGAGATCCCTCGGACTCATGAGTGAGCCTCAGAACACCTAGTTGAGCAGTTCTTTTTTTTTTCTTTTTTTTGGGGGGTTGGGGGGACGGAGTTTCGCTCTTGTTGCCCGGGGTAGAGTGCAATGGCGTTATCTCTGCTTGCTGTAACCTCCGCCTCCTGGGTTCAAGCGACTCTCCTGTCTCAGCCTCAGCCTCCTGAGTAGCTGGGATTACAGGCGCCTGCCACCATCTGGCTAATTTTTGTATTTTTAGTAGAAATGAGCTTTCACCATGTTGGCCAGGCTGGTCTTGAACTTCTGACCTCAGGTTATCCACCTGCCTAGGCCTCCCAAAGTGCTGGGATTACAGGTGTGAGCCACCACACCTGGCTTAGTTGAGCAACTCTGCTCATAGAGTGATGAAGCCTGCCATCAAGGGGCATATGAATGTTTCAGAAGGTGAGGGAACATGGCTTGAGGTTGCCCAGAATGACTTGTCCTGGGGCTTCTTTTCAGGTGTAGTGACCAGCATGTTTGATGCAGTACTAGATGGTCTTCCTCAGATCCCCTTTGGCCTACTCAAAAAGAGTGAGTCCACCTCTAGGGCTCTGACTACGGAGGGAGGACAGCGTCAGTGTTGAGGGCTCTGCAGTAGCAGTGAGAGAAGGGTTTGCACAGTGGAGCTGGAAGCGGGGGGATGCCTAGTCACTTTTCAGTAGCAAAAACACCAGCCATCAAGCCAGGCCATCAGATGATGGAAAAAACAGAATGAAAACAAAGAGAACAGCAACATCGCATGAGAAAGAATATGAGGCTTCTCTGGAAAGGGAGGACCTTTGGTGGAAACTTAGAAGCACAGTAATAAAACCTTGCGAGCTTCCTTCAAGCCAGATCAGATCTCTAATCTTTACCCAAGCTGTAAACGTCTAAACAAGCCCTGATCTTCCAGTACAGAGATACTGGGGGCCTGGTGCCCTGGAGTTGGATGGTCCATTGGAAGGAAGAGGCAATGGTCTGTATCCGAAGCAAGAATCAAGATGGAAACAGGTTTTTAAAATATGAAAACAGAAAGAAGAGAGAGAAATTTAGTTTAAGGCAACCTAGCCATGAATATCAGAACGGAGGTGTGGGTCAGGTTTTGGAATGGACATTTAGTTATCATTCTCACATGTGCTGAGTCAGTCAGTATTTTTAGCTGTATGCAAGATAAAATGATGGGCTGGTTTAAGCAGAAAAGTAGTTTGCTACAAGTGTAACAGGTAGCTCATAGAAGCCTCTGGAGGACGGAAGAACTTGGGGCTAGAAAGCAATGGGGAAAACACCCAAGATTGCACCACAGAGAGGACAGTGTGATGTTGCAGCCTGCCCTGCAGGAAGCCTTGGTAGCCCATGCTGACCCAAGAACTCAGTGTCTCTACTCACACACGTCTCTGCTGGTTCTGCGGCAGCCTCAGCCTCCATCTCGATCCTCCTGCCATCACAGCACACCCCGACAGAATTCACTACCTTTCTGGCCTCATGGCAGCGCTTGCAAATCCAGGTGTACGTGGCTGATCCAAAGAATCTGGGTCCAATGAGGCTGGGGCAGAAAATATTCACCATTTTCAGCATCTGTCATGGATGGCTGCCTTTGCACCCCTCAGAAACTCATAATGTCGGGGGAATTGGAGGCTGGGGAATAAAAGAATGAGAGTGGTTCTTTAACACGCCCCTGTGGGCAGCGCAATGTCAGCATATACTCTTATTCCCACACTTATACTTCCCATCTAACTTAAGACAACTGTCATTCATGCCACCAGAATACATTTTCCCTCTTAAAGTACAGTTGAATCAGAGTCTCCTCTGCTTTGTGTCCACCTTAGAGTTCAGGATCTCCATGGCTTTTCTTTTTCTTTTTTTTTTTTTTTGAGACGGAGTCTCGCTCTGTCGCCCAGGCTGGATTGCAATGGCGCGACCTTGGCTCACTGCAACCTCTGCCTCCCAGGTTCAAGCAATTCTCCTGCCTCAGCCTCCCAAGTAGCTGGGATTACAGGCACCTGCTACCACTCCCAGCTAATTTTTTTTATATTTTTAGTAGAGACAGGGTATCACCATGTTGGCCAGGCTGGTTTTGAACTCCTGACCTCAAGTGATCTGTCTTCAGCCTCCCAAAGTGCTGAGATTACAGGTGTGAGCCACTGCGCCTGGCCTCTGAGGCATGACTTTTCATCCTCCATTCTGTCCTGATCCCCTCTTGATGTTCTATAACCTACGGGTAAATCTATAAAGGCAACTACCACCACACATCCCATATAAAACAGTGAGAGAAAGAGAGAAAAAAGGAGAAAAAATTAATTAAAGTATCAGTATATATGTTTTAGTGAGGAAGAAAATTATAGTGCTTGTATCTATACCTGGTCAGGAAAATAACGTTGGTAGATACATCTTCCCTCCTCCAGTACCATGTTTTTTGAACTCAGCCAGCATCTCACCTGGTTGGAGTTCTGCACCTGATGGAAGGATACAAACCTTCATTCCCAAGAGTGCTGAGATCTTGTCTGATCGTGCTTGAAGAGGGTTACTCTGGTTCTCAATTGGCTTTTACCACTGGTCATGGCACTATTAGGAGACAGCCCAGGAATCCCATGGGTTCTGCACTCTTCCAAGTTGCCCTGAGTTTATAGTGGCAGCCTCATTTCCCCTTGATAGTCAGGGGACAGTCAACTAACATTGCATCTCTTTTTTTCCATTTGCCCATCTTTTTCTGGGTGACGGTGTAGAATGTAGGATCAGGGACTGACACACGCAGCAGCTCATTGACTTGTCTCTTTTCTGTTGTGTGTGTTCTTTGGATATAAGCAGCATGTGTGGTGGATGGTGATGCTGACCAAAAAATGGCAGGTGCAGAAAGCAAATCCAAATCCAGAATTACTGTCTGTATCAGTGAGGACAGATGCTGGTGCCTCATGATAGAGGGGGCTGAATACAGTCAGTCTGCCACCTGGAGACAGGCTGGCCCATCTGAGAAAGACACAATGTTACAGGATAAAGGATGGTTCATGCTGCTTGCAAGTTGGGCCTCAGCACTGGAAGTCTCCAAATTAGCTGTGGTGAAGGGAAATCAATGCCTTTGAGTCCCTCAGTTGGTTCCATTTCTACCTCCATGGCCACTTTGCATATGAGCCCATCAAACAGTGAGGTGGCTGGGAAGGAAGTTGACTGATATCTACAGGGCTGATAATTTTGTCCACTGGTTTATTCGTTACCTTTCCCACTGTGGAGTAAAGGTCTTTGGGAGAGAGTACACTTTTTGGAAACTTTTCTAGATGCCGATCCACATACCTCCTCAAACCTCCCTGTGGCTAATTCTCCAATCTTGTTCCTTCCATGTTCATGACCATCTATCCAAACATTAGCCACATCCTGAAGCCCAAGAGTCTGATAATGCTTTTGCACCTCAAGTTCTCTCACTGTCCAGCAAGAGTGGCCAACAAAGTGCTCCACTCACGCTTCCATCCTCTGAGATGGGTTCCCTTTACCCGCAGCCTTTAGGGCCATTCAAGAGTGAGGATATAGAGCCGGTTGTTTAATTCTGGTTGGAGCAAGTGGATTAAGCAGATCCATCTCAGGCCACGCTTGGCTTTAAGCTGTCATAGGGAACGCCCCATGGGGCTGGAGGTGTGAGTGGAGAGAAGGGTGGCGGCACGGCAGGGGTGAGGCTGCTGCTCATGGAACAACCGGTGTCATCACAACCTGCTTAAGCACCCGCTTGACTGTCCCTCTGCCATTGATGATGGAGCTCTGTGGATCACCCCAGACTTTTGTTAAGGCAGAAAAACTGACCACTTCAACCGGGGCAATCCAGATCATGTGGCCATTTGGCATTCAACAATGCCACCAACATCGTTGAACTGCTGGCTAGGATCTAGTCTTTTTTTTTTTTTTTTTGAGACAGAGTCTCACTCTGTCACCCAGGCTGGAGTGCAGTGACGTGATCCTAGCTCACTGCAACCTCCGACTCCTGGGTTCAGGCAATTCTCCTGTCAGCCTCCCGAGAAGGTGCGACTATAGGCACAGGCCACCACGCCCAGCTAATTTTTGTATTTTTAGTAGAGATGGGGTTTCACCATATTGGTCAGGCTGGTCTCGAATTCCTGACATCAGGTGATCCACCCACCTCGGCCTCCCAAAGTGTTGTGATTACAGGCATGAGCCACTGTGCCCGGCCCAGGAATCAGTCTTATTGCAACAGTTTGCACCACCAGCAAGGGTTCACTGTCATCCCCACTTGCCTGTATCACTTGGTCTTAAAGCAAATTGCACTGTGATTATATGAGGCCCAAGCAACCTAGGATCACATGCCTACGCCTGACTGTGAGGGTAGCTGGGAAAGAAAATATCTTGTGTTTTCAGCTTCTGTAGTGGGTGGGTAGACAAGCTTTATAAAAAGGGATTTTCTCCAATTACTAGAAGGGGATTCAGACGTTAGGCAGTCAAAATATCTCCAATATATGTTTCCTCTGCCCTTTTTGAAAAAATACAGAAAAATTTAAAGAAGAACATAAGAATAAAATGTAACCCAATAACTCAGAAATAAAAAATTTATTAAAATTTAGATGCGTTTCTTCCACATATCCTCTAATGAATATTTGTCTTATAAGAACAAATATTTCATGAGGTCAGGGATGTCATCTGTTTTATTTGCCACTGACTTCATATTAATAAATGCATGCCTAAATGAATGGTTGTTTCATAAATCTTCAACTAGTATTGCAATCATTTTTCATTATTAATAACGACCTTTATGCAATCAGTTTTAATGGCTAGGTAAGGTTTTATCCAATGAATGTAATATTACATTTCTAGTGAGCTGGGTCTGGTCTGAGAATGACACTGCTGGGAAATGAAGTGACTCTTGCCATTCCTTGCCTCTTCTGCAGGCTTTTCTTTACTTCTTTTTTTTTTTTTTTTTTTTTACAGTATCTCACTGTGTCATACAGGATGGAGTGCAGTGGCATGATCTCGGCTCACTGCAACCTCCACCTCTGGGATTCAAGTGATTCTCATGCCTCAGCCTCCCGAGTAGCTGGGATTACAGGCATGTGCCACTATGGCCTGGCTAATTTTTCTGTTTTAGTAGAAATGGAATTTCACCATGTTGGCCAGGCTGGTCTGGAACTCCTGGCCTCAAGTGATCCACCGCCTTGGCCTCCCAAAGTGCTGGGATTTCAGGCATGAGCCACCGTCCCCAGCCATCTGCAGGCTTTTCAAACTTGCCTGAAAGTGACAGCATTCACTACTTGCCTCTTATCATAAATCTTGATTTTCCCCCAAACCAAAGTGGTCTGAGGAAGCAAAGGCTAATTATTTGCAATGGATCAGGGCTTGAACACTTAAGTCTTTTGTGGCAGAAGCAGAAATTCAATTAACAAAACTGTTTCGTGGTTGTTGGCTTGTTTGTGACACTCCTGAGGTTCTGGTGAAGAAGCAGAACACAGATGCAAATACAACAATGATGATGTGTTGATCAACTCGTGGATAGACATTGTTCTAAGTGCTTCACATATGTTATCTCATTGAGTTTTCACAACAACCCTATGAAGTATTATCCCCCAAGGTATAGAGAAGGTTTCACATTGCTGGTGTAATCCCAGTCTGCAGCAAGACGATCTGACTCATTGACATCATTCTAGGTGTGGTCTCAAATGAGCTTATTCAAGTGCATTTTTGGCAAAGAAGGACGTGAATAAAAAGCACCGAGAAATGAGTGGGTTTTTTTCTCTTAAAATGATGGCAGGGGCTGGGCATGGGGTGGATCATGCCTGTAATCCCAGCACTTTGGGAGGCCGAGGCGGGCGGATCACGAGGTCAAGAGATGGAGAGCATCCTGGCCAACATGGTGAAACCCCGTCTCTACTAAAAAATACAAAAATTAGCCAGGCATGGTGGTGCTCACTGTAGTCCCAGCTACTCGGGAGGCTGAGGCAGGAGAATCGCTTGAACCTGGGAGGTGAGGTTGCAGTGAGCTGAGATCATGCCACTGCACTCCAGCCTGGCGACAGAGCAAAACTCCATCTCAAAATAAATAAATAAATAAATAAATAAATAAATAAATAAATAAATAAATAAATAAAATGATGGCAGGATGTATAACTCCTGTTGGGAACCACAGAAGCCCCTAGCTATTTAGAACAGGTTGAAAGACCTTTAATGATTTCTTTGGGAGAAGAGCTTCTTGGCAATTCAGGAAGACAGGTTGGTAACTTGGGGTTTACAGAGAATCTCCTTGCCCTGTTCTTTCTTCTTTGGCTCTAGAAACCCAAACAGGGCACCTCCTGAACTGGAATGAGAGAAGTACTCTCTGACTCATTCCACTGACTCTTGCCTCAATCCTCCTTTGACCTGGGCTTCTTATCTGATCAGGAGAGAGGAATATCTCATAACAAACCTCCATTTAATTGACTCCCCAAATTAATGAACACTCTTCACGCCCTCCCAAGAACACACACTAACACTTACAGCAAGTTGAATGCTCATAGCTAGTCAATGACTCTCTCGTGCACCCGTGCACCCACCTGCTGATTTACCTGCTGTGCTTACCAAGAGTTAGTTACATTAGCTCCCAAACCTCTTTCTGCCATTTGTACTCACTGCTGTAACTAACTAATTTAATTATTAGGGGAACCACTTTATTCAACAAATTGAACATCTACAGTATGCAAGGCAATGTTCTTCATGCTTGGAATAAATCAGTGAACAAGAAAACAAAGATCCCCTTTTTCATGACACTTATATTCTATGCAAAAAAAACATAATCTACTTCACAGATAATTAAGTTGAATGCTTTGGTAAGATCCAACAAATGTAAGTTGCTTAAAATTTTTGCTTAATTTGGTGTGGTTGAGACAACTGTAAAAAGATTGAGAAAAATATTGCAATGCTCTGGAAGGATTCCACACTCAGGATACTTCACAAGTGTCTTTAAATTCTCATTCTATTTTAAAGAAATCATAACTAGAAATATACAGGCATGATTTATACAAGAAAAACAACGAAGAAATCCAATGAGCAAATCCAAAGGAAGGCCTTGGACTTACATCAAAAAATTTTTTACTTGTTTTACAGTAAAATGAAATGTTTAAGGTTAAATATTTATCTTTTTTTCTTTTTAAAAATGAATTTTCACTGTAAGTGGCTTTTTCGATTGACAGTCGACAACTAGTCCCAACAGAGCTGAATGAAAGTGTTTCTACTCTATTTTTCTTTTCTTTTTTTCTGTTTTACTTCTGAGACAGGGTCTTGCTCTTTTGCCCAGGCTGGAGTGTGGTTGTGTGATCACAATTTACCATAGCCTCCATCTCCTGGGCTCAACTGATCCTCCTACCTCAGCCTCCTGAATAGCTGGGACTACAGCCACGACCTGGCTAATTAAAAAAAATTTTTTTAATAAAGACGGGGTCTCACTATGTTGTCTCGGTTGGTTTCGAACTCCTGGCCTCAAGGGATATTCTCACGTTGGCTTCTTGAAGTGCTGGGATTACAAGCATGCACTGCTGTGCCTGGCCTTACTCTTATTTTTCAAGGACTGCTTGAATCGGAATCACTAGGGAGCTGCAGCCGTGAATTGGAAGTTCTAGGGTGGGCCCAGAACATACTCTCTAGGGATCAACTCAGAAAAGTTGACTAGCGAGGGCTCTTCTGTCAATCAGGGCAAATTTCCTGAGTCCTTGGTTTGAACCTTCAATCTGGAGGATTAAGGCTCAAGGTACCATTTGGTGGGAAGGCCCTATCCTGTCTCCAGAGGGAAAAACCTTTTAGGGGTCTGTTTTTGACTTGTGTCATAGCAGAAACCTGGTATTACAAGAAAAGAAGTTGGTCGGGTGCCATGGCCCACGCCTGTAATCCCAGCACTTTGGGAGGCCGAGGTGGGCAGATCACAAGGTTAGGAGTTCGAGACCAGCCTGGGCAACATGGCGAAACCCCATCTCTGCTAAAAATACAAAAATTAGCCGGGCATGCCTGTAATCCCAGCTACTCGGAAGGCTGAGGCAGGAGAATGAATTGAACCCAGGAGGCAGAGGTTGCAGTGAGCTGAGATTGTGCCACTGTGCTGCAGTCTGGGTGACAAAACAAGGCTCTGTCTCAAAAAAAAAAAAAAAAAAAAAGAAATGAAGTCAACATGTAATTCTTTGTGCCCAAATTAGATATTCCAAGGAGATGAAGAAAGAACCTTGTTCTTGAGCAGTTTATAATCTTGAGACAAACTCATTACAAATTACTAGTTTATATTACTAGACAGCAGACAGTATTATTAGTAGCAAAATCATATGCAATGCATCCGTTAGAATGGTGAGAGTCTTGTGGTCCCAGGTTGCCCAGGACTAAAGGGTTGGCTGCTACACAGGGCTTTCAGTATTAAACTGAGATAGTCCCAGGCAAACATGATGGCTGGTCACCATGGAGAAGGATCGATTTGCGTGCAAGCACAGCTGGGGAAGGCTTTGTAGATGAGGGAGACATCTGAGTGGGCGTTAAAGTCTAGAAGAATGTACAGCAGCCGGGAGCTAGGAGGAGAGAGGGAGAACTGTAATTTGAATGCATGAGCAGCCTCAGAGATTCCCAGCACTATTCGTTTAAATCCAGGTATTTAAAACCCAGTGTGTTTTTAGCGATCACTTGGCGTGTTGCTACAAGAAGTGTGACACAGCTAAGTGGTTTTGCAAGCAGAAGTGGTAACAGTTCATACGCACACCCACCTCTGAGTACAGGTTAATTAGCTTGTGTTGGCAGAGCCTTTCAGTGTGTGCAGCACGCCCCAAAACCCGGATATTATTAGCCAGTTAGCAACACCTTAAAAATACCACATTGCTGCAGTCCTTTCAGCTCTTGTTTCTTCCCAATTTCTTTGAAATAGCTGGATTCCTGCAGATTTCAGCATGAGCCTCTCACTGGTACTGAAGTGGACACAGTGCCTGACACCTGCGTGAATGTGATTACAAACCGACCCTGAGCCTGGGCTGCATTATTGCTCCGCTGCGGGGCCAATTTCCAAACAGTATGCTGCTGCATTCCTGTTAGAACAGGTTGCATTTATCCTCTCTGCCTCTTCTCTTGTTGGCCTGTTCGTAGACATGGTTTCTACACACACACACACACACACACACACACACACACACATCTTTCATATGCCATACATGTGATATCATAGACCATATGATATTACGTCATACATCTTATAATGAGAGATATGCTAATGTCACCCAACGACCACAAACCCTGGATGACAGCCTGCTCTTGCTTGAGCTCAGGCTGAGTCCTGTGTCCCTTGGGTGGAGCAGAACAGGGAAGGACTTCAGCACAGGCGACTTCCTCCCTGTCCAGAGCTGCTGCCGCAGGAGTTGTGGGGTGAGTTGAGCCCCACCGTGGAGCCTGCTTTCTATTCACAGGCAGCTTCAAGCTTAGCCAGGCAAAACGACCGTGGTAATGGCTGAACTCTCAAAAGCATGTAAGTGTGGATATGTGTGTGTGTGTGTGTGTGTGTGGAATGGGTGTCTATGTGTATATATGTATGCATACGAGTTTGGAGGCATGTGTGCTATATGTATGTGTTTGGAGAGGGTGTGTGTGTGAGTATAGGTGTGTGTGGGGGAATGGAATGGTATGTGTATGATGTGTTCATGTGATCCCAAGAGTTGATAGTTGTGCTCTGAGCCCCAGCAGTTGCACAAGTTTGCCAGCCCTCAGATGTGGGTGCAGAAGACATTCCTGGCTCCCTGTTCTGGCAAGAGAGTCGGTGACAGCCCTGCAGGGGGACTGGAGAATGGGGAGTTGGGGAGTCCTAGGTATGGAGCATAGGAAGGGCGGGAGGCCGGTTTCCAGGCCTGGGCGAGCCTCCCATCCTCACCCCTCTCCCAGTTAGAGTGAGAGGCAGAGGGAGTGACAGGCTGATTTTGCTGCTAGCAGTCATCAGTCTCGGACCTGCTGCCAATCTGCGGAGCTGCTCTAAGCAGCTCCCCGGCTATTGTCACTGAGCAGTGACACACAGATCGGATGGGATCCTGTGCTTTGCGGCTCCACCCTCGGCTGGGGTCTCCTGAATAAGAAAGTGCACGCCCAGACAGGTCTGCCTCAGTCCTGCTCATGGGGGGCATGCCAATTCCAGAGCTTCCCTGGATCAGGCTGCCCCTCTGCCAGCCCACCACGCAGGTGGGATGGAGTGAGCAGTCAGCAGAGCCGATTTTCCTCAGAGCTCTTATAAAGCCTGAGTAAAAACAATCTCAAAGTGTTATTTCTATTCTCTCACTCCACAACAATCAACACAGAAGACTTCTGAGACCAAATGTGTGTGAGTTTCCCCCACATTCCAAGCAAGCAATCAGTCTGCAGCGGACACCAGCTGGCTGTACTCCAGTTCAATGCCGTCTACCTGGAGCTAGCGTCAGATCCCACAGGGGCAGGGGCTCAGCCCCCAAGGCTGCCCCCCTCTTCTGATGCCAATCATAAGCCCCTGGTTATTTTGCCTGTGCTTGTGACTCACCAGCTCTAAACTGGGGTTCCCACAACCTCCTCCTTTGGTTCGATTAATTTGCTGGAGCTGCTCACAGACCTCAGGAAATCCTTATGTTTACCAGTTTATTACAAAGGATATTTTAAAATATACAAATGAGGCTGGGCGCGGTGGCTCACACCTGTAATCCCAGCACTTTGGGATGCCGAGGGGGGCGGATTACCTGAGGTCAGGAGTTCGAGACCAACCTGGCTAACATGGTGAAACCCTGTCTCTACTGAAAACACAAAAATTAGCTGGATGTGATGGCAGGTGCTTGTAATCCCAGCTACTCGGGAGGCTGAGGCAGGAGAATCGCTTGAACCCCAGGAGGCAGAGGTTGCAGTGAGCCAAGATTGAGCCACTGCACTCCAGCCTGGGCGACAGAGTGATACTCCTTTCAAACAACAACAATGAAAAGATACAAATAAACACTCAGATGAAGAGATACACAGGAGGAGGTCTGGAGGAGTCCTGAGCCCAGAGCTTCTGTCCCCGTGGAGTTGGGGTGCGCCACGGTCCAGGCACATGGTTGTGTAAGCCCCTGTGTGTCTGGCTATCTGCTGGCTCTCTGAACCCAGTCCTTTCGGGTTTTTATGTAAGCTTCATTATGCAGGCATGATTGATGACATCATTGGGCATTGGTGAACAACTTGACCTTCAACCCCTCTCCCCTTTGCAGAGGTTGGGGAGGGGGCTGAAAGTCCCAACCCTCTAATCCCGCCTTGGTCTTTCTGGTGACAAGCCCCCATCCCAAAGTTATCTAGGGGTTGCCAGTCATCAGTCAAATCATTTACATAGAGAAGACATCACTTTGGAGACTCTGAGGATTTTAGGAATTATATGCCAGGAAACAAGATGAAAACCAGACATGTTTCACAATATCGTAGAATTCCAGAAATGGAGGCTACTCTTGCAGGACTGCTATACATGAGCCTTGAAAAATCGATATGGCAGTACAATACACACTAGCCATTTACTGTTTGGTAGTGGAGGGAGGGGTGGAGTCTTACCAAGTAAAGCAGTGGTTTAAAAACACAGACAGATGGAGACATTTGAGCCCTGGAGTCTGAATATCAAAGATTCCTGGAAATTACAGATTCCTGGGGTTTCTCTCCTGACAGGTTTGGACAAGAGTTCCTTGGCCTCTGGGTGTCCCCCCAACCCCCATCCCAACAGTGGTGCCCTCATAAATTATTGCAAAACTGACTCAGTGTGGTCTTAAGAAAAGGGAAAGATGTGTAAATAGGGCTTAAGGGCTATTTAAAGGGAACAATCTCCTCCCTCATATTACTTTTTTTTTTAATTTTATTATTATTATACTTTAAGTTTTAGGGCACATGCGCACGATGTGCATGTTTTTAAAATTGACTCACCAAAGGCCAGCATGGCCTGTGACCCTGTGCCTGCAGGCTCACATTTTCTAAATGACAAAGTGCTTCCTGCCTCCCGACAGCATTTCAGACAAGTCAACCTCGGGTCATTGTTTTTTTTTTTTTTTTTACCCGCTTAGAATTGATGGGTTCCCTTGGTCTTCGGTGAGCCCCTTCAGTGCTGATACCCATCTGGTTATTCTTCCTTTTTTCTCTCGGTCTTTCATTCCTTTCTTTGACTTGTGTTGACAAAGCACCTAGGAATCATCCTTTTGAAAAAATTGTTTTACTCTTACTGTAGTCAGCAAAGTTCACTTTATATTTTCTCAATGTTCATTTTAAAAGTAGAAATTTCTCCGGGCACAGTGGCTCACACCTGTAATCTCAGCACTTTGGGAGGCGGACGTGGGTGGATCACTTAAGGTCAGGAGTTTGAGACCAGCCTGGCCAACAGGGTGAAGCCCCGTGTCTTCTAAAAATACAAAACTTAGCCAGGCGTGGTAGTGGGCTCCTGTAGTCCCAGGTACTTGGGAGGCTGAGGCAGGAGAATCGCTTGAACCTGGTAGGCGGAGGTTGCAGTGAGCCGAGATTGCACAACTGCACTCCAGCCTGGGTGGCAGAGTGAGACTTGGTCTCAAAAAAAAAAAAAAAGAAATTTCGCTGATCGGTCTTTCTTATAAGCATTACTTACATTATAGATCACAGCGATGCACTAGAACTTTTCAAAATGATGGGAATGTTCTGTACCTGCACCATCCTATTAAACTAGCCACCAGCCACCTGTAGCGCTTGAACACTTCAAATGTGAGTAGTGTGATCGAGAAACCACATTTTCAATTTTACTTAATTCTATTCAACTAAAATGTAAATAGCCGCATGTGGCTAGTGGCTGCAGTAGCTAACCGTGTAGGTAGGGAACAAGTACAGATCTCCAAGGTGCTCCTCCTCCAAATCCCAGCAAATTCAGATTGCTTTTTCCTTGAGCAATCCAGGCACACTCCTTCATCCCTCTCTCGGCCCCCTTGGCATGAGAGGAAGTAGGCACTCAGCTTTTTGCCCTGCTGTTCCTACAGCTCTCAGAGTCCTTCACACAGTGAGTAAGAGGTTGGGTTCGGAAAAGCTTGCTGAAGTGTCATTAATATGGGTGAGAATATTTCAGTTCTTCGCCAAGCATTTTCTTTCTTGACACAACAGGTTTACCTGCTTACGCATAAAGGAAAGCAATGGCTAAACCCTGAAATGAAATGCCTGGGTCCCAGGTGGCTCATAGTTCTATTTCAATTTAATGCATGTTTAAACAAACGTAAGTTATTAGAGTTATGTACGCTTGAAGGTACTATATGACGAACATTTTGGGAGAAAGCTTATGGGAATTACAGTTACATAACCGGAGAAGAATTTGAAGAGTCCCGGGTTTGCATGGAGGAAAGAAGCTCAAGTCTGCATTTAAGCTTCCAACTGAGGCACTGTCTCTCTAAGACATTACTGGAATCTGACTGTAATTGGGTGATTGTTGGCAAAGACCTAGGATGAGGGAGACGATTAGGAAGCATCTGTTTATACAAAGAGGACAAAGGGACAAGGCATTTCTAGGGTGGAAAAAAACCTCAGACTTTTTAGCAAAAGTCAAAGGCAATGGTGAAACCCTGAAAGGAGGAAGTGGCTGGAAATATAGTGCAGACAATCGTGTACACCTGGAAAGGATCTAAAAACCCAAGAGAGCTCATCAGTGTCAGAAAACAAGATTGATGAGGCCTACCTGAGCGTGGGTGTCAGACAGAGACTATGTACGGGAACGATTCCTAGATTTGAAGAGTTCTTGGTTAAAACAGGAGGTAGCCCTTTATTTTTCTTTCTTTCTTTCTTTCTTTCTTTCTTTCTTTCTTTCTTTCTTTCTTTCTTTCTTTCTTTCTTTTCTTTTCTCCTTCCTTCCTTCTTTCTCTCTCTGTCTGTCTCTCTTTCTTTCTTTCTTTCTCTTTCTTTCAAGACAGAGTCTGGCGCTGTTGCCCAGGCTGGAGTGCAGTGGTGCAATCTTGGCTTACTGCAACCTCTGCCTCCTGGGTTCAAGTGATTCTCCTGCCTCAGCCTCCTGAGTTTCTGGGACTACAGGCACATGCCACCATGCCTGGCTAATTTTTGTATTTTTAGTAGAGACGGGGTTTCACCATATTGGTCAGGCTGGGATTGAACTCCTGACCTCGTGATCCACCCGCCTTGACCTCCCAAAGTGCTGGGATTAAGGCATAAGCCACTCCTCCTGGCCTTCTTCCTCTTCTTCTTCTTTTTTTTTTTTAAATTGAGACAGAGTCTTGCTCTGTCATCTGGGCTGGAGTTCAGTGGCATGATCTCAGCTCACAGCAACCTCCACCTCCCAGGTTCAAGCAATTCTCCTGCCTCAGCCTCCCAAGTAGCTGGGATAACAGGTGTGCGCCGCCATGCCTGGCTAATTTTTGTATTTTTAGTAGAGATGGGGTTTCATCATGTTGGCCAGGCTGATCTAGAACTCCTGACCTCAAATGATCCACCAGCCTTGGCCTCCCAAAGTGCTGGGATTACAGGCATGAGCACCCAGCCCCCTTTGTTTCTTTTTCTATCCAGCTGTGTTCATCTGCTTGGGCTACCATAACAAAATAGCATACACTGGGTGGCTTAAACAACAGAAATTTATTTTCAAATAGCTCTGGAGGCTGAGAAGTCCAAGATCAAGGTGCCAGCTGATTCAGTTCCTGTTGAGGGCCCACTTCCTGTCTTGCAGAGGGCTGCCTTCTAACCATGTCCTTAAATTGTGGAGAGGGAGAGAAGGTGAGCTCTGGTCTCTTCTTCTTCCCAGCCTCATCACCTCATCTAAACCTAATTACCTCCCAAAGACCCCACCATTTCCAAATACCATCATATTGGGGGTTAGGGCCTCAACATGTGAATTTGGATGGATTGTAGATATTCAGTCTACAATACCAACAATACAATAAATATTTATTGAGCACCTACTATGTGCTAGGGTTGTATCAGAGTAAAACACCTTTTCTTCCTCTAGAAACTCATTGCAAACAACTGCAACTCAAAGAAATAAGCACTAAAGTTCTAGAGTGCACAGAGGATGGGGGCAAACACTGTGTGGGGGTATAGAGAAGACTTCATGGGGAGGTGACATTTGAATGGGGTCTGGAAGGACAAGGGAGACACAGAGGGGGTGAGTCCAAGACAGAAATGACAGTGTGTACTAAATCAGGGAGAGGGTCAAGGCAATGTGTGTTGAGGTCAGTGTTGATACATTGGGTTGTGGGATTAGAAATGATGGATGGGGTAGGGTAGGTAGGCAGGAGATGACATGCAGAGGCAGGCTGGGGGTGGAAGAAGGGCTAAATGTGTCATATTAAGGAATTTGAACCTGATCCCAAAGGAAATGGGGAGTCTGAGGGCTCTGGAAATGTTTTAACCAGGAAAGTGTGCCGATTTATGTGCAGGAAGCTAGTGGGCATTGTATCCGTTTGCTGGGGCTACCATTAAAAATTACCACAGATTGGCTGGGCGCAGTGGCTCATGCCTGTAATCCCAGCACTTTGGGAGGCCAAGGTGAGAGGATCATGAGGTCAGGAGATCGAGACCATCCTGGCTAACATGGTGAAACCCCATCTCTACTAAAAATACAAAACAAAATCAGCTGGGTGTGATGGCACACACCTGTAGTCCCAGCTACTCGGGAGGCTGAGGCAGGAGAATGGCGTGAACCTGGGAGGTGGAGCTTGCAGTGAGCCGAGATTGTGCCACTACACTCCAGCCTGGGCGACAGAGGGAGACTCTGTCTCGACGACAACAACAACAACAACAACAACAAGTACCACAGACTGGGTGGCTTAACAGAAACTTATTTTCTCAGTCCTGGAAGTTACAGGTACGAGATTGAGATGTCAGCAGGGTTGGTTCCTTCTGAGGCCTCTGTCCCAGTCTGGTAGATGGCCGCCTTCTCACTGCGTCCTCATGTATTCTTTCTTGTATGTATGTTCCTGTTTACTGGGGGTTAGGACTTCAACATATGAATTTTGGGAGGATGAAATTCAGCCTTGCCAGGCATCTGTGTTGGAGGTGGACTGGGTAGGAAGGACTGGTATGTGGTGAGCCAGTGATAAAGCTCTTTTGTGCAAGTCCACTTGTTGAGTGATGGTGGAGACCTGATTGGGAGCCGTCGTGGAGGTAATTAGGAGGCAGCAGATGGGGAAGGTATTCGGAAGGTGGATTCCATGTCAATAATGTGGGGAAGAGGAGGTTGTGATGCTGGGCCATTTCTAGCATGGACCTTTTAAGAGGAGGCTGGCGGCTTAAACGAACGGCGGGAATTTAGTAGAGGGAATAAGTTTGGAGGTCTTAACTAAGAATTCTTAGCTACTGTCAATGAATTATTGACAAATAAGTGGGTATAGGTAAAATCCTATGAGTTTAGAATGTAACAGACACTCTGATTGCAAAGTGATGAGCTCCAGCTCTATGTAGCACCCAGCATGTGTTGCTTACATGAAAGTTTGACTTTTTTTTATAGTAATTTCTTATCCCAGAACTCTTCATCCTGCTAATAAATGCTTGCTTCTCTATGTGCCTGAGACCTTCAGCACATGCTTTAACCAGGCCAAAATAAAGGGACCAATATGTTTCCTAATATCCTAAAGAAGACATTGGTGATAGATCTGATTTCAGAAACAGGGACATGTAGGAAAATAACTGAAAGGACTTAGATGCAGTTAGAGTGACCCTTTTCCCCTCTTAAACCTCAATATTGCTATCTGTGCATTCTCAGCATTGTAAGGCCAGCCTGTATAACATTACTCGTGTTATATACTTGTTCTTGAGTCAATGCCAGGGGAAAATGGACCTGGGAGAGCTCGCTTTCATAGCTCCCAAGCCTGATTAACTTCTAACATGAACCCTCTAAAGCTTCCCCTTTGAGTCATCACTGCAGAATCAAAGTCTCCCACTTTTTCCTCTTCCATCTTCTTTTTTGATGCTGGGTCATCACCAGTGCTATTTTTCTCTAAAATGCCTGCTGGCATCTTGAGCCTGGCACCACTAAACACTAGGTAAGAGGGGCAAAGGCAATTAAGATGGGTGTGGCAGAGCTTCTGCCTTTCAGGAGCCTACAATTATGTGAAGGGATGAGACAAGGACAGGAGGCTAAAATGAAACTCTTGTCTCAGTTTTGGCTGAGGCCTCAAGTCAATAGGTGGCAAAAACAATGGTGTTCCAAAGTCAGGGTGTGGTTTCCGATGCAGGACTTGGAGGTGGTTGAAAACCAGCTTTGAGGGCCCCCAGTTGACCACCCAGCTGCAACCTATATACCACATGGAGAGGCCGGGAGAGGGGTTGGAGATTAAAGAAATGATTTCTTGGAATAGAAATAATCCTTGTGTAAAAAGTTTTGTCCCTTCATGGAGGCAGGTTGCATGCTACCTTCCTCCTTCATGTCTGTGAGCATGGGTTCAAAGACACCTTTCAGAGAGCGTATTAGGTTTCCCCAGAAACTTAGGTAACTTGGGGTACTGGAGGCTGATTTCACAGGTACAGTCTCAAGGGGTAGAGGCTGGCCAAAGTCACAGAGAAGAGAGTTATGTGCCTGCCCTTCCACTGGCCACAGGCCAAAGATACAAGTTCACTGTGGACCAGAGGTGGGTCCTATGAGAGAGACAGCCCTGCTAGGGTTATCAGATAATTCCCAGAGCAGCAGGAAGCTAGTGGTATTGCTAGATAGCCAGGGACCAAGGGAGAGCTCTTAAGTGGCCATGTCGATGGAATGATTTTGCCTAAGTCAAGAGCAGGACAGATGAGAAATATTCCCAGTGATGGGGGACAGGAGGGAGAGCCAAGGGAAAGAGTTGGTGTTCTACATGAGCCATGGCCTGGGGAAAACCAACATCAGATGTGTGTTTACCTCTGCCCCTCCCCCTGTCTAACCGTGGAGAGGGCAGAAGGTACAGCTAGTGAGGTGAGGGAAAGAGACAAGAAGCCAACCATGATTCCCAAGGCACCAGCCTGAAGGAGGCCTAGGTTGACCCAGGGAGGGGTGTGGACTTGAAAATAGAGATTTGGTGATTCTATGGGCTAGATGTCATGAATGCATTTTTGTGAGAGTGAGTAGTAAGCCACAGGGACCACCTGTGATTTCTTCCCAGAATGGTGAAGGACTCAGTCTCACAGAGCAGGTGGAACAGGCCCTTTCAGGGGAAAGAAAACATCATTTTCTGATTGTATCTTGCTATGATTTGAATGTGTCCCCATATGTTGGAAGCTTAATCTTTAATGCAATAGTGTTAGATATGTTGCCTAATGGCTGATGTTTAGGTCATGAGGGCTTCATCTTCATGAATGGATTAATGCTAATTATAAAAGGGCTCGAGTTATTCTCTCTCTGTCTTTCACCCTCTCCTTGCCTTTCTGCCATGTGATGCGTTCTGCCATGTTATGACACAGCAAGAAGGCCCTCACAAGATGCCAGCCCCTTGATCTTGGACTTTCCAGCTGCCAGAACTGTGAGAAATAAATCTCTGCTTATTATAAATTACCCAGTCTCAGGTATTCCCTTACAGAAGCACAAAATGGGGGAAAAATAACAGGGGGGTAGAGTGAAAAGAGGAAAGCTAAGTAGAAGAGTGATGCTTGGGGCTGGATCACACAGAAGCTGTGAGACCTGGGTGGGCAGCGATGGCTGGGGTGGGGAGGTTATTCTAGACAGAATAACTGGTGTTCCGCGCCTGGGGAAAGAGAGTGGTCAGTTTCATGAGAGCACACAGTATACAGAATGAGTATGATTCCTCTTATATGAAATAGAATAGAAGAGGCAAATCTACAGAGACAGGAAGTAGATTAGTGGTTGCCTAGGGTTGAGGGGTGGGGAGAAATGGGAAGTAACCACCAATGAGTACAGGGCTTCTTTTTGCAGTGATAATATTTTTCTAACTTCAGATTGTGGTGATGGTTGCAGTTAATATACTAAAGTCACTGAATTGTAGACTTTCAGTGAGTGAATTGCTGTGTGAATTATATCTCAAATAGGCTGAGAAACAGGGGAAGGAGAATCTAGTCACGGCAAAATAAATGTGGAATGATACAGTCAATAGAAAATTCAGAATTTGGCAACACCGAGCAAATATGTCATTTAGAGCTATGTGGTAGGACTCTAAGCAAATCAAGACAATGATTATGACCATGTCAGGGATGGGTTAGCTTGAGGAGGTGGGAGGGGAATATGCTAAGTGAGGGAGCAGAGGGGAATGGCTAACAAACTCGACGTATTTGATGATTGACTGTGAGAGGTGGTTTTGCAGGTGTGGTCTTTAGAACAATAATTTGTACAACTCTTAGGAACACTCTTTTGAATGTATGACAGATTTTAAAATAAAGAAAGAAAAAATGGGGAGGATAGTCAGAAATATATATGGAGAGGTTGTGCAGAGTTCAGAGTTCCAGGCAAGACATTCGTGTTTAACGAAGGAGACAGGGAGCCAGCAAAGATACTTGAGCAGGCAGCCAAGGGGATGAGAGCAGCAGGCTAGGAAGGGATCCAGGCTCTGTATGCAACATGCATGGGGGCAGGGAGGGGCCAGTGGTGGGGAGAAGCCCTAGGAGACTGGTGATAGGATCTGGGTATCTCGTAGGGTAGCAGGGATGGGAGCGCTTTGTGGGAAGTCTGAGGACCACCGACAGAAGGGTAAAGTTGAAGATGAAAGGTCAATTATGGCACCTTGGGCAGAGATAGGGGTTCAGGAGGAACAGCTGGAATAAACAGAAGATGAATAGTTTAGTCTTAGACATGCAAGAAATATAAGAAACTGTGGGGAGACTGTAACTATAACTTGGCAAATTGTAGGTTCCCGGATAATTACGGGGCCTTTATAAATTCTTTCTGTGCTTGGTTCCTTGAGAAATCTGCTCTTTATTGGTAGTCCTATCTAGAGAACTCCATATCCCCCTCTGATCTGCAGTCCTGGCTCCCACAACTTTCCAGATAGAAGAACAAGATGAGTCCGGTCACATTTCTTTCTTTCTTTCTTTCTTTTTTCTTCTTTTTTTTTTTTGAAACGGAGTCTTGCTCTGTCGCCCAGGCTGGCATGCAATGGCGCGACCTAGGCTCACTGCAACCTCCACCTCCCGGGTTCAAGTGATTCTCCTGCCTCAGCCTCCTGAATAGGTGGGATTACAGGCACCCACCACCACGCCCAGCTTGGTTTTGTATTTTTACTAGAGACAGGGTTTCACCAGGCTGGTCTCGAACTCCTGACCTCCGGCGATCCACCCACCTCGGCCTCCCAAAGTGCTGGGATTACAGGTGTGAGCCACCACACTGGCCATCCTGTTGCATTTTTCAGGGGCTTCACCTGGGGCCCTGGCAGTGCAGACTTGAGAGAATGCTTTCCTGTTTCCCAACTCCAAAAATTCTCCCTGAATACATTCTTCCTGAATGCTTTGGCTCCTCATTTCTTGTCTCCCTGGGAAACTAGCCTGGCTAGTGTGTGAGAAGAATTGAGGCAAAGGCCTATAGGGGAAAGAGACTCTTAGATAGGACATGAAGGATGAATGGAAGATGTCATCCATACTGGGTGGGAGGAGCAAGTGTACAGCTGCCCAAGGGAGAGACAGCATGATTGAAGCAACAAGGGAGAATCCCAAGAGGTAGGAAAAGGCCATGTTTTTCAAGCAGTTTGGACTTGAACCTTCACCCTAAGTGTAACTGAAGCTATCGAAGGCTTTGAAGCAGGGTGGTGATGTGATCAGTTTCTACCTGCATCTAATGAGCATTTACTGTGTGCCAGGAGTCATTTGGTCTTTCATATGCATTATCTCTCTCTCTTTTTTTTTGAGACGGAGTCTCACTCTATCACCAGGCTGGAGTGCGGTGGTGCAATCTCGGTTCACTGCAACCTCTGCCTCCTGGGTTCAAGTGACTCTCCTGCCTCACCCTCCCAAATAACTGGGACTACAGGTGTGCACCACCATGCCCGGCTAATTTTTGTGTTTTTAGTAGAGACAGGGTATCACCATGTTGGCCAGGATGGTCTTGATCTCTTGACCTTGTGATCCGCCTGCCTCGGCCTCCTAAAGTGCTGGGATTACAGGCATGAGCCACTGCTCCCAGCTCATACATTATCTCATTTAATATTTTCAGTGGTTCCATGGGGGTAGGTGTCATCCTTCTGTCCATCCATCTGATAGTTTTTAAAATTAAGGGACCACTTTGTGCCAGTCACTGTATTTATGTTCACTGGACAGATGAGGAAACTGAAGAGTTCTCACTCCCAGAGGGTCAAATCAATTCCTAAAAGGCTGTAACCAGAAAGAGGCACAGCCAGGATTCAAACCCATGAAAGCAGATTCCAGGGCTTGTCCACTGGGCCTGAGGCATGGTTCAGCCAAGCCCCCTCCCTGGGGTGGAGGTGCAGGTCCTGGGTGGATCTCAAAGGCAGCAAGGTCAGCAAGAGCCAGGGTCCTGAAGTATGAACTAATCTTGGGTAAAAAGCGGGGGTCAGTGAGGCCACTACAGGTGACGTGAAGAGGATAAAAGGCACTTGGGAATGAACTTGGAAAACCTGGGCACCTGCTATTTCTCTACTTTCTTTCTTGCTAACGGATCTCTGATTTTCTTTTTCTTGGTGGTTGGCTTGAGGGGTTGGGAGGGTGGGTAGCCATGTGTCCAGCTCCTATGAATGAATTGTGATTGGTTTTAAGCCAGTCATGGATATGCCAATACCATTTACCAGGTATTCACTTTGCCGCTGTCTCCTCTTGTAGCTAATGGGAGCCATTTGACCAAATTTCGCTCAATGAGATGAAAAGGAAGTCTGTTGAGGGCTTGTGAAAAATATTTTTGATCCCTGCCATAGAAGGCAGAAAAGAGGAGGTCCTATGTTATCTGGCTGCCTCACTGTATGCTGACTTTGAATGCAGTCATGATTCTTGGAGCTGTGGCAGCCATCTTGTGACCGTGAAGCAATAATCACAAAGACAAAAAACCAACAAATTAATGGTGGAGATGGGAAAAAGCTAGACACCTAATGAGCCTGAGAAGCTGAACTAATGGCAGCAAATTTTCCTTCCAGACTTCTTAGTATGTGAAAAAGGTAAACTTCTAGGAGTTCATGTGTTTTCATTATTTCTAGCTGACCATGTGCCAGCTGCTATAATAAGCACAGTGGAGATGAGGTAGGAAGGAAAGGTGAACCTATTTGGAGTGCAGGGTGATGTGTTAGGAACATTGCTTTGTTTTCTAATTTTTTTTTTTTTTTCAGACAGAGTCTTGCTGTGTTTTCCAGGCTGGAGTGCAGTGGTGCGATCTTGGCTCACAGCAACCTCTGCCTCCCAGGTTCAAGTGATTCTCCTGCCTCAGCCTCCTGAGTAGCTGGGATTATAGGTGCCTGCCACCATGCCCAGCTAATTTTTTTTGTATTTTTAGTAGAGATCGGGTTTCGCCATGTTGGCCAGGCTGATCTCGAACTCCTGACCTCAGGTGATCCACCTGCCTCAGCCTCCCAAATTGTTGAGATTACAGGGGTGAGCCACTGGCACCCCACCTTCTAATTGTTTTATGTGTTGCACATCTTGAAGACAGAGTCACCTTTTCTTTTCTGTTTTCCCCTTCCCACTTATACTCTCATCACCTCTTCTTTTCCTCTAACCCATATTAAGCCCATATGCTCAACAACCATTTTTTTTGAATAAAGAAATTTCCCCTCTTTAATTCTCATTGTACTTCTATGAAGCTATCAAAAATATTCAAGGGCAGAGACCTAAACTTTTCCACTGTGCTCATGAGGTCATTACAGATGCTTTGCTTATTTTATTTAGCGCCTTGAAAGGAAGCTGGTAATTTAGAAACTTAGATGGTTCTTTGATGAGAAAAATACCTAAAGGAGAAAATGTCACAAAAAACTTTGGGGTGGAGAGGAGGGCAGGTATAAAAATAAAATGACAAAGACAATGGAAGAACAGGAAAGGGAGGATGAAAAGAAGTCTTTTGTATCACTGGCATTTCAGGATTTTACACCAGCAGTCTCTTCTATCAATGAAGACATATTTTTGAGGTCTCTAATTATAATGGTTTCCTATGGCAAACACTGTTAGTTACCCTGCAAACAGCTATCTCCCTTATTTTACTTGAATAGAATCCCATTTTTAATTATCCTCTAGAGTGTGGCAATGTTACTCACATGAGGATGGGCCTTACAGTGGCCCCAGACCCAGTGTAGGGAATCTTATCCTTCTCCACCCAGGGATTGGCTTATGAATGGTCATGTGAAAGAATTTTGGCCAATGAGATGAGAAGGGAATCCATAGGGGTCTTATGGGAAATTTTCCTTTGCTTTTCAAAGAAGGCAGCAAGCTCCTTTTTCAGCTTCTGGTGTGCATAGGTGAGGAGGTGATGCCTGGAACTATGACAGCTTTTATTTATTTATTTATTATTTAAGTTCTAGGGTACATGTGCACAACATGCAGGTTTGTTACATATGTATACATGCCATGTTGGTGTGCTGCACCCATTAACTCGTCATTTACATTAGGTATATCTCCTAATGCTTTTGCTCCCCCCTCCCCCCACCCCATGACAGGCCCCAGTGTGCGATGTTCTCCTTTCTGTGTCCAAGTGTTCTCATTGTTCAATTCCCACCTATGAGTGAGAACATGCAGTGTTTGGTTTTTTGTTCTTGTGATAGTTTGCTGAGAATGATGGTTTCCAGCTTCATCCATGTCCCTACAAAGGACATGAACTCATCCTTTTTTATGGCTGCATAGTATTCCATGGTGTATATGTGCCATATTTTCTTAATCCAGTCTATCATGGATGGACATTTGGGTTCGTTCCAAGTCTTTGCTATTGTGAATAGTGCCGCAATAAACATATGTGTGCATGTGTCTTTATAGCAGCATGATTTATAATCCTTTGGGTGTATACCCAGTAAAGGGATGGCTGGGTCAAATGGTATTTCTAGTTGTCGATCCTTGAAGAATCACCCCACTGTCTTCCACAATGGTTGAACTAGTTTACAGTCCCACTAACAGTGTAAAAGTGTTCCTATTTCTCCACATCCTCTCCAGCACCTGTTGTTTCCTGACTTTTTAATGATTGCCATTCTAACTGATGTGAGATGGTATCTCATTGTGGTTTTGATTTGCATTTCTCTGATGGCCAGTGATGATGAGCATTTTTTCATGTGTCTGTTGGCTGCATAAATGTCTTCTTTTGAGAAGCGTCTGTTCATATCCTTTGCCCACTTTCTGATGGCGTTGTTTTTTTCTTGTAAATTTGTTTGAGTTCTTTGTAGATTCTGGATATTAGCCCTTTGTCAGATAAGTAGATTGCAAAAATTTTCTCCCATTCTGTAGGTTGCCTGTTCACTCTGATGGTAGTTTCTTTTGCTGTGCAGAAGCTCTTTAGTTTAATTAGATCCAATTTGTCAATTTTGGCTTTTGTTGCCATTGCTTTTGGTGTTTTAGACATGAAGTCCTTGCCCATGCCTATGTCCTGAATTGTATTGCCTAGGTTTTCTTCTAGGGTTTTTATGGTTTTAGGTCTAACATGTAAGTCTTTCATCCATCTTGAATGAATTTTTGTATAAGGTGTAAGGAAGGGATCCAGTTTCAGCTTTCTACATATGGCTAGCCAGTTTTCCCAGCACCATTTATCAAACAGGGAATCCTTACCCATTTCTTGTTTTTGTCAGGTTTGTCAAAGATCAGATAGTTGTAGATATGCATCATTATTTCTGAGGGCTCTGTTCTGCTCCATTGATCTATATCTCTGTTTTGGTACCAGTACCATGCTATTTTGGTTACTGTAGCCTTGTAGTATAGTTTGAAGTCAGGTAGTGTGATGCCTCCAGCTTTGTTCTTTTGGCTTAGGATTGACTTGGCGATGCAGGCTCTTTTTTGGTTCCATATGAACTTTGAAGTAGTTTTTTTCCAATTCTGTAAAGAAAGTCATTGGTAGCTTGATGGGGATGGCATTGAATCTATAAATTACCTTGGGCAGTATGGCCATTTCCACGATATTGATTCTTTCTACCCATGAGCATGGAATGTTCTTCCATTTGTTTGTATCCTCTTTTATTTCATTGAGCAGTGGTTTGTAGTTCTCCTTGAAGAGGTCCTTCACATCCCTTGTAAGTTGGATTCCTAGGTATTTTATTCTCTTTGAAGCAATTGTGAATGGGAGTTCACTCATGATTTGGCTCTCTGTTTGTTATTGGTGTATAAGAATGCTTGTGATTTTTGTACATTGATTTTGTATCCTGAGACTTTGCTGAAGTCGCTTATCAGCTTAAGGAGATTTTGGGCTGAGACAATGGGGTTTTCTAGATATACAATCATGTCATCTGCAAACAGGGACAATTTGACTTCCTCTTTTCCTAATTGAATACCCTTTATTTCCTTCTCCTGCCTAATTGCCCTGGCTAGAACTTCCAACACTATGTTGAATGGGAGTGGTGAGAGAGGGCATCCCTGTCTTGTGCCAGTTTTCAAAGGGAATGCTTCCAGTTTTTGCCCATTCAGTATGATATTGGCTGTGGGTTTGTCATAGATAGCTCTTATTATTTTGAGATATGTCCCATCAATACCTAATTTATTAAGAGTTTTTAGCATGAAGGTTGTTGAATTTTGTCAAAAGCCTTTTCTGCATCTCTTGAGATAATCATGTGGTTTTTGTCTTGGTTCTGTTTATATGCTGGATTACATTTATTGATTTGCATATGTTGAACCAGCCTTGCATCCCAGGGATGAAGCCCACTTGATCATGATGGATAAGCTTTTTGATGTGCTGCTGGATTCGGTTTGCCAGTATTTTATTGAGGATTTTTGCATCAATATTCGTCAAGGATATTGGTCTAAAATTCTCTTTTTTGGTTGTGTCTCTGCCAGGCTTTGGTATCAGGATGATGCCGGCCTCATAAAATGAGTTAGGGAGGATTCCCTCTTTTTCTATTGATTGGAAAAGTTTCAGAAGGAATGGTACCAGTTCCTCCTTGTACATCTGGTAGAATTCAGCTGTGAATCCGTCTGGTCCTGGACTTTTTTCGTTGGTAGGCTATTAATTATTGCCTCAATTTCAGAGCCTGTTATTGGTCTATTCAGGGACTCAACTTCTTCCTGGTTTAGTGTTGGGAGGGTGTATGTGTCCAGGAATTTATCCATTTCTTCTAGATTTTCTAGTTTATTTGTGTAGAGGTGTTTATAGTATTCTCTGATGGTAGTTTGTATTTCTGTGGGATTGGTGGTGATATCCCCTTTATCATTTTTGATTGTGTCTATTTGATTCTTCTCTCTTTTCTTCTTTATTAGTCTTGCTAGTAGTCTATCAATTTTGTTGATCTTTTCAAAAAACCAGCTCCTGGATTCATTGATTTTTTGAAGGCTTTTTTGTGTCTCTATCTCCTTCAGTTCTTCTCTGATCTTAGTTATTTCTTGCCTTCTGCTAGCTTTTGAATGTGTTTGCTCTTGCTTCTCTAGTTCTTTTAATTGTGATGTTAGGGTGTCAATTTTAGATCTTTCCTGCTTTCTCTTGGGGGCATTTAGTGCTATAAATTTCCCTCTACACACTGCTTTAAATGTGCCCCAGAGATTCTGGTATGTTGTGTCTTTGTTCTCATTGGTTTCAAAGAACATCTTTATTTCTGCCTTCATTTCGTTATGTACCCAGTAGTCATTCAGGAGCAGGTTGTTCAGTTTCCATGTAGTTGAGTGGTTTTGAGTGAGATTCTTAGTCCTGAGTTCCAGTTTGATTGCAATGTGGTCTGAGAGACAGTTTGTTATAATTTCTGTTCTTTTACATTTGCTGAGGAGTGCTTTACTTCCAACTATGTGGTCAATTTTGGAATAAGTGTGATGTGGTGCTGAGAAGAATGTATATTCTGTTGATTTGGGGTGGAGAGTTCTGTAGATGTCTATTAGGTCTGCTTAGTGCAGAGCTGAGTTCAATTCCTGGATATCCTTGTTAACTTTCTGTCTTGTTGATCTGTCTAATGTTGACAGTGGGGTGTTAAAGTCTCCTATTATTATTGTGTGGGAGTCTAAGTCTCTTTGTAGATCTCTAAGGACTTGCTTTATGAAACTGGGTGCTCCTGTATTGGGTGCATATATATTTAAGATAGCTAGCTCTTCTTGTTGAATTGATCCCTTTACCATTATGTAATGGCCTTCTTTGTCTCTTTTGATCTTTGTTGGTTTAAAATCTGTTTTATCAGAGACTAGGATTGCAACCCCTGCCTTTTTTTGTTTTCCATTTGCTTGGTAGATCTTGTGCCATCTCTTTATTTTAAGCCTATGTGTGTCTCTGCACGTGACATGGGTCTCCTGAATACAGCACGCTGATGGGTCTTGACTCTTTATCCAATTTGCCAGTCTGTGTCTTTTAATTGGAGCATTTAGCCCATTTACATTTAAGGTTAATATTGTTATGTGTGAATTTGATCCTGTCATTATGATGTTAGCTGGTTATTTTGCTCGTTAGTTGATGCAGTTTCTTCCTAGCATTGGTGGTCTTTACAATTTGGCATGTTTTTGCAGTGGCTGGTACCGGTTGTTCCTTTCCATGTTTAGTGCTTCCTTCAGGAGCTCTTGTAGGGCAGGGCTGGTGGTGACAAAATCTCAGCATTTGCTTGTCTGTAAAGGATTTTATTTCTCCTTCACTTATGAAGCTTAGTTTGGCTGGATATGAAATTCTCAGTTGAAAATTCTTTTCTTTAAGAATGTTGAATATTGGCCCCCACTCTCTTCTGGCTTGTAGAGTTTCTGCCAAGAGATCCACTGTTAGTCTGATGGGCTTCCCTTTGTGGGTAACCTGACCTTTCTCTGGCTGCCATTAACATTTTTTCCTTCATTTCAAATTTGGTGAATCTGACAATTATGTGACTTGGAGTTGCTCTTCTCGAGGAGTATCTTTGTGGCATTCTCTGTATTTCCTGAATTTGAATGTTGGCCTGCCTTGCTAGGTTGGGGAAGTTCTCCTGGATAATATCCTGCAGAGTGATTTCCAACTTGGTTCCATTCTCCCCATCACTTTCAGGTACACCAATCAGATGTAGATTTGGTGTTTTCACATAGTCCCATATTTCTTGGAGGCTTTGTTCATTTCTTTTTACTCTTTTTTCTCTAAATTTCTCTTCTTGCTTCATTTCATTCATTTGATCTTCAATCACTGATACCCTTTCTTCCAGTTGATCGAATCAGCTACTGAAGCTTGTGCATTCGTCTCATAGTTCTCATGCCATGGTTTTCAGCTCCATCAGGTCATTTAAGGACTTCTCTACACTGGTTATTCTAGTTAGCCATTCGTCTAATCTTTTTTCAAGGTTTTTAGCTTCTTTGTGTTGGGTTTGAACTTCCTCCTTTAGCTCAGAGAAGTTTGATCATCTGAAACCTTCTTCTCTCAACTCGTCAAAGGCATTCTCCGTCCAGCTTTGTTCCATTGCTGGCGAGGAGCTGCGTTCCTTTGGAGGGGGAGAGGTGCTCTGATTTTTAGAATTTTCAGCTTTTCTGCTCGTTTTTTCCCCATCTTTGTGGTTTTATCTACTTTTGGTCTTTGATGATGGTGATGTACAGCTGGGGTTTTGGTGTAGATGACCTTTCTGTTTTTTCGTTTTCCTTCTAACAGTCAGGATCCTCAGCTGCAGGTCTGTTGGAGTTTGCTGGAGGTCCACTCCATCCAGATCCTGTTTGCCTGGGTATCAGCAGTGGAGGCTGCAGAACAGCGAATATTGCTGAACAGCAAATGTTGCTGCCTGATCGTTCCTCTGGAAGCTTCATCTCAGAGGGGTACCTGGCTGTGTGAGGTGTCAGTCTGACCCTACTGGGGGGTGCCTCCCAGTTAGGCTACTCGGGGGTCAGGGACCCAGTTGAGGAGGCAGTCTGTCCATTCTCAGATTTCAAACTCTGTGCTGGGATAACCACTACTCTCTTCAAAGCTGTCAGACAGGGACATTTAAGTCTGCAGAGGTTTCTCCTGCCTTTTGTTCAGCTATGCCCTGCCCCCAGAGGTGGAGTCTACAGAGGCAGGCAGGCCTCCCTGAGCTGTGGTGGGCTCCACCCAGTTCGAGCTTCCTGGCTGCTTTGTTTACCTACTCAAGTCTCAGCAATGGCAGGCGCCCCTCCCCCAGCCTCGCTGCCACCTTGCAGTTCGATCTCAGACTGCTGTGCTAGCAATGAGCGAGGCTCCGTGGGCATGGGACCCTCTGAGCCATGCGCGGGATATAATCTCCTAGTGTGCTGTTTGCTAAGACCATTGGAAAAGCACAGTATTAGGGTGGGAGTGACCTGATTTTCCAGGTGCCATCTGCCACAGCTTCCCTTGGCTAGGAAAGGGAATTCCCTGACCCCTTGCGCTTCCCAGGTGAGGCGATGCCTCACCCTGCTTCGGCTCACACTCGGTGCGCTGAACCCACTGTCCTGCCCCGACTGTCCAATGAGCCCCAGTGAGATGAACCCAGTACCTCAGTTGGAAATGCAGAAATCACCTGTCTTCTGCATCGCTCATGCTGGGAGCTGTAGACTGGACCTGTTCCTATTCAGCCATCTTGGAACCCACCACCTGTGGCAGCCTTTTAGGGGCCATGAGAGAAGCCCACCCAAAAGGATAAGCCAACACACTGAAGCTAGTGAAAAAGAAAAACAAAAATAATCTTGAACCTTAACTTAGTTTAACCTCCGTATTAACAAACTCTGGTTATATCTGTTAATACTGATGTAAATAAGTGATTAAATAAATAAATGAAGAATAAAAAAACTCCTGTGCAGAATAATCTCAAATAATTTATATAGCTACTCTGTCCTCAAGGAGATAGAATGTACCCCCACACTCCCGAAGTGTGGACTACATATAATGGCTTTTTTCTGATAAGTACACTGGGTGGAGAGAAGGGTCACTGTACAGTAGAGAAGGCTGACAAACACCACCTCAGTTGGTGATCACGGTTAATGTCAACAGTGATAAGTCATGTCGATAGCATGTACCTCTGACATAATGTAATGAGAATGGCACTTTCTCTCTGGTCTTGTCTGATCTTTCCCAAACCCACAACTCTGTCTAATTCATGAGACAAACATCAGACGAACCCAAGTTGAAATATGTTCTAAACAAAATTTCTTGTCAGTATTCCTCAAAACTATCAAGGAAAATTTGAGAAACTGTGACAAGAGGCACCCAAGGAGAAATGGTTACTAACTGTAATGTGGCATCCTAGATGAAATCCTGGAGGAGAAATAGGACATAAGGTAAAAAGAAAGAAAATCTGAATAAAGTATGGACTTTAATGAACAATAGTGCATCAATACTGGTTCATTAATTATGACAAATTTACCATACTAATGAAAGATGTTAATAATAGGGCAAAGTGGGCCTGGGATTTATCAGAATTTTCTGTAAATCTAAAACTATTTTAATATTAAAAGTTTATTTTAAAAATAGAGACACTGATATCAAGAATGAAAGGTCCAATTCTAACGAAAGGTCCAACTCCAGATTCTATAGACATTAAAAGGATAATATTATTAACAACTTTGTGCCAATATATTTGATAACAAATGAAAAAAAATTGTTAAAAGACACAAAGCTCACTGAGGAATAAATAGGTAACTTAAAAATTCCCGTATCTCTTAAGAGCATTAATATCTAGTTAAAAATTTTCGCCGGGCGCGGTGGTTCACACCTGTAATCCCAGCAATTTGGGAGGCTGAGGCGGGTGGATCATGAGTTCAGGAGATCGAGACCATCCTGGCTAACATGGTGAAACCCCGTCTCTAGTAAAAAAAAAATACAAAAAATTAGCCAAGCGTGGCGGTGGGCACCTGTAGTCCCAGCTACTCGGGAGGCTGAGACAGGAGAATGGCATGAACTCAGGAGGCGGAGCTTGCAGTGAGCCAAGATTGCCACTGCACTCCTGCCTGGGTGACAAAGCAAGACTGTCTCAAAAAAAAAAAAAAAAAAAATTCCCACAAAGAAAACTCAAGGCCCAGTTAGTTCTATTGGGAAATTCTGCCAAACAATTAAGGGAAAAATTAAACCAATTCTACACAAAATCTTCCTGAAAATGGAAGAGAAAGGTATACTTCCGGACTGTCTTTGTCATACAATGGAATAGTATTTAGCCATAAAAAGAGTGAACTTCTGTCATTTGCAGCAGCATGGATGGAACTGGAGATCATTATGTTAAGTGAATAAACCAGGCACAGAAAGACAATTATTGCATATTCTCACTCATAAATGGGAGCTAAAAAAGTGGACCTCATGGATGTAGGCAGTAGAATGATGGTTACCAGAAGCTGGGAAGCATCAGTGGGATGGGTCAGAGGCATGCAGAGAGGTTGGTTATTGGGTACAAACATAACAGTTAGATAGGAGGAATAAGTTCTATTGTTTGATAGCACAGTAGGGTGACTACAATTAACAATGATTTGTTGTATATTTCAAAATAGCTGGAGGAGTTGAAATGCTGTCAGCACAAAGAAATGATAAATGTGTGAGGCGATGGATATCCTAATTACTCTGAGTTGATTATTATAGACGGTATGCACATATCTAAGTATCACATGTACTCTATAAATATGTACAATTATTATATATCAATTAAAAAATAGAACTACTATATGATCCAGCAATCCTATTTCTGGATATATACCCAAAAGACATAAAAATATCAAAGAGATATCTGCACTCCCATATTCATAATTGACAAGATATGGAATCAATTTGTGTCCACCGATGGATGAATGATAAAGGCAATGTGGATAGAATACTATTCAGCCTTAAAAAAGAAGAAACTCCTGTCATTTGTAACAATATGCATGGACCCGGAGAACCTTATGCCAGGAAAAATAAGCCAGGCATAGAAAAACAAATGTTTCCTGATCTCACTTATACGTGGGATCTAAACAAGTTGAACTCATAGAAGCAAAGAATGGAGTGTGGTTGTCAGTGGCCTGGCAGGTTATGGGAGATGGGAATTGGGAGATGTTGGTCAAAGTGTCCAAGGTTCAGTTAGACAGAATGAATAAGCTCTGCTACTGTGTAGTATGATGATTACAGTTAATAATAATGCATTGCATACTTGAAAATTCCTATGAGAGTGTATCTTAATGTTCTTACCACAAAAAATGATAAGTATGTGAGGTGATGGATCTGTTAATTAGCTCAATTTAATAATTTTGCAATGTATACATATATCAAAACATCAAGTTGTACACCACAAATATATACAATTTTATTTGTCAGTTGTAACTCATAAAAATAAAGATTCTAGAACTAATATATGGGTCTAGCAAGGTTGCAGGATTTAAGATTAAAAATCATAGTATTTTTATATACTAGCAACAAACAATCAGACATTGAAACTTTACACCATTTACATTTTATCAAGAATATGAAATACTTTGAGGTAAAGATGTGAAAGACCTATTATTGAAAACTGCATAACATTGCCAAAACAAATTAAGGAAGACCTAAGTAAATGGGGAAATATACCATGTTTATGGATTGAAAGACTCAATATTGTTAGGATGCTAATTATCTCCAAATTAATCTACAGTTTCAATGCAATTTTAATCAAAATTGCAGCAGGCTTTTAGGGGGTTGGGTAAAAATTGATAAACTGTGTTAAAATTCACATGGAAATGCAAAGACCCCAGAACAACAACTTTGAAAAATAAGAACAAAGTTGGAGGACTTACACCACCTGACTTCAAACTTATTATAAAGTTATAGTAACAAAGACACAGTGCAGTATTAGCACAAAGAGAGACAAATAGATAAATGGAATACACTTGGGTCCAGAAATAGTCCTCATGTATATAGGCAAAGATTTTTGACAAAGGTACGAAGGCAGTTCAGTCAAGAAAGGATAGTCTTTTCAACAGATGATGTTGGAATAATTGAACATACACCTGCAAAAAGTTAACTTCAACCAATACCTCATAACATGTACAAAAATAACTCAAACTGGGTTATAGACCTGAATATAAAAAGTAAAATTATAAAACTTTTAGACTAAAACGTAAGAGAAAATATTTGTGACATTGAGTAACGTAAAAATTTGTTAGATACAAACCAAAAGTATAATCCATAAAAGAAAAAAATTGTTAAATTGGACTGCATCAAAATTAAGAACTTTTGCTCTTCATAAGTCCCTGTAAGAGAATAAGAAAACAAACCAAAGACAGAGAAGAACTATTATTTTCCAATCACATATCTGATAATGGACTTGTGTATGGAATATATAAATAATGCTCAAAATTCAATAATAAGAAAATAAACAATCCTAATTTTTATTTTGATCTTAAAAAATTTTTTTTTGAGACAGAGTCTAGCTCTGTTGCCCAGGCTGGAGTGCAGTGGTGTGTTTTCACTGCAACCTCCGCCTCCTGAGTTCAAGCAATTCTCCTGCCTCAGCCTTCCAAGTAGCTGGGATTACAGGCACTCGCCATCATGCCTGGTTAATTTTTGTATTTTTGTAGAGATGGGGGTTTCACCGTGTTGACCAGGCTGGTCTTGAACTTCTGACCTCAGGTGATCTGCCTGCCTCAGTCTTCCAAAGTGCTGGGATTACAGGCGTGAGCCACAATCCTAATTTTTAAATGGGCAAAAGATTTGAACAGACAGTTCACCAAAAAGATATAGGGATATATGGATAAGCACATGAGAAGATGCTCAACATCTTTAGTCATTAAGGAAATGCAAATTAAAACCACCATGAGGTACCATTACACACTTATTACAATGGCTAAAATTAAAAAGACCTGTCATGCCAAGTGACGATGTTGTGAAGCAGCTGAAACTCATATGCACTACTGTGGAAATGTCAAATGGTGCAACTACTTTGGAAAACAGTTTGGCAGTTTCTTAAAAGTTAAAAATATCTCTACCACCAGTCATTCCAGCCTTACACATTTACCCAAAAGAGATGAAAGCATATGTCCATACAAAGACTTGAATATGAATATTAATGTCAGCTGTATTTGTAATAGCCCTAAACTGTAAACAACTGAAAGGTCCATGAACAGATAAATGGATAAACAAATTGTGTATAGTCATACATTAGAATATTACTGCACAATAAAAAGAAAAGGAAAGGAGTATTGAATTGATGCATGCAACAACATGGATGAATCTCTAAATAACTATGTAAGTGACAGAAGCCAGCTGAAATAGTACATACTGCATGCTACTAATTTTTATAAAATTCTAGAAAGGCTAATAATCTATGTTGACAGAAGGCTGTTTAATGGATTGAGTGGGATGGGATGGAGAGAGAAAAGGAGGCACACAGAAAATTTGGAGGTAATGAATGTATTCATTATCCATGATTGCTTCTGGTGCTATTTTCATGTATGGTTACATATGTCAACATGTCAAATTACACACTTTAAATATATACAGTGCATTGTATTATAACTCAGTACCATTCTATTGTTGGGAAATAATCATAGGTACCATAAAAATTTACTTGTAAGGAGGGTCATAGCAGAAATATTTATACTAGCATGAAAAAAATCAGAGCAGATCAAACACCCAATAATAAAAGGATATAAAGTATTTGTCTATCATAAAAATAAGTATTACGTATTTAGATAATATGAGATTTGTGATGAACTTCTGCGGACACAGGAGAAGGCACACAACATGTTAATGAAGAAAAGCAGGTTATAAAACCTTGAAATGGAATCCCAATTTAACCACCTTCTCCCCCTCACACCCACTTGTAGATAAAATTCTTGAAGGAAATGTACTAAGTTGTCTATAGGCAGTAATATTATGCGTGGCTTTTATATTCTTATTTGTTCTTTTATCTCCTCCTATTTTCCAAATCTTTTTTTAAAAAAACACACAATTAACATTTTTACCCAGGAAATAACAATTTTTTTTTAAAGACAAAGAATTACCCAGATTGGTGACAATATTGACTCAAAAACCATCAACTGGATGTTTGCTCCTGTCTACGGCTGGGTTCCTGCTTGTTTATTATGTCTGCCGTGGGTTACATTTTTGGTCACAGTGATTTGTTCCCTCTCTGTAGGTGGAGGATGTAGGCATTCTTAGCCATGTGACTTGCTTTAGCTAGCACAATGTTAGCAAACATGATGGAGGCCACACTGGAGCAAAATGCTTCAGATGTTGTTGTCTGGTTTGGCTTGGCCACTTGTGCTCCTGCCTTCTGCAAGAGAAAGGCAAGATGTCTTCTCAGAATTGTTAGCTTAAAAATTACACAATGTGGCCAGGCGTGGTGGCTCATGCCTATAATTCCAGCACTCTGGGAGGCTGAGGCAGGCAGATCATCTGAGGTCAGGAGTTCGAGACCAGCCTGGCCAACATGGTGAAACCCCCGTCTCTATTAAAGATACAAAAAATTAGATGGGAGTGGTGGCACATCCCTGTAATCCCAGCTACTTGGGAGGCTGAGGCAGGAGGATTGCTTGAACCCGGAAGGCGGAGGTTGCAGTGAGCTGAGATTGTACCACTGCACTCCAGCCTGGGCAACAGAGTGAGACTCTATCTCAAAACAAACAAACAAACAAGACAAAATAATTACATAATTTGTATATTTAGAAAAAGGAGAGCATTATTTCATATCAAGGTCATATCCTACAAGGTGGCTGTTCTCACAGGTTGGAGAGAGGACTCTCCTGTTGAAGCTATTTGCAGGAACTTCAAGGAAAGGAGAGGAAAGACAGGAGTTTAAGCTGAATAGGTTGGGCTTATATACATATTCAACAGGATATAGGAGGAGCTATGAATATTCATGAAAGGGGGTTGTACACATGCATGACAAGCACACGTGTGTTCCAAGTGACCCATGTTCACTTTGGGGTGGAGACTCAACATTTCCATGTATGACTGTTAGGCCCTGTATGTCAAAAGGTGAAGTGGGCACTCAGTATGCAGCCCCTGTAAACTGGCTGGAACCAGTCCATACGCAGCGGTCGACTTATCAGGAGAAAGTTATTGAAATCTGTCTCTTGCCCACTCAAAGCTGTAGTTATGGATGTGGAACAGGGGGTTATTTAGTCAGCATCTAGAGGAGGATGAGCTGTAATTGTTTTAATATTGCTTATCTAAATAAGCCAGTGCTTATTTAACTGCTAAAGACAAAGAAAAACCTTGTGGTAGTTAGAACATGCTGTATTCTGTAAGTGGAGGCTGTGTGACTTAAACTTGCCTCTCATGACCTTAGGTTCTTTTTACAAATTGGCATCCCATTGCCACAAATAGTCTGTTCTTATGTCTTATCATCTATATTTTAACATTATTGACTGTCAGCATTGTGTCTAAACTGAAAAAGGGACTGCGTGTGGTGGCTCATGCCTATAATCCCCTAGCACGTTGGGAGGCTGAGGCAGGGGAATTGCTTGAGCTCAGGAACTTGAGACCAGCCTGAGAAACATAGCAAGACCCCATCTCTACAAAAAAATTTAAAAATTAGCTGGGCATGGTGGTGCACACTTGTAGCCCAGCTACTTGGAAAGCTGAGAGAGGAGAATTGCTTGAGCCCCAGAGCTAGAGGCTGCAGTGAGCTATGATTGTGCCACTGCAGTCCAGCCTGGGTGGAAGAGTGAGACCCTGTTTCAAACCACAAGAACAACGACAACAAAACTGTAAAAGGGAAGGGGCATCATGAAACATGTCTGACCTCCCATCCCATCATGGCTAAGAACTCGGTTTTTAAGGTTTCTTGGCCAAGGGGGGATCCATTAAGTTGGTTGGAAGGCTTAGGATTTTATTTTTGGCTTGCAGAATGAAGGGGTTGTTCCTTCACCTTGGGGCCCAAAGTGAAAAGACATACAGAGCCAACCTGAAGACATTCTGACCCCTGGAGCAAAGCCACAGCTGACCTGCTGCCTTCACGTAACCAAAACGAGAAATTGAGGTTTGATGTGGAAGCCTCTGAGATTTTAGAATTGCTTGTAATCCAGCAATATATTTTCCTATTATAGATGATAACATCTCATAAGGCATAGCACAGCAGTGTGTTTACTACAAAATCTTGAATCTGGGTTAAGAGCATGCCCTAGGTTCCATGGCGTGGGGTAAAGGTGAATGGGTGAATGGGTGAGGACTTAGGGGTGGTGTTAAAAAATTCAGGAAGATGCCTCTAAAAGGCACTATTATGGGAGAAGGCAAATAGAACTTTGGAAATGGGGTAGTAGGATGAGAGAATGGGGTGAGATGGTAGAGATGGAAAAAAGTGCATGGGAAAGGCATAATGCAAACTTGCATGCAGGCCTGGACAAGATGGAGAAAGAGGGGAAGACGCAGAGGAAGGAAGGCCCATGTAGTTCAAGAATAGTGCAGAAATGCTTTTCTCAGCCACCACTGGTGTCCTTTCTCTTCTTAAAAATGATGCTGGCATTACTTCTTTCTCAAGTGCACTTCTCACCTCATTTCCTTAGCTAGGAAGTGGAAAGTACTCCAATGTGGGTTTTGATGAAAGTGTCTGCAGCCCCAGCTGCTGGATGCACCATGCTGCCCATATTTCTTCCTTTCCAAACAAGGGCTTCCTTTTAGATTGTGATATGGTTTGGCTGTGTCCCCACCCAAAACTCATCTTGACTTATAGCTCCCATAATTCCCACGTGTTGTGGGAGGGACCCAGTGGGAGGTAATTAAATCATGGGGGTGGGTTATTCCCATGCTGTTCTCATGATAGTGAATAAGTCTCTCGAGATCTGATGGTTTTATAAGGGGAAACCTCTTTCACTTGGCTCTCATTCTGTCTTGTCTGCTGCCATGTAAGACGTGCCTTTCGCCTTTCACCTTCCACCATGATTGTGAGGCCTCCCCAGTTACATGGAACTGTGAGTCCATTAAACCTCTTTTTACTTACAAATTACCCAGCCTCAGTATGCCTTTATCAGCAGTGTGAAAACAAACTAATACAGGTTGTCTTGTGTACATGGCTTTTTCTGGGCACTTGCATTTGAATTTTCCTTTTTTCTTAACCTAGGGGTTTCTAAATCTTGGGTCTACTCTTTCCTCTTCTGTGTACATAATTTCTCACAGGGAATATACCAGCATCTTCAGCTTTGTATACAACACCTTTCTTCCTTCCTTGGAGAGTGAATAATTTGATGTCATCAACCCAAGACACTTCATTGAACATGGAGATGTAGGTGGCAATAATTTAAATTCATACCTAATAACCAACTTGCCTTTTTTATACTTTAAAGACTTTTTTTCCAAAAGAAAAAAATCTAATTATGCACAAGAGCAATTCACTCAGAATTAATTCACTAGGAATTAAATTGAAAAAAAAAAGGTAAGGATGTTAACAATCCTTTAAAAAATAATTCAAATTAGAAACACTAATTATAGGAACTTCTTTATATAACATGAAACACAGTTCTCTGAGGCATGGTGAAGAGGGCTGGCTGTAAAGCAAACTCTCAGAGAACAAAGTTTCTGATTTATGGAGGAATTTGTTTGAACAAGGAATACAATTTCCTTTGAGGAGTTACTGCTCAGATCTGTGATCACTGTCTGATCGTTTCTGGGGAGACCACAGGACATAGCATGACCGACATTTAATTCTCGGATCAGAGCCTAAGGGCTCACCATCTTGAACTTAGGAAGTCAGAAAGGAAAGAAGTCAAATGTTTGGGTGGCCCGTCTAATCACAGCCTTCAGCTTTCTCGCAGAACAGGAGCACGCAGCGGGTGATAAGAGTGAGATTTCTGTCTGGGGGTGTCTCACCCAAAGCTTTTGTTCTTTGCATTTCAGCAAGTTTTCTTGAGGACAGGCAAGGATTGGGATCTGAGGGCCATTTTTCTGACTCCTTATTAAGGTTTTATTTGGGCCCGGCGCAGTGGCTCACGCCTGTAACCCCAGCACTTTAGGAGGATCACCTGAGGTCAGGAGTTGAAGACCAGCTTGGGCAACGTGGTGAAACCCATCTTCACTAAAAATACAAAAATTAGCCGGGTGCGGTGGTGCACATCTGTAATCTCAGCTACTTGAGAGGCTGAGGCATGAGAATCGCTTGAACCTGGGAGGTAGAGGTTGCAGTGAGCTGAGATCACGCCACTGCACTCCAGCCTGGGTGATAGAGCGAGACTCCATCTCAAGAAACAAAAAAGGTTATATTTGCTGATTACTAAGCCAAAGGGCACAATCAAAGTGATAAATAGTGCTTTTCAAACTTTTGGGTTGCGTCCCAGTTTTTGGATTGTGAAATCAAGTTAGCACAACTCAATATGTAATTTTGAAAAACAGGATAGAATAGAAAATGCCAGACTGCATTGGATACATGCATAAGGAGTGCTATGGGCTGAATCATATCCCCACAAATTCATATGTTGGAGTCCTAACCCCCGGTAGCTCAGAATATGACCTTATTTGGAGATAGAGTTTTTTAAAGAGGTAATTAAGGTCAAATAAGGTTATTAGGGTGGACCCTATTCCAATATAACTGGTATCTTTATAAGAAAGGGAGATTAAGACACAAACGCCCACCGAGGGAAGACCATGTGAGGACACAGGGAGAAGACAACCATCTACAATCCAAGGAAAGAGGCTTCAGAAGGAACCACCCTTGCTGACACCTTGATGTTGGACTTCCGGCCTCCAGAACTGTGAGACAATAACTTTCTGTTGTTTGAGCCACCTGGTCTGTGATGCTTTGTTATGGAAGTCTGAGCAAACTAATACAAGGGGTAAGTATTATTTTGTGGAATCTTAATTTTGATTTTACATACACACATATACACACACTCATGCACACACACACATTCTTAAGATTTATAGCCTAAAATGATTGAAAAATACTGGGTTGGAATGAGCTCACAATGTTTCCATATTCAGGGAGCAACCAGAGAGATGGTTTGCACTCATGCAGGTGAGGACAGTGAAGACAGGAAGTAAACTCTCACCATCAGAGCAAGCAAGGGCTGCCTGTTTATCCCTCAGTAGAAAGAGAAGCCTTGACTTGGCAGAGGGAAATCTCCTATCCCCGTATGTGAAATTCAGTGTTTCCTGTTTTGCCAGGGCCAAAAAAAAAAAAAAAAAAAAAAAATTGTGTGTTAGAACAGAGCAACAATCTCTAAATGAAAATTATTCATATTGATTTTTAAAAGGGGAGCAACTTATTACACAGTGAATTCCAGTTCCATTTGGAATTCACCCAAGAGCCTAGAAGAAAGCAAGAAAGTTTACGAGTCAGTGAGCCTAAGTGTCTAAAAATTCATGCCCTGAAGTTCACCTTTATTCGCAGGAAAACTCCTCTGGCCCTCATTCAGTCTCTTTATTCTTATTTTAGACCCTAATAGTTTAAAAAGAAGTATTATTTTAAATTTAAAACATGTGAAAAGCTATTGTATTTGTTGGCCAAAATCCGGGGTGGAGTCTTTCCTTTAATTCCAGTGAATTCTTGGGGATGGGATAAATGTTGTAGGATGTCTGCAGACATAGATTCCTCAAAGAGTCATTTTGCTCTCTCTTTATTTTCATTCAGAAATTATAATACATCTTTCAGTCTGGGCACGGTGGCTTACACCTGTTATCCCAGCACTTTGGGAGGCCGAGGCGGGCGGATCACTTGAGGTCCGGAGTTCGAGACCAGCCTGGCTAACATGGTGAAACCCCATTTCTAGCAAAAATAAAAAAATTAGCAGGGCGTGGTGGCATGTGCCTGTAATCCCAGCTATTCAGGAGGCTGAGGAAGGAGAATTGCCTGAACCCAAGAGGCGGAGGTTGCAGTGAGCTGAGATCATGACATTGCACTCCAGCCTGGGCGGCAAGAGTGAAATTCCATCTCAAAAAAATACATCTTTTAGCTATAATCACACAGATCTCTGCTCTGTTGGTGAGATCATTTATGCTTGCATGAGTCTAAGCAACACAAGAGCCACCAACTTGTAGGGGACCCTGAAACTGGGATCTGCTGAGGAGGGGAAAGTGCTGGAACTTTCAGGGCCTCTCTTGGGGCAAATGTGACTGACAGCTACAGCATTTAATCACATCTCCATGACTAGGCCTGCCCCTTTTTGGTCTTTGGGATAGATTTCTTGCACAGGCTTTGCAATCATCTATGTGTTGAATTTCTTGCAGTGCTGTGGAATTTCTCTCTCTGAACCAGGTATGTGCGGTTCTTATTCCTTCAATACAACATCTGTCTGTGTTAATTTGTTCTTTTTTCCCCCCAGAATGAGAAGGGGGAATTATAAATGGTGAGGAGAAGTAGCACTAGGCTTTTAAAGGGGAATTTGGCCCAGCGTCTCTCAGAATAAACAACCAGAATTCTAGCATCCTCATTCTACCATATTAATTCGACATATTTCACACATACCGAGCAGTCTGATTCCCTAGTTCACAGCAGACTGGAACAGTAAATTGGAAAATCGAGCATGCTGACAAGAGCAAAGACAACAGCTAATGGAATAATCAGAAGAGTGACAACCAAAATATTACAGCTAGACTTAACAACCTGAGAAGGCATCTCCTGGGGCCATTTAGTGCAGGAAGAACCCACCCTGCATACCTCGGTAGCCACTGAGGGCACGCTGGTGTTTCAGACCCAATGACACCTTTGAGTAATCAAGAAGGAAAGCCATGACGCCACTGAGTAATGCCAAAGACTCTCTACTTGGCCAAACTTTAGTCAGGCTCCTCCAAGCCCTCTTTTCAACTAGGCTTCGGCCTTGGCCACTGTTCTTGCCAGGCCTGCCTAGCTCAGTTGTAGCAAGAATCCTGCTAAGTCCATTTAGACAGAGTCCCCCTACCCTTGCTATCTTATCACCCTGGGATGCCTTCAGCAAGCATCCTGTTAAGTCACTTTAGAGAGTCCTCATACCCTTGATGTCTCCTCGTAGTAATTTCCCTTCCACTGACCTTCTCCCCTGCTCACTGGCTATAAATCCCCAGATGTCTTTGCTATATTTGGCGATGAGCCTAATCTCCTTCCTCTATTGCAGTAGTTTTGACACAAATTGCAATAATCCCAAATAAAGTCTTCCTTACCATTTTAACAAGTGTCAGAATAATTTTTTTCTTCAGTAGTAATCAAGAACATAAACTCATTGCAGCAGTTTCAATGCAGATGTTTCAGCTATTTGCTGTCCCAGTTCCAGGAAATTTAGGCACTAGCTCCTGCCCATTTTCCTCAGGATAGCACAAACCTGAAAGAAGAGCTAAGATAATTATTATTTTACTTGGTTTTTCCAAAGGCAAGGGTGTGTAAGTTGTTGACAAGAGTCCCCAGTTGAACCTAGCCCACACCTGTTTGGCTTGTGTCTTGCTCTTGTGTAGAGCTGTGTCCCCAGAAGGGATGCCTTTTTTTTAATCTTTGCAGAAGCACTATCAGTTCACCAAAGTGTGCACCTGTTGGGCCCATTCCCCTGCAGGGTTGCATTTAAACACCAGTTCAAAATGTGTTTTGGAAAAATAGTCAAAACACAAAGGAATGGGTAAGACAGGGCAAAAGATTAATTTGCTCAAACACATTCAGTATCAAATCAACTGTAACTAAAAGAACAATAACTATCTGCAAGTTGAGTCATCTACCTGCAGGGCAGTGCTTCTCAAATCTCAGTGTGCATCAGAATCACCTGGAGGGGCAGATTCCTAGGTTAAACCTCAGCTTTCACTGAATTCAGTTGCACTAGACTGGGGCCCCGGGATCTGTGTTTTAAATAAGTACTTATGTGATATAGGTGCTCGAGGCTCTTGGACCACACTTTGGAAATCACTGTCTGGAAAGACTGTGGGATCCACTTAGAGAAAAAAAAACCCTGCTGTTTTGGTCTATGGGAATACCCTAGTAGGCAGATTTTGGTTGTCCACCTCTGTGGCTAGAGTTTGGAAGAAGTGATGTGAGCAAAGACAGTACTGCATTGTTATGTGTGATCAAGCAATAAGAATCTAGAATTGCTAGAACTTCTTCTTCTTCTTCCTCTTCTTCTCCTCCTTCTTTCTTCGACAAGGTCTTGCTCTGCTACCCAGGCTGGAGGCAGTGGCATGATCATAGCTCACTGCAGCCTTGAACTCCTGGGCTCAAGTGATTCTCCTGCCCCAGTCTCTCTAAGTGTTGGGATTATAGGCATGAGCCATTATGCCCAGCCTAGAAGCTTCTTAAAAGTGGAAGAGGCTCTCTCATGAGAGAGGAGGAGACCAGTGACCTGGTAGGAGGCCAGAGCCAGGGGAAAAGATGGGCTGAGCAAAGTTCCCAGTGGTGGGAGTAAACAAGAAACTTTTCAGAACTGTGATGTTGCCTATTTAAGTTGTTTGCCATTATAAATCATAATGCCCTTCAATGGCCCTCCAATCCCCAGTAAATCTGTTATACAAACTGGTCTTGGACCAGAAGTGGGTGAGGAGGTGATGGGTCTGCAGAGAGGGTGCACAGAGAGGGAACTGAGAGCCTTAGTTAGGAGGCAGGAAGGCAGGGAAGCTGGCTGAAGCAAGCCCCAGTCAAAGTGGGGAGCAACACACCCTCTTTCTCGCCAGAGGTACTAAAGCAGTGGTGTCTTACCATTTCTGCTCAGGCGCCTCTATCAGTAAAGAAAAATTTTGGACATGGACACTATATTCCATTGTATGGGAATGACTGATTCTACATTAAGTCTGCTCGGTGCAAGGATCATGAGGATGAAGACCTTTATGATGACCCACTTCCGCTTGATGAAGAGTAAATACATTTTCTCTTTCTTTTGATTTCCATAACATTTTCTTTTCTCTAACTTACTTTATTGTAAGAATACAGTGTCTAATACATAGAACATACAAAATTGGTATTAATCAACTGTTTAGTTTATTGGTAAGGCTTTCAGTCAACATAGGCTACTGGTAGTGAAGTTTTTGGGGAGTGAAACTTATACACAGATTTTAGACTGCACGACAGGGTCAGCCCTCCTAACCTCCACATTATTCAAGGATGAACCGTATAACTATATAACACATTTAATATGCATGCTACTGTACTAATGTATTATTGACATTACAAAAAATAGGGTAAAAATAAGAAATCAGTATAAAAGTTCTAATAATGTACTTTTGTACTCCAGTCAACTGAGTTGAGTAGCCATGGAGCACATGGGCTCTATATAGAAAAGCCTGATCTTATCCTAAGTGAACTAACACAGCCACAGAAAACCAAATACTGCATGTTCTCAGCTATAAGTGGGAGCTAAACATTGAGAACACGTGGACACAAAGAAGGGAACAACAGACATCGGGGCCTGTTTGAGGGTGGAAAGTGGGAGGAGAGAGAAGATAAAAAAACTACCTGCTTGGTACTATGCGTCTTAACAGGTGATGCAATACTCTGTACACAAAACCCCAGTGACAGGCAATTTACCTATATGACAAACCTGCACCTACTAGGCACATGTACCCCGAACCTAAAATAAAAGTTAAAAAAACCATAAACACATTAATTAATTAATTAATTAATTAAGAAGAAAATAGGGGAAGGACAGCCCTTACTGTTACATGAATAGGGCCTGTTTAGTCAGCAGACACTTGGATTACTCAGCTACCCAAACTGAGAAGGGTTCCATGATTAGACTCAATTTTGGGGTCAAACCATGGTGCTTTTTGTGCTTCTCAAACATTGGTCTCTACAGACCAATGTTTCTTCTGTCAGAAAGAAAGCCCATGAGAAATATACCTCAATGATAACTAATCATGCTCATGAATTAAAAGGGAGGGAAAAACCCCAGTAACTTCCTCAGGGCAGCAACCTTAAGACACTCCATTCTTGTAGCTAAGCATTAGCTCGGAGTTCTTGATCAGGAATCCTTGGATTCTCATGAAGACAAGAGCAGGACATCAAGAGAGGTGGCTGATATGGTTAGGCTTTGTGTTCTATAGGCTTTGTGTTCCCAGCCAAATCTCATCTTGAATTGTAATCCCCAGGTGTTGAGAGACCCCAAGTGGGAAGTGGCTGGATCATGGAGGTGGCTTCCACGCTGCTGTTCTCGTGATAGTGAGGGAGTTCTCATGAAATGTGATGGTTTTATAAATGCCAGTTTCCCCTGGGCTCTTCTGTCTTTCCTGCCACCTTGTGAAGAAGTTACTTGCTTCTCCTTTGCCTTCCGCCATGATTGTAAGTTTCCTGAGGTCTCCCCAGCCATGTGGAACTGTGAGTCAATTAAACCTCTTTTGTTTATAAATTACCCAGTTTCAGATACTATCTCTATAGCAGTGCAAGAATGAACTAATACGGTGCCCCCACCGAAAGGTTGGAGGTGATACCTTTTACCAGGGCTCTGGGTCCCAGCTTTTGGGGACCTTGCTTTTGTTTGTTTGCTTATATTTATTTTATTGTGGTAAAATATATATAACATAAAATTATCCATTTTAACGATTTTAAAGTGTCGTTAAGTGCACTCACAATGTTGTGCAACTGTTACACTATCTATCTGGTTCTAAAACTTTTTCATCACCTTAAACAGAACTTCCGTATCCATTAAATAGTAACTTCTCATTCCCTCTCCTGTGATCCCAATAACCTCCAATCTACTTTCTGTCTTTACGAATTTGCCTACTCTAGGGACCTCAAGTAAATGGAGTTATATGATATTTGTCTTTTTGTGTCTGGCTTATTTCACTCAGCGTAATGTTTTCAAGGTTCGATTATGTTGTAGCATGTGTCAGAACTTCATTCCTTTCTTTGGCTCAATAATATTTCATTGTATGAATAAACCATATCGTGTTTATCCATTCATCTGTTGATGAACACGGGTTGTTTCTTCTACCTTTTGACTATTATGAATAATGCTGCAATGACCACTGGGGTACACGTATCTGGTTGAGTCATTGTTTCCACTTCTTTTGGGTAAGGAATGGGATTGCTGTGTCATATGGTAATTCTATGTTTAGTTTTTTGAGGAACCACTAAACTGTTTTCCACAAAGACTGCACCATTTTACATCCCTACTAGTAAGTATGAAAGTTCCAGTTTCTTTACCTGCTCTACAATATTTGTTCATTTCAATTTTTAAAAATGGCAGCCATCCTATTAGGTGTGAAGTGGTATCTTATTGTGGTTTTAGTGCGCATTTCCCTAATGACTAATGACATCGAGCATCTTTTATGTGCTTATTAACCATTTATGTAACTTCTTTGGAGAAATGTATATTCAAGTCCTTTGCACATGTTTTAATTCAGTTGTTTGTCTTTTTGTTGTTGACTTACAGGAGTTCTTTATATAGTCTGGATACTAAACCCTTGTGAGATAAGTAATTTGCAAATATTTTCTCCCATTCTGTCGGCTGTCTTTTCACTTTCTTGATAATGTTCTTTGACGAACAAAAGTTTCAAATTTTGATCAAGTCTAGTTTATTTATATTTTCTTTTGTGGCTTGTGTTTTTGGTGCCATATCTAAGATGCCATTGCCAAATTCAAGGGCTCAGAAATTTACCTTTATGTTTCCTTTGAGGAGTTTTATTGTTTTAGCTGTTATATTTAGGTCATTGATCTATTTTGAGTTAGCTTTTTTATATGGTGTAAGATAAGGGTCCAACTTCAATTCATTCTTTTACATGTGAAAATTCAGTTGTCCCAGCACCATCTGTTGAAGAGACTGTTATTTTCCTATTGAATGGTCTTGGCATCCTTGTCAAAAATCAATTGGCCATATATGCATGGATTTATTTTTGGACTCTTAATTCTTTTCCATTGGTCTATATGTCTATCCTTATGCCAGTACCACATTGCTTTGATTACTTTTGTTTTAGAAGTAAGTTTTGAAATTGGGACTTGAGCCCTCTGATTTTGTTCTTTTTTTTTTTCAACATTATTTTAGCTATTCAGAGCCCCCTTGGAATTCCATATAAATGTGAGGATCAGTTTTTCTATTTTTGCAAAACAGTTTGTTGCAATTTTGACAGGGACTGCTTGGAATCTGTAGATCACTTTGGGTACAGCTCTGTTGTTGTTGTTTTTTTTTTCCTGGACTATTAGAATTATTGGGAAGGCTTCTTACCTGGTTCCAGAGGTGCTAACCTTGAATCTCCTTAGCCAGGAGGCTTAATAACTTCTCAACACTCTGTACATGGTAAGGTTGGAGCAGGGAAACCAGTCAGAATGTTCATTGCCTATCTTTTCTCCCAGAGCTGGCTGAACACATCATTCAAAATACCAACACATCTCTCTTGCATTTGTTCCAGCCTGGAGACCACACTTTAGAACCCACTGTCTTAGTGGGTTGATGAATCAGCATCCAATTGAGGAACTGAAATTGGACCAGCTGGGTGTTTAGAGGCTCAATTGGAAAGCAGACACTGAACTAGCTCTTAGATTTCCAGTAAGTTTTCCCCTTTTGTTAATGTACTTTATCACTTTTGTAGTTAAATATATTTTGCAGCTCATATATATACACATATATATATAGCCTATATATATATATACACACACATATATATGTGTGTGTGTGTGTGTGTGTATATATATATAGGCTGTATATATATATATATATAGGCTAGGAATGCATTCAGTTGCATGTAACAGAAGATTTATTTTTTCACACAACGAGAAGTCCAAAGGTAGGTGGCTCTTGGCATTAGTTCAAGCACTCAAAGATCTCAGGGCTGGCATCCTTGCAGTACTTTTTGTCTTTCTCTCACGATCTCAAGATGGCTTCACCACGCCAAATATCACATCTACATTCATAACAGGAAAGGGTGGGAGAAGCACCCCAGAGCTTATATCGAGAAGACAGAAGCTTTCCAGGAAGCCCTAGAAGACTTTCCATTATCTTTTGTTAATTAGAATTATATCCCATGGCTGTCTGTAGGTGAAAAGGAACTGGAACCTTAGGGAATAGGATTGTCATGATTGGCTTTAACCAATCCTGATCCATTGCCTGAAGCTGAGCACATCACCTTCCTAAATAAAATTGGAATTTTGTCGGCAAGGAATAAGGAGCAGCAAGATATCAGTGTACTGCTTAGGCATATACACTTATATGGTTATTTTATTATCTATTTTCGTAAGCACTTTCTACCACTGAGGGCCTGTTCTCATCCCTGCTATTCTAAGAATATAGAATAACCAGAAATTGTCCCGTCCTGTCTATTTTTCCATTTGGGCCTGGATGGTGGCTTGGTGCCTAGTGAAGTAGAGATGGCAGGATGTGGCCTTAGGCTGTAAGCAAATGTGATCAGGCTTACAGGCGCTGTGTCTTTAAGGCCCCGAGTTCACACTGTTCATGATATGTTTCCTAATTATTTCCTTTAAATGTTGAAAGTGCTTTCTTTTCTTGCCCTTTAGGGGGAAAAACCAAGTTTCAAAAAAAGTATCCCATCAATGATTCAATCAAAGAAATGTCATTAATGAGAAGACAGAAAAAAAAAGTCCTCCAACATTATATTTGGGTAGATTTCAACAGTTAATTTGTATTTCAAGATGTGAATGTAAATTAAAAGGCTAAATACTTGAACGTCAAAAGTATTCCTTATTTGACATTAAAGTCAGCGAATTGATCACATTTGCTGAATGTAGTTTGTAAAAAGTGCTAATTTATGGCTAAGTAATTAAACAGGGAGACAGATGGAGAATCAAATGAGTTTTCTTCACATTCAAATTTGCATACTGTTTCTGATGGTGCATACGCTTATTGCTCTGTGTGGTGCCCTCCAGTATTAGAAGAACATAGAGAGCTATTTATGTCAGCTTTGCTCAAGCAACCCCAAAGAAAGAAAAGGGGAATTATATCAAGTCCTAGACTTAGATAAAATACAGAGCTCAGTTAGATGTTCTCTTCTGTTTCTCGCTCATTCATCATTTTTGCTTCCATGTCGTAGTGGGTAGAATAGGCAACTGTCAAATAGTGGAATTTTCTCCTTTCTCCATCGTATCATGGAAAACGCCATGGCGTGGGAATCAGAAGATGGTCTAATTTTAGCTTTCTCAGTAACTAGTTGTGTGACATTGGACAATTCTGTTCTCTCCAGTCTTAGTTGCCTCATTTGACATTTGAATTTAATGTTGCCTAGATTATTTCTAGGCAGTATGGCACAGTGGAGAAAGCAAGGACTCTAATTTTGATCTTGGATCAGCCACCTACCAGCTGAGTGATCTTGGATAACTTAGTTTAACCACTGTGTGCTACAGGTTCTTATTAGCAAAATGAGGATGTTTAGTGACCATTTTATGCAAAGCCCTTAGAACAGTGCCTGGAATATAAGCACCCCTCGATGTTAGCTGTTTTGTTTGTTATCTCTAAGATTCCTTCGTGTGCTAAGACTCCTCGAGTCTGTGTTAAAACATGAAGGAAGGTGACTTAATGACAGCTAATCTAGCTTGCTTGCACCCTGTGTCAGACTTGCAATTTCTAGAAATTACCATCAGAGATAATTTAACTATCAGGACCCTATTTGTACTCCCTTGATGATGTCACCAGAGGGAAAGATTTCAATGCCTTCCAGGCCATGCCAGTGCTCATACCCACTAGGGTGGTACTAGCTGGGGGAAGTGGTCCATCAGCCAATGCTGTGCTCAGAGTTGTTCTTATAGTTGCTGGTGGAACTTGCAGAAGGGAACCGTGTCTCTCTCCTCCATCTCCCATGCCTTCAGTTCAACAGAAAGGACCTGGAAGTCAATATCCCTGGCACTGGCATTAAGAGATACAACTCTGGCTTTGCCACCTGCTCTCCACTTCCGCCTGAGCACTACTCCAGCTGCACAGAGCTCGCTCCGAGCTCCAGGCTCCTGCTAAGCTAGCACCACTGTCGACTCCCTCCAGCTGCCTTCATGATTACCTACCGAGATCTCATCAGCCACAAAGAGGTATCCTCTGACTTTTACAAAGATCCTGGAGATCAGGGACAGGCTGTGCCTTGAGGTGGAGGGGAAAAAGGTCAGTAGGACAGAGGGTAACATCAAAGACTTGCCCATCAGTGAGAATGCCTCCACTGAAGACCCCTAGGGTAAAGGTACAGAAAGCACAGTATTTGATGCTGTTGTTATCATCATGAAACATCACTTGCTAGGCACCAGCTCCGCAAAAGAAGCCTACAGGAAATACATCAAAAATTACGTGAGAAGAGTCAAAGGCAAACGTGAAGAACAGAGACTGTAAAAAGTAAAATCTTTTATGACAGACTGCAGAACAAATCAAGCACATCCTTGCTAATTTCAAAAACTACCAGTTCATTATTTGTGAGGACATGAATCCAGATGGCATGCTGGCTCTACTGGACTACCAGGAAGATGACGTGACCCCATATATGATTTTCTTTAAGGATGATTTAGAAATGGAAAAATGTTAACAGATTTGGCAATTGCTTTGATCTATCACCTGTCATTATAACTGGCTGCCACTTGTCATCCACACACCATTGAAGACAAATGGGACTGATGTCACCTTGAGCACTTTATTTTGACCATGATTTATCTGGAGTGGAGGCATTGTTTTTGAGGGAAAAAAAACATAGCATATATAGGTTGTCTAAAAATAAAATACATTTAAAGTTAAAAAAATACAACTCTGTGACCTAGACTGGAACTGTCAACTACTCCTCCCCAACCCACATATATACTCACATGGAGCTCCGCGAAAGAGAGAAGCAAAATTTATTTAGAATTTTTTAGAGGTTTATTTATTTATTTATTTACCTTTCACTGGAATTTTTTTTTTTTTTTTTTTTTTTTTTTGATGGAGTCTTGCTCTGTTGCCAGGCTGGAGTGCAAGTGGCACGATCTGGGCTCATTGCAACCTCTGCCTCCTGGGTTCAAGTGATTCTCCTGCCTCAGCCTCCCAAGTAGCTGGGACTACAGGCACATGCCTCCATGCCCAGCTAATTTTTGTATTTTTGGTAGAGACAGGGTTTCACCATATTGGCCAGGATGGTCTCGATCTCTTGACCTCATGATCTGTGCCCCATATTTAACCAGTCACGGATAGGGAAGACCCAGTGATTGGGTGCAAGTGGTTTTACAATCCATTTCTTTTTCATTTTTGTGGTGTAGCCAGTTGTTTGGGATTACAACAGTATTAAAATCCTTAAAAATAAAGCTCTTCTCATGCCTGTAATCCCAGCACTTTGGGAGGCCGAGGTGGGCAGATCACTTGAGGCCAGGAGTTTGAGACCAGCCTGGCCAACATGCAAAACCCTATCTCTACTAAAAATAAAAAAATTAACCAGGCATGATGGTGCATGCCTATAATCCCAGCTACTTGGGAGGCTGAGGCACGAGACTCACTTGACCCCAGGAACTGAAGGTTGTGGTGAGCCGAGACCACGCCACTGCGCTACAGCCTGGGTGACAGAGTGAGACTGTCTCAAAAGAAAAAAAAAGGCTCTAAAAGATGTCCATGATGGACATCACTGTTTGGCAATCAGGACCCCTTGTTTTTCTAAAGGTACCTTGATGTACTTCTTATTGTTTTAATGTAATGGCAGATCAAGTTGCTCTGTCCTCCCCTACCCAAGACTTGTGAACTGGTTCCCAATTAGGCAAATTGGCTTCTACTCTGACTTTAAATCTCATGCAGAGTGACATAAGAATGGGTATTGGGCATTCTTCACTTGTGTCTCTATCTCCGCTCTCCAGCTCTCCACCTTACTCGGTGTTCTGCAAGGTTCATCTTTACAGACTACATCAGAAGGCTTCCTTAACCTCTGCCTTCCATTGGGGTTTGGCCAGCGGAAGGCACTGGCTGAAGATGAGAAGGTAGAAGAGTGAATTTGGGGTGTTTTTCACCTTCTGCCCTCTCTGCTGGGCACAGTAGGTTGGTTCTTTCCCTCTCCTAATGCCTCAGCTCCATATGGCAGCCATAAAAATTAATAATAAAACCTTTTCCAGTTTAGTACTATCATAGAGCAGCAGGCTTGATTATTGCCCTTTGAAAATCAGTGTCAATGTGAGTTGAAAACTGTCTGGAAGACGAAAAACCCAAAAAATAGTATTTTAAAAGCTTTGCATTCAGAAATCAGGTTGGGAGCTAAAAAAATAAAAATTAAAAAAAAGTTTAAAGGCTGGGCGTGGTGGCTCACACCTGTAATCCCAGCACTTTGGGAGGCCAAGGTAGATGGATCACTTGATGTCAGGAGTTCAAGACCAGCTGGCCAACATAGTGAAACCCTGTCTCTACTAAAAATACAAACATTAGCTGGACGTGGTGGTGCATGCCAGTAATCCCAGCTGCTTGGGAGGCTGAGGCAGGAAAGTTGCTTGAAGCCAGGAGACGGAGGTTGCAGTGAGTCGAGATCATGCCACTGCACTCCAGCCTGGGCAACAGAGCAAGACTCTGTCTCAAAAAAAAAAAAATTTTTTTTAACAGCTCTGCAGTTGCTTTTTTTTAAAAAAATGAGAATTCATTTATAAATTTATAATAAATCAATAAATTTATTAATCTCTTTTCTTGGTAGATATTTTCATTTATCTAAAAGTATCTTCTTGTGTAATTTCTTCTTTGACTCATTGGTTGTTTAGTTGTATTAATTTTCATATTTATGTAAATTTCCCAAATTGCCTTCTGTAACTGATTTTTAATTTCATTGCATTGTGGTCAGAAAACAGGCATTTCTTATTTCAGCCCTTTTAAGCATATCAAGGTCTTATTTTATGGCTTAACGTATAGTCTTTCCTGAATAATTTTCCATGTGTACTTTAGAAGAATGTGTGTTGTTCTCTCATTGCGTGCAGTGTTCTATAGATGTCTGTTAGATCTAGTTGTGTTACAATGTTGTTCAAGTCTTCTATTTCCTACTTGAAATATGTATTGGATTATGTATAGTTGTTCTATCTATTTTGAAATCTCCAACTATTATTGTTGACTTATCTATTTCTCCTTTCATATCTGTTCATTTTGTCTGATTTTGCTTCATGTATTTTGAGGCTCCGTTGTTAGGTGTATATATGTTTATTATTGTTATGTTTTCTTTATGGATTGTTGCAAACATTTGCCTAATTTCTACAGTTCTGACAAAGTTGATACTGACTATTGTTGCTAGTCTTTCTTTCTCTTTCTTTCTCTCTCTCTCTCCCTTTCTTTCTTTCTCTCGCTCCCTTTCTTTCTTTCTCTCTCTTCCTTTCTTTCTTTCTCTCACTCCCTTTCTTTCTCTTTCTTTCTTTCTTTTTCTTTCTTTCTTTCCCTTTCTTTCTTTCTTTCTCTCTCTTTCTTTCTTTCTTTCTTTCCTTCTTTCTCTCTCCTTCCTTCCCTCCCTCCCTCCCTCCCTCCCTCCCTCCCTCCCTCCCTCCCTCCCTTCCTTCCTTCTTTCTTTTGCTTTTTTTTGTGTGTGTTCTTGTTGTTTTTGTGGAGGAGCAGCTTTTTGGAGATCCTTACTCTGCCATTCCTGGTGATGTCTCTCTGCCGTTTCTAGTAAGAGAAAGTCTCTGAGAGTTTCAAATAGAAGTATACATTTATGTTGTGTGTTCTTGGAAAGACCTTTTTTTTAGACTCGCTTTTACATAAAATAAGAAAACAATTAGTAAACACTGGGGTATAAAATAAGCTTTAACATAATTAACAACTACTAAACTGGCCGTTTTTACATGAGCATAGGAAGTGTGACATGAATCTGAAAACTGATCCAACTAGTAGGCATCATTTCAACGTCACTAGAAGAGTCAATCTGATGAGTCTCTGTCAATGTTGACAGTCTTGACCATCATTACATTTTGGGTGCTATTTATTGATCTGTGGTTCTTTGGATTCATCTCACAGAGTACAGATGTTAAGTATAGAGACTTTATCTTTCTTTAAATATGAATGGTTATGATCTTATCCCTTTCAACAGTAGAGATGTTTGACGAAGATTTGTATCTACCATGTGTTATTCATATAAACATTCTGCATAAGTAGAGGTTCACTGGAGGGTCACTTTGATTTTTTTCCAAGACCATTTATATATTCTGAAGATGAATAATGAACTAGTAGAGAATAATTACTGACTAAAATATTAAACAAATAAAACTGGACATGAAAAAGGAAGTCCACATGAAATCCAAGGTGTTGCCAATAAAATTAAGAAATGCTAAAAACAATCAGCAACTTTGTAATAGCAATGTTAACTTTTCTTCCAGAATAACTAGTAGGTACTTAGATTTTCTTTTTAAATATGGGCTAAAAAGCCCAAATTACCTGAATTTCCTTTGAATTTTTTGTCTTTCATACATGGACCTTGCCACATTTTTGGCCATATCATAATTATTTTAGTTGCTTTTATTTTCTCTCCTAGGTTGCATTGGCTTCAGTAGTATGGCCTGTGCCAGTCATTTATGTTTCTCCAAGGACACCAGGCACAACATCTTGCACACGATTGGTATATTAAAAAATCGGGTCTTGCATTCAGGAAATTACACACTAAAAAGAAGAAGGGTTTATGGGAAAAATAGGGCTAGGAGCAGACTACCCAAAACCTAAAGTACTTTATAACAAGAGTGTGAGTAAAGACAAACTTAGGAGTGAAAAAGACATGTTAAATTTGTAACAACAAAAGAAATGTTAAAGTAAATAGTTCTCTCCTTTTAAAAGGTGATGGTATGAGCTTCCTTTCTTAAATACTTACTGAGCTGATAGATGAATGTTTTCTGGCCCACCAGTTAGGGAATGAAGATTTTTATCTCCCTAAAATTCATATGTTGAAATATAATCACCATTGTGATGGACTGGGAAGTGGGGCCTTTAGGAGGTAATGGGTGGAGCCCTCATAAGTGGGACTAAGACCCTTATAAAAGGGATCCCAGAGAGGTAGCTTACTCTCTTCTGCCACGTGAGGCTCTGACGAGAAGGTGGCTCTCTGCGACCCAGGAGAGCGCCCTCACCAGAATCCGACCATACTGGCCCCCGATCTCAGACCACTGGCCTCCAGAACTGTGAGAAACACATTTCTGTTGCTTATAAGCCACTCAGTTGATGGTAATTTGTTATAGTAGCCTGAGCTGAGGTACCACCCATTTTCTGAGGCTACAGCTCTTTGACAATTCAGATCCACACAGGGGTTTTAGTTCCTCCCTCTTCATCTTGCCCAATGCCTCAGCAACTATTCCCACATGAACACTGAAACCCAAGTACCTTGGTTATTTGGACCAACAACCAGGCCCCTGCACATCTACAGCGCCAGCTTACATAACCACTTTTCAGTTCTCTCCTTTATGTGGCCACTAGAGTTTCTTCTTTCCTTTTTCCTTGTGGGCTGAACTATAAATTTTAAAAGGGTTTTAAAGATCCTTGTGTGTTAGGCAGCATAGCAAGGGGTCCACTGAGGGAGCTTTTTGCTGTTATCTATTATCTTAGTCGGCCATCTTCCCAGCAGAGCTCCCACCCCCATTATTCTTTTCACAGAATCCTTTGCTAACAGATCACTGTTACTAGAATAATATGAGCATTGGGTTCATTGTGTATAGCAGGCTACACTTATGGGAAGAGAGAGAAGGAGAAACAGATATTTAGTAAGAAGAGGAATTCATTTTATATTGAAAGTATAATTTTGAGGCCAGGTGCAGTGGCTCATGCCTGTAATCCCACAACTTTGGGAGGCCAAGGCGGGAGGGTTGCTTGAGCAAAGGAATTTGAGACCAGCCTGGGCAACAGAGTAACACTCCATATCTACAAAATATTAAAAAACTAGGTAGGTGCAGTGTCACATGGCTATTCTCCCAACTACTCAGCAGCCTGAAGTGGGAGGATCACTTGAGCCCAGGAGATGGAGGCTGCAGTGAGCCATGATCATGCCATTGCCCTCTAGCCTTGGCAACAGAGCAAGACTCTGTCTCAAAGAACAAAAAATAGAAAGTATAATTTTGAGCCAATTCTCTAGAGTTTATCAGGTTTTTTTTTCCAGCATTTTCTCTAACGTACACTGTCCACACAGGAGGTTGAATGATTGCTTTAGGACTAATTACTCAATGTGTGAATTATTAGACCTTTTGTCTTCATCCCTCTTCTCTATTTATTAGCATGTCTGCAGTTGGCTGGACCATGGAAAAAGATGTCATAGGAAACACTTAACAAAACTATTTAATAACAATCATTAACGTCTCTTATAGAACCGTGACTGGAAAGATGGAACCACTGGTTGAAATAAGATCTGAATCCTTATTGTCCCTGCTCTTGTTCTCTTCTTCTATACATATAAATTTGACAACTGCATCTGAAACAACCTGTAGGGTCCTGTTGCTAAAGGGAATTTTAAATTTTCTTCCATGAAACACTAGGTTTCCAGAGAGTCCTTAATGAATTCTGCAGGAAATAGTGTATCTGTTTATTTATTCAACAAATATTCACTGAGTGCTGGCCAGATATCTGACACTGGGTTGGGCCTGGTCTTTGGGGAGACAGGACTGCCAAGTTTCTGGCCCTCACTCCTTCAACCAGAGCAGCTCTGCTGGTGTCTGCTTTGTAGTTGACAATCTGTGTATGTGGGGGAGGAGGTTCTGCTGCCTAAAGAAAATTTGAAGGCTTCTGTGGCATAGGGAATGCCCTTATTTAATAGAAGTTCTTATTAAGCAAAGCTATTTTGGGGCTGTGGCCTAATAGTTGTAGGTTTATGCATCTGTACAATGAGGAGCACATAGTGAGTATGTGTGTAGTTCAGGGTAGTCTATATTAAGCTGCTGTAACAAATGTCCCCTATATCTCAATGACTTACAACAGGAGAGGTTTATTTCTTGCTCATATTATACGTTCGTTGTTTATTGTCTCTGTCTCCAGTTTGAGTCTGATCTGACTTTTGGACTCCAGCTAAGGGAGCAGCCTCTTTCTGGAGCATCACTTGTCCATAGTGGGGGTGAATTAAAAACACAGTGAGTTAACATTTGTCCTTACAGCTTCCACCTGGGAGTTAGACAGGTCTCTGCTATTGACATCTCCTGGGCTAAACAAGTTAAATGGCTTCACTGGATGTCATTGGCACAGGGAAATATAATCTTTCCACAGGGAGTGATAGCAAATATTTGGTAACAATAATGCAAAGTGCTCTAGTGCTCAGTAAATATGTGCTGATTAAACAACTATATACAATCAACAACCATGTATCAATGCATTCTCAGCTCCCAACCCTGTAAACCAGTTTTTCTGAGTAGGAGTCTCTGAGATGTTGTGCTTTTTGTGTTATGGGGAGAGCTGAAATGAGCTGAAAATAATCTCAAGATTTTTACTGTTAGAACTAAGTCACAACTGGCCTTCAACACTCCCCACCAACTGGGTAAGGAAACCACAAATCCAGTCCCCAAACCCACATCTATTTTGCCTTTTCAAAATGTGTTGTAAAATATTAGAAGGAAAACGGTCTGGAACTTCTAAGGATTAAGAAGAAATTCACATCAGCAGAAAGCAAGGCTGTAAACCCCCCAGGAGTTGAAGAGCTCAGTTCCAGAGCCAGATTGTATAAGACGGGGCTTAAAAACTAATCTGGAGCCATCTTATGTAAAACAAATTGTCCGCCAACAGGAAGCCTCAAAACAGGGTGCAGATTATGAAGGAATGAAATGGATTCCAGGCTGCTGTGAGGATTTTCTTGATTGAAACAAGACCAACCTGTGGAATCATGCTCTGTGTGAGTCCACAATTTCCCCCTTTTCTGCAAAAACATGAAAGAAAGCATGTAGAATTTTTGTTGTGGCTGGATTTCATAAGGGGAAGATGCTTCTCTGTGTAAAAAATATACAAGAGAAAGCTGTGGTTGGAACTCTGCAGTGTAAGTGACAAAAATCTCAACTCAAAGTTGCCTTTGCAAAAGGAAATGATTCTGGTTCTCAAAGTTGAAAAGTCCAGAGATGGATTTTGCCTTTAGATATGACTGGATCCAGGAGCTCATGCAATATTACCAGGACTCTCTGTCTTTCGCCTTGCTTTTGTTTGGCTTTATTCTGCAGACTGGGTTGCATCCATCCAGGTTTGCCTCATCAGGGCCTTGCCTGTTGCCTGCCACGCTTGCCTTGGCTGTGCTTTTAAACATCTCCGGAGCTATCTGCAACAGAACTGCGTCTTTAGCCAGCTGCTGGCCTGTGTCAGTTCTTTCTTTGCAGCTGATAGGGCCTCTTTGTGGGCTGCCATCCAGGTCCTCTGGCTCTCATCCTTGGCCATTTACTGCTGGTAATCAACCCTCAGTCTCTCATCATCTTTCTGCAGGGTGGCAGCATGACTTAGCATTACTCAAGCAACGCTGTTGTCTTTATAGGCTTTGTTCCCCCAGATTTTTCAAAGCCCACATCATTGCACCTGCCACAGGCTTCTCTGCCACTGGACATTTGGCCAGGCCACTGCTAGTGAAATCTGTCATATTAGAGCCATACCATGTAACAGCGGTTATCCTTGCCCTACCTACCAACACAGACCTTATGCTCTTGGCCTGCCAGGCAGTAAGTGAGGAAGTCAGAAATTCTTGTCTTCCCGCCTGTATTGTCTGACTTCTTTAGTTACTGCTTAAGCTTCTAGGTCCTCCAAGAAACAGACGTTAACATTGGATTAAGTGCGTGGGAATTTTATTAGGGCAAATGCCTGTCAGAAAATGGGAAGGGGATACCCGTCACCCTTAGATCTTTTTTTTTGAGACAGAGTCTTGTTCTGTTGCCCAGGTTGGAGTGCAGTGGCATGATCTCAGCTCACTGCAACCTCCGCCTCCCAGGTTCAAGTGATTCTCCTGCCTCAAGCTCTCGAGTAGCTGGGACTATAGGACTATATGCGTGCCACCGTGCCTGGTTAATTGTGTGTGTGTGTGTGTGTGTGTGTTTTTAAGTAGAGACGGGTTTTCACTATGTTGGCCAGGCTGGTCTTGAACTCCTGACCTTGTGATCCATCTGTCTCAGCCTCCTAAAGTGCTGGGATTACAGGTGTGAGCCACCACACCTGGCCTCACCCTCAAACCTTGAGAGATGAAAGGAGGGAAGGGTGAGTGGAAGTTTCCTCTACTGACAGGAAGTTTAAAGAAGGTTCCACAAGAATGCCATGTGGTCCTTGAGCCAATGTTGCCATCAGAAGGGTCATGTCTCCAGGCAAGATTAGCTGCATAATTTGATGGTCCAGTGCAAAAATAATATGCAGGACTCAGTGTTAAAAATGTATTAAGAATTTTGGGCTGGGCGCAGTGGCTCCTGTCTATAATCCCAGCACTTTGGGGGGCCAAGGTGGGTGGATTGCTTGAGTCTAGGAGTTCAAGACCAGCCTAGGCAACATGGTGAAACCGTATCTCTACAAAAAATTAGCCAGACGTGGTGGCATGCACCTGTAGTCCCAGTTACTCAGGAGGCTGAGGTGGGAGGACCACCTGAGCCCAGGAAGTCAAGGCTATGGTGAGCTGTGATTGGATCACTGCATTCTAGCCTGGGCGATGGAGTAAAACCCTTTCTCAAAAAAAAAAAAAAAAAAGAGACAGAGAGAGAATTTCAAGACAAAATAGCAGAGTGCTCAACTGAGGGCAGGGTCCTTCTGAGTTCAGGATCCTGAGTGAGTGCATGGGTCTCACAGCCATGAAACCAAGTGTGGTCTATCTTAGTATATCCCCACTGTGCTTAGTAATCAGCAGCCAAGCCCTTGGACAATTATGGCTCCCTGTAGTTACAGAACTTCTAGGCATGTTCTCATGGTTCCTACAGATGAACAAATTTTTCATTTTTTTGTATGGTTTTTGCTTTTTGTCTCTTAAGAAAGCTGAAGATAAGCATGTTACCCTCTATTTCTAGCTAATACTTTAAAATATTTTGGGGCTTTAATCCTGATGGAATTTATTTGTATTATTGGTATGAAGTAGGGGTTAACTTATTTTTTTTCCTTCAGTTGATAACCACGTCGCATCATCATTTATTGAATGGCTGGTCTTTTCCCTTCTGATTTAAACGTCCACTGTTGTCAAATATTAGATTTCCATATACAAGGCATGACAGGAAGTGATAATGGAGCTGTTTTTATCATATTTTTGCTGAATCCCCAAGAGTGCAGACGCCTTATCTCACATTTCATGTGGAAGCATCTAACGGATTGAAAAAGGGATATCTCAAGACAGTTTTTTTGGACTGGGTGAGGTGGCTCATGCCTGTAATCCCAGCAGTTTGGGAGGCCGAGGTGGGTGGATCACCTGAGGTCAGGAGTTCAAGACTAGCCTGGTCAATATTGGTGAAACCCTGTCTCTACTAAAAATACAAAAAATCAGCTGGGCATGGTGGTGCGTGCCTGTAATCCCAGCTACTCAGGAGGCTGAGGCAGGAGAATTGCTTGAACCCAGGGGACGGAGGTTGCAGTGAACCAAGATCACACCACTCCACTCCAGCCTGGGGGACAGAGTGAGATTCTGTCTCAAAAAAAAAAAAAAAAAGATAGACCCTTAACCTATCAATAATATAAGGTGCATAAAATAATTAAGATTGAAGTTGGAGGAGAATTGTCCTTAGAGTTATTGGTGACTCTTGAGTCTCTCCCACCTCTCTCCTTGCCCCCTAGGTTCTCCTTGGGCTTGGCCGTTGCAAGTCCCCAGCCAGAGCTGCGAGTGGACAAGGAGATTTGTGGGAGCATTGCCTGCCTGGCTGCCTCCCTGCTGGGCACTGTTTGTGGAATTGCTGCAGTTCCCTGCCTTTGGCCACAGCATGTGCTGGACTTAGACACCCCTCCCTCCTCTGCTCCTCCAAGTCCAGGGGCGAGATGTGCTCCCGGCTTTTGCTCCCCTCAGAGGACCTCCCCTCCTTTGTCTGTTTCCCTTAACTCTGCCCACGCTCTTATTCAGAATCCTCGCTTCATTCCCTCATCTTCCATTTTCCCTTCCAAATGCACCATCTGTTCCCAATGGAAAGGAACATCAGTGTGATGCCCTCTCATCTTTTAGAAGATGATATTTCTTCATTTTTCTCCTAATTCAAGCCTTAACATAAGTGGTTTTGCCCATTTTGTGCTGCTGTAACAAAAGGCCTGAGACCAGGCACTTTATAAGGAACAGAAACGTATTTTTTCACAGTTCTGGGGCTGGAAAGTCCAAGATCAGGGGGCCATATCTGGTGAGGGCCTTTGTGCTGTGTTATCCTATGACAGAAGAGAAATTGCGAAGAGAGGGCTAGAGGTAGAGATAGAGATGGAGATAGACAAAGGGGGCTGAACCTGTCCTTTCATAAGGAAACTACTACTGTGAAAATGGCATTAATCCATTCATGAGAGTAGAGCCCTCGTGACCTAAACACCTCTTAAAGGTCCACTTCCCAACACCTCCACACTGGGGATCAAGTTTTGGAGCACACATCTGAACCATAGCAATATGATTATTGAAGGGAATTGGAGGCACAGTGCAGAAAAGTTGCAGGCTGTATCCCCAGTGTTCTTCTTTTCTCTGTTCTATCCCCCATCCCTAGGTAGTCCCATCTAGGCCCAGAGTTTCAAATCCATCTATTAATGTATGCTGCAGGCCGGGCGCTGTGGCTCACGCTTGTAATCCCAATGCTTTGGGAGGCTGAGGCAGGCAGATCATGAGGTCAGGAGACCAAGACCATCCTGGCTAACACAGTGAAACCCCATCTCTACTAAAAATACAAAAATTAGCTGGGCGTGGTGGTGGGCGCCTGTAGTCCCAGCTACTCAGGAGGCTGAGGCATGAGAATTGCTTGAACCTGGGAGGCAGAGGTTGCGGTGGGCTGACATCGCGCCACTGCATTCCAGCCTGGTGACAGAGCGAGACTCCACCTAAAAAAAATAAGAATATGCTGCAGATTCTCGAATTTATATCTTCAGCCAGTCTTCTCTTCTAAGTTCTAGGTTTGTATGTCCAAAACCTATTTACTATGTCCACCTGGTGTCTAACTGAGCTCCTGATCTTTCTCCACCTCCATGACCCCAAGCCGCCCTCCATCTGACACACCTTCCTCCTTCAGACCGGGCTATCTCAGTCATGGCATGTCACACACCCAGCTGCTGAGACTTCAATTTGGAGTTACTGATAATGATTTCCCTATTACTGTCTGCTATGGACTGTTTCTGTCTCCTCAAAATTCCCATGTCGAAATCCTAGCCCCTAATGTGATGGTATTAGGAGGTGGGGCCTTTGGAGGGTGGTTGGACCATGAATACGGTTAGTGCCTTTATGAAGGAGGTTGATATGGTCTGACCGTGTCCTCACCCAAATCCCATCTTGAATCGTAGTTCTCACAATCCCCATGTGTTATGGGAGGGACCCGGTGGGAGGTAATTGAATCATGAGGGCGGTTACCCGCATGCTGCTGTTCTCATGATAGTGAGTGAGTTCTCACGAGATCCAATGGCTTTATAAGGGGCTTTTCCCTCTTTTGCTTGGCACTTCTCTTACCTGCCACCATGTAAGACATGTCT